>NC_141375.1:23593062-24193062 GCF_017979445.1 Akebia trifoliata | reverse complement strand
TATAAAACTTAGATGCTTAAGGTTTTTGAGGGTGATCTTCACATGGTTGTTGCGGGTATGTAACAACGGGAGTGAGATCAATTTCTTATTTGGGTTCTTACTAAAGTTGGGTGTAGAGATTTTGTGGGTTTTACTGGAGAGTTGGAGGTAAGTATAAACTTATATACTTATAATTTCTTCTTGTAGTAGTTGATTTCTACTTTTCGATTTGCCCGTGAATGTAGCCTTATTGTGGGTGAACCACGTATATCTTTATATTGCAGTTGTGTTCATTTCTCCACTCTCTTTATTTTTTTTGTATTTGTTTTGCAACACATCTCTTTATTTTTCTTGGGTGTTGGAATTGATTGCTTTGGTGTTAGAAGAGATTAATTTTAATAATCGATTTTCCATGTGTGGCTTGAGATCTAGTTATAACAAGTGGTATCAGAGCATCCGAGTTGTGGTATCAGATCTAGTTTAATAATCAATTTTTTTTTGTATTTGTTTTGCAACACATATCTTTATTTTTCTCGAGTGTTGGAATTGATTGCTTTGGTGTTAGAAGAGATTAATTTTAATAATCGATTTTCCTTGTGTGGCTTGAGATCTAGTTATAACAAGTGGTATCAGAGCATCCGAGTTGTGGTATCAGATCTAGTTTAATAATCAATTTTTTTTGTATTTGTTTTGCAACACATATCTTTATTTTTCTTGGGTGTTGGAATTGATTGCTTTGGTGTTAGAAGAGATTAATTTTAATAATCGATTTTCCTTGTGTGGCTTGAGATCTAGTTATAACAAGTGGTATCAAAGCATCCGAATTGTATATGTAAGGTGTTTGACAAATTATTTGTAAGAGATTTTTGCAAGAAAAATGATGAGTATTCGATTTAAGGTAAAGAAATTTGATAGGGAAAATGGTTTTGAATTGTGGAAAATGAAAATCCGTGACTTGTTAATTCAACAAGGGCAACACAAGGTTTTGTATGGGAAAGACAAGAAACCGAAAATAATAAGCGAAGATGATTGGGAAAAAACTTGATTTAAAGGCATGTGCAACCATTTGTTTGTGTTTAGCAAATAATGTGCTATTCAATATTGTCGAGGAGAAAACGACAAAAGACTTAAGGGTGAAGTTAGAAAGCTTGTATGAAACCAAGTCTCTAACAAATTGAATTTTCTTGAAGAGAAAATTGTATTCCATTAGAATGAAAGTATAAAGATTTTGGAGCACTTAAATGAGTTCATCAACAGTATTTGTTAACTTGAAAACATTGGTGTAAGAATGAAAACAAAGGATAAGGCGATGACTTTCTTATAAATGTTGTCGGAGTCTTATGACAATTTGGTCACTACTTTGAGTTGCACCAAAGAAGATGTTCTTGACTTGGATGATGTGTTTAGTGTATTACTTGTTGATGAGCTCAAAAGGAAAGCATCTTTGGAAAGCTCGGGAGACCCGAATATGAAAGTTCACATGTCAAGAAGCAAATCAAAGCATCAATCAAAATTTAAATGTCGTTTTGACAAAGAAGGTTGTTGGTATTGTGGCAAAATGGGACACATAAAAAGGAATTGTTGGAAAAGAAATGAATCGAGTAAAAATTCAAGTTCCAACAAAGAGATAGGTAACAAGAAATAAAGTCCAAAGTAAATAAAAAAGTCAATCAAGTTGAAGAGTTTACTTTCAGGTTTATTGAAGATGAAGTGTTCATGGCTAGAGACAATCCTATGTTCCAACAAAATTTGGTTCTTGATGGTAGTGCTACTTATCACTTGTGTCCCTATCAGTCTTGGTTTAGTTCATATGAACCATGTGAATGTGATTCGATTTTGATGGGAAACAACTCAACTAGCAAAACGGTTGGAGTTAGCACGATAAGGTTGAAAATGTTTGATGGGATGGTAAGAACATTTAAAGGTGTTAGACATGTGTCGAAATTAAAAAAGAGTTTGATATCTCTTTCTGAATTAGACTTGGGTAGCTATAAATTCACTAAACAAGGTGGAATTCTCAAGATCGCCAAAGGAGAATTGGTTGTCATCAAGAGCATACGGTTTAACAACTTATATAAATTAGTTGGAAAAACAATGATTGGAAATGTAAACATGGTGGAAGAAAATGATGACTTTTCAATTCAGTTATGGCATCAGAGGTTGAGCCGCATAAGTGAAGAAGGCATAGTGCATTGATAAAAGTTGGAACCAAGGAGAATTTAGCAGATATGCTAATGAAGATGATTCAAGTAGAGAAGTTGGAAAAGAGCTCAACTCTCTAAGTTTCAAGTCAATGTAAAGTTGGTTGTTTGGCAATGACATGTAAGTGATTTTCTATCAAGGTGGAAATTGTTTGATTTGATCATATAAAATCACTATTCTTTTGTTTCTTAAGGTTAATGGGTCTTGTTCAAGGGTATTTTGGGTAATGTCATTTCATTAGTTTATAAAAAACAAAAAGGTTCTTAGATGACAGTTATTGTCCATAAAAAAGATTTCTCTAAAATGGGTTTTCTCTCTGTTAGAAAGTGTGAGAAAACATTGAGTCTCTATGTATGTATTTTTCTTCTCTTGTAAAACCTAGACACTCAAGGTTCTTGAGGGTGATCTTTACATGATTATTGCGGGTTTGTGACAACGGGAGTGGAATCAATTTTTTGTTTGGATTCTTATTAGAGTTGAGTGTAGAGATTTGGTAGATTTCACCAGAAAGTTGGAGATAATTATAAACCTTTATATTTGTAATTTCTTCCTTAAATATTGAATTTCTACTTGTCAGCTTATCCTAGATGTAGTCCTATTGTGGGTGAACCATGTATATATTTGTGTTGTGGTTGTATTCATTTCTCTACTCTATTTATTTTTCTTATATTTGCTTTACAATATATTTCTTGGGGTTTGGTTGTTGGAATTGATTGCTTTGGTGCTAAAAGAGATTAATTTCAATAATTGATTTTCGTGTGTGGCTTGAGACTGCTTTCTTCTTTTGATATTTAGTAGATATTAGATGTATTAATTTGCTAAAACTCTATAATCTAACCAATCAGGCTTGAAAAACTTCGACTATATGGGAAAATTTAAAAAATGCAGACAATTTCGCAACAATTAGAATGTTTAGTTGTATGTAAGGTTTGCTTAGAATATGACTGTCCCACAAGAAGGTATTGGGTGGTTGAAAATATTAAGTCCAGCCCATCTAAACTTGTGTTGGGCTTCAAAGTCTAAACTCAGCCCAAGTAAGACTAAAATACTAATATATAATGATTCATGCATGTGGTAGTTACCCAACTCCAAAAAGCCCATGATATAAATCACCAATCAAGGTAGTAAATTTATAAAAAAAATAAAAATAAAAATAAAATAAACAAATTGACTGGTGATTTCTAACTATAAGATTTAATTACTTTTTTTTTTCCTACTGGAATCCACCACCAATAAACTTATTTTATAAAGCCCTTGATACTAATATGTTAAAATATTAGTATAGTTAGAAAAATCAAATTAATTTGTGGTTTCTAGCTATATGTTAATATATTATGGGCAGAAAATGCAATTCGGGTAAAATTTCTACCATCTCCATACCCGAATTGAAACATACACACCCATACCCGAACTTTAGGATAATACCCAATTCTAAAATTTTACCCAAGCTTTAGGTGGATTACCATACCTAATTTCTTAACTGATTCTTGGATCACCCAAAATTTTACTCTATTGTTTGGATATTTTTTACTTTAATAACAAAAATTATAAATTTTTTTTAATTATTTACATATATTTATATATAGAATATGAAATTATACTTTTGTTCAACGATAATTGGGTAGGATATGACGTATATTCATACCCGACCCTACAAATTTTTTGGGTAAATGGGTTACGGGTAATATTACCTAAATTCTTAATCAGATAGAAAAAACTTAACCATATCCGATTTGTTCGGGTCGGATGAGTCAGGTAGATGAGTATTATCCAACCCATTGCCAGCCCTACAATGAACAAAACAAAAATCAAATTGACTGGTATTCTAATAAGATTCAAATCTTTCTTCTTCTTTTTTTCTAACTGGAATCGACCAATAAACCTGTTCTTAAAGCCCTTGATACAAATGTATCAAGATTATTTCTTGAGTGTAGGTATATAGTTTTTGCTACCCTTCAATAAACTTGTATGAAAAAATCAAAATGATTGGTGATTTCTAGCTATAAAATTCAAGTAAATTTTTTTTTTTGGAATAATGCTGGAGTGACCTTAAGATTTCTAATCAATGTGCGTGCAGGGGGGGGGGGGGGGATGAGAAGAAAAAATTCTTTTTATTCCTACCTTGCAAAATTGTTCTAATTCAATTATTAAAATTAGAAATCAAACTAATTTAATAACAATGTTTAATGACAAGTTGGTAATTATGACCCATCATGGTTCGCTAGAACCAAAATAATGACTTCATATAGTAATTTTGGACCTAATTTACTTGATTCATTAATTTGTTTAATTGGAATTGGTTTTGTGGGCTACTCGAGACTGAACCTGGTTTGTAGAGGTAATTCATTCATGATAAATCGACGTGATTAATAGAAATCGGTCTATACACAACTGGCGTGGTAAGGACGGGAACCGTAGATCATTTTACTTGTGTAATCCCCAAGAAAAAGATCTACGATTATGTGCCCTTACTACATCAATCGCGTATTATTTATCGTGTCGATTTATAATGTCTCATATATATATATATATATATATATATATATATATATATATATATATATATATATATATATATATATATATATATATATATATATATATAGATAAAGAGTCGTGATAATCTGACATACGTCCTCATTACAGAACCATAGATCATTTGCCTTGAGATATACAAGAAAACGATTTATGATTTTACTTATCCCGAAGTAATTGATCTACGGTAATATGATAGGGGCATATGTCGACGGAGTGTCAGAAAATCATTATTCATGAAATTTTAAAAAATAAAATCTAGATTGGATTTTCTCATTGTAGTTTCATTGGATTTCATGAATGCAATAGGAAGCACAAAATAATGACGTGGGGCCTAATTCAATAGGAACTCGGAATTAATAATGTAGATTGAAGCCTTAATTCATGGGCCGTGGGGGCCAGAATATGGACATTTAGTGGACCTAAAATGTAACTACGGGTGCGTGCCATACATAATCGAGTATCACTTTTTGACCATTCTTTACACGTAGACCAATCTATATTTAATTTCAAAAGGATTGCTGTATTGTAGGTAAAGGTTGGTGTGCCAATAGAATTTCTTTAAATTTAACAGTCCAATTAGAAAGTCTTATGAGTTAGTCTTCCCAACTGATTTATTATTGTTTTGGAGAAGAATCGTGCTGGAGTAACATCGTGGAGTACATTACTAATGTGGGTGTGTGTCATAATCATATATACTTGTCATCGAGATACATCCACGTCAGAATGTCCCCCACAATGTTGCTTTGACGTTATCCTTCAGAGAATATTTGAGATATCCTACTGATCTTGACTTAAATTTGAAATCTTTTTTTTGTTTATATATTTTCCTCAAAATTAGTCATTTTCAAAAAAAAATTTCATTTTCAACCTTAAGAGTCAATTTATTCAACCTATCAAACCTAATGCAACATAGAATTATTTGAAAAAGTAGAAAAAGCGACCGAATTTCAATTAGAAAAGTAAAGGGTTCTTATAAAATATTTTAAAGAGGTCAAAAAGTGAAGATTCTTCTTAAGGATCAATTGGTTAAAAGAAATCTGATAAATCCTGGGGAAAAAAAAATTTGAGAAAGAAGAAGATGAAGATGAGAAAGAGAAAGGAGGATGAGAGTGGTGGCCAGTGACGAAAAAGATAAATATGATTGCTATTATGGTGGTGGTGGGGGGAAGAAGAAGAAGAGATAAGATTAGGAATTTGATTTCATGATAGAAAATAGGATGAATTTCATTTTTCCACCTTCATTTTCCTACAGGTATAAGTGGAAAAATGAAATCTACAGTTTAATAAATATTTTGAAGATGATGAAAAACTCATTTTCTATCCCCGAAAATCAAACACCCTATTTCCCACGAGATTGGAATTGGTAATTTTTTTCAAAAAGAGATTTTTTTAAAAATCTTAAATCAAATTCTCGAAAAACGATATTCTATAAAAAATGTAATTCACTGGTGTATTTGATTGTGTATTTTCTTGAGAAAGTATTATTCTCAGATAACGCGATTTTTCCTCAATATTTCTTAGAGAAATGATTCTAAGAGTATCTTTGATTGCATGGAAAGTCACTTTCCATGGAATTTGAAATCCATGGAAAATTAGTTGTGGAAAATAGATAGGGTTGGAAAATCAAATTCCATTGTTTGATTTCACTTAGATAAAATCATGGAAAAAATATAAGAAAAAAGAAGAAGAGGAGAAGGAGGAAGAAGATAAGAGGAGGGGGAGAGGAAGAAGAAGATGACGAGGAAGAGGGAGGGGGGAGGATGCGACGACGGTGGCGACGGCGATGATGGGGCAGTGACGGCGACGGTGACGGTGGCGGCGGCGACGGAGGTAAGTGAGGAAGATGGGGGGAGAACGTAGTGGTGGTGGTGGCGGAGGAGGTGAGGGATGGAGAAGAAGAAAAAGAAGAAGAGAGAGAGAAGGTGGTCGGAGACGGAACCGACGGCAACGGCGATGACGACGACGGCGAGGTTAGTGTAATGGTGGTGGTGGTGGTGGTGGTAGGGAAGAATTGAGGATGGAAAATATGGGTGGATTTCATTTTCCTACCCATATGGGTGGGAAAGTGAAATCCATGATTTAGTGGACTTTTTGAATGGGGTGGAAAATGAATTTCCATTTCCATGTGCAATCAAACACTTGAAAAATGTCATTTTCCATGGAAATTGATTTTCCACCCTATTTTCTATGTGCAATCAAACATACCCTAAGAGAATTGGAAAAATCCATGAATGGGTCATTCTAAAACTAAATCACGTTTTAACCATGGTTTTAAATTTCTTTCGAGACCGAGATGACTCATCTGATATATTTCGGTATCGTCCACCAACGAGATAGATAGACAAGTCAATGTATCATTTGAGATTTAAAACCCACATTTATTTTTCTCATTGTTGAACGAGACATCTCAAATGTGTCGAAAATCTCGTTCGAAACGACTCGGTCTTATTCCCAGACGAGATGTCAAAAGGAGTTTTAAAACCATGCTTTTGACACTTTCTTATTGTAATCATGATTTTAAATTTTGTTTGAGATTGACATTACTCGGACGAGTCATCTTGATCTCGGTGTTAGACGATAAGGAAATAGCGTGATTCAAATATCACACTATCTTGTGAGACAAGCATGATATCTGCTCGCAAATCTCGACAAGATAAGCAATATAACTGATATTTCCCATTAAATGCAGAAAAAACAAAAATGGAGAAATCTTGCGTACGGCAAACCTACAACATAAATATTTCCCTTACTAATTAGTAAAAGATTTTTAGCTTTAGTTCTCAAATGGGTTATCACATCAGCAATCCAACACCACAACTCTAAGTTTCATTGAAAAACTCAAATCCAAAGTATTTTTTTTCGAAAGAAACAATTTTTTTTGAACTTGATCCAAGGTTTTGAAAATGATGAACTTCCACATAACTACCAAACATAAAATGAAAATTCAACGGTGAAAAATAGCCTTTTTTGGGAAATTTTTTTTTTTTCCACATTCATAGAATTTGTCCTCTACAATCCTAAAGAATTGGATCATGCCTTTGAATGTCACAAGTGAGCCCAAGGACCCTTAGTAAGGGTGAAATCCTTACTTAGTTGGGATAGTTAGACTCTACCTCCAAAACATTGATCTTAATCAATGACCCCATGAAAAGCACTATCCTTACTAACATACTAAGATTTTAAGTCTTCTACGTCGTTTTGCTCAAATGGATTACCATATTAGCAACACCACCGCCCTCTAGATTTATCCAAGGTTTTGAAAATGGACAGCCATCGAACTTCCACCTGACTCCCAAATTTAAAATTAAAATTTAATGGTGAAAAATAAATTTTTTCTTTGAAGTTTTTTTTTTTCTTCCAAATTTCATAGAATTTTGTCCTTTACAACCATGAAGGATCAAATCATATTTTTGGATGCCACAAGGTGAGCCTAAGGACCCCTAGTAAGGGTACTGAGGGTGGAATCCTTACTAACTTAGTAAGATTAGTTGGATTCATAACTAATTAGTTCATCAACACCATTGATGTTCTAAAATCACGCTATCCTCACGCAACATTGTTTTATAACTTAGACGAGACAAAGATGACTTGTCCACTATTTTGAATTTTTTTTACCCATTTTTTAAACTGTCCATGTAAACCAATTGTGATTATTCTCATAAAAATAAATATAGGGGTTTTTAAGAACTTAAATAAATAAATATTTGTGATCTACATAAAATGTGATTTTGTGATCTAGCAGCATTACTATATCCAATTTATAACTCAATAAGAAAAATATAACTATTTATTTGAATAAATATAGACATGATAGTACATATTACAACCATGAACCTTATTTTTTTTTAGAATTTTTAATGGGAAAAATCCTATGTCCCGTTGATAATCGAGATGACGCAGCCGATACGAGATGTCTCAGACAAGTCATCTTGGTCTCATCAATGAACGAGACGAGACGTCCAACAGAGATTTAAAAGCATAGTTGTAAATATGGTTTTAAAATTCGGTTTTGCATCTCGTCTCGTCTCGTTCATGCTAGATACCGAGTCATCTCGAATAAGTTTTCTTATACGTTTGAGACGTCTTATTAAAAAAAAAAAATGAACATATATCTCGTCCGAAAAATTGATTTGTTCATCCTTCTTGTCCATGCCTGATACTGAGACGACTCGGGTGATACGTTTCGGGCTCAGACGAAGTTTGAAACAAAAATTGAATTCTCCATATTTGATGAAATTGATTTCATTTAGAAAATATTTTCTATAAAATCTTAGAGAAACCTTGAAAAGCTGACTTGGGTCTCCGCTGTCATTTTTGAAATATTGAAACCAAATAACCAATAGGATTTCAACCGCCATTTGCGTCAATTGTCCACGAATTCTCTTCCATTGATCTCAGCGACTTTTCTTTTGCATCAAATCTCCTCCTTTCCTCAATAATTTACATAATTTGTTCTTGAATTTGATTCCTTAGTCGTGTTTTTTTAATCTATTTAAGACATCTCAATCTCTTCCTGTTGAATCTATCTGACCAGTTCAACTAAAAGTCAAGCTTTTCTGTGAGATCAAGGAGAGTTCTTGAACATGAGTTCTCTTACTTTATCACTCAAGCATTCAATTTCTCCTGCAATCGATCGTCCTTGTTTGTTTAACCTAAAGAAAGGAAGATCTTTTGTTCGAGTTAATGGTGTTGGGAGAATTTCTTCGTGTCTTAGTTTGAAGGTGCAAGCACCGGTTTCTGCGAATTCGGGGAAATTAGGGTTTGAGGAGAGTAAAGAGGTTATAGAGATGGAGGCTAGTGTTATAGTTGGAACTTATGCTAGAACTCCAATTGTTGTTTCGAGTGGCAAAGGATGTAACTTGTATGATATTGAAGGGCGAGAGTATTTGGATATGACCTCTGGTATAGCGGTTAATGCTCTCGGCCATGGTGATCCAGACTGGGTGAAGGCTGTCACAGAGCAGGCGAACACTCTCACTCATCTCAGCAATCTCTACTACTCGATCCCTCAGGTGAAGTTTTTTTCAAAGTTCCATTGTTTTGTTTTTGTTTCTTTTGTATTTGTTTTAATTTATTGGTTTTTTTAATTGTGTTTCATTGGGTTTTATTTTTGTTTTTGTTTGTTGTTTTTGTATTTTTTTCGTAATTTGTTTGATCATGGGTTTTAATTCGTTATTAGGAGCGGTTTAGCAGCCCTAAAGTTTGCCAAACATTTTTAAAAACATGGGTTAGAAGCTTTGGAATGAGCTGATTTTTTGTGAGGATGATCTCTATGATGAGGAGATCATCCTCACCAAAAATCAGCCTATTCCAAAACTTTTAACCCCATCAAAAGTGATTTACAAAAATTGGACGGTCCACGATTTTTCAATTTGTAAACTAGGATTAGAAATTTCAAAATGAGCTGATTTTTGGAGAGGATGATCTCTTCACCGTAGAGATCATCCTCACAAAAAATCAGCTCATTCCAAAGCTTCTTAACCCATGTGTTTGAAAAATGTTTGGCAAACTTTAGGGCCGTTGAACCTCTCCCTTAGTTGTTTGCTACAAACTTAATTCCTAACTTGATGAATTAGATATCAAAAATAAGAATTAAATATGAAGAAGATGAAATAGTGATTTGATTTGAGGTGGATTGGATTTTTCATTCATGACCTCTAAATGAAAAATATAATAAACATTTATAAAGAAAATCTAAACCTAACTAAGGCGGTGTTTGTTTGCGTTATTTTTCAGTGCTTATTGTTGGAAAAAAAAATTTAGTATTTTTTGTCAAAATAACACGTTTGTTTACTCCATATTTTCAGTGCTTAAACTGAAAATAAGTGAAAAAAATTCAGCACTATTTTGATGCTGAAAAAAAGTGTTGAAGTGATAAGCACTTCGTTTTTTTCATGGACAAGTATGCTCTTCGTTTTTTTAGGCACGGATAAGTATGCTCTTATACTTAAGAGGATATTACCTCTTATATCTCATAGATAAGTATATAAGCACCCAACAAATTAATAAACCCACACCATGGCTAAATTATTTTGTCTTATATGGGTTAAAAGTTTTGGAATGAGTTGATTTTTGGAGATCATCCTCACCAAAAATCAGCCCATCCCGAAACTTCTAACCCTATCAAAACAAGTTCAAGAATTGTAAATCGTCCATTTTTTTTTTTTTTTAAAGCTTTTTGACGAGAATGATCTCTAGACCATATAGATCATCCTCACTAAAAATTTGCTCATTCCAAAAACCTTAACCCATATAAGACAAAAAAAATTGGCTATAGTGTGGATTGCCCTTATTAATTCATAGGATGCTTGTATAATTACACATCCTTCATTTCCATCGAAAATTATTCATCCAAAATTAAGTTTTTTTAATGTTGATTTCAAATTTTGGTGAGTTGTATGATATTATTATTTTTAATTTGAAATTTATGGGCTTTTAGAAACATAAATTATTATTTATAAATTAAAATTTTGAGTATTACTTATTATTTAAAAATGAATTGTATTTTAATTTTATAAGAAATAATATATTTTATTGTATTTGATAAGAAATAGGCATTTGAAACATGCAAACAATGTATAATATGATTGTAAGGGTAAAAAAGACAATTAACCAATTTTAGCAATGTGTAACAAACATGATTCAGCATCCAAACAAACTACTTTTTCAGCACTTAAATCCCGAGAGACCAGTATCGTTCATGAGCAAGGCAAGACAGGAAGTCCAAGTTAAGCTCTTTTCATGTTCTTCTTCCTTCTAGTTATGGATCTGTAAAAAAGACCTAGTTTCTCTTGAGATAACATGATTTCTCGTCTGAGTTATTTGGGTTTCATTTGCGAATGAGACAGGAAACTGAGATTGAAAACATGATTCAAAATTCAAATTCATCTCAATCTGAATCGAATCAATCAATCCTAATCCCTAAATTAAGCAACTAACTTTAGTTCTATATAACCTAACGCCCTAAGCTTAAACATTATCGAACTCCTAACTAATAAAATTTGATACCTAACATTATGTTTGTGATTTTCCCCCCATTCTATGGGTTTTCTTTGTGTGTACTTGAATTAGTTTTTTCACATTTCTTGGTTTGCGTATGTGGGTGCATGTGAGCAAGAGAGATCAAATGATCAAATAGTCACTCCTAATTACAATGACTAAGTTGCACTACAATAATATTTATAATTTTAGTCTTAAACTTACTGACGTCCTCATTCTTGGAATACAAATCAACAGTCTATATCTTGTATATAACTAGCTGGAATTTTTCTCAACCAATTGTTATAGTAGTTTAGTGGAAGCATCACCTAGGTCTTTGATCATGAAAAAAGTAACCCTTCTTGCATTGAGTGCAGTAAAATTTGACATACTGTTCTTCTGCAACTGCAATGATGCTGACATATAGACTCTTCAATGTATCAATCTCTTAAACAGTTTCTTTATTCAAACTTCTTAACATGCTGCATCTCTTTATTCAAAGCAGTGACGTCTTTTTTATTTTTCTTTTCTTTTGGTACTAGGAGAGAAATAGTTTTACTGAAAAAAGGTCTTCTAAATAGTACCACCAATGTCTACTTGCAAAAACAAAAAAAAAAAAAATGAAAAAATGAAAAAATGAAAAGAAAAGAAAGAAAGATGATGAAACCATGGTTTGTCAGACTTGTTAACTCTTCAAGGATATCATTTGGAATGTTCAATTCCATTTGTTTGTTTAAGGTTATCTGAAAAGATTGATGAAAGAGTTCTACTTAATAAGGACTGAAAGTGAAGGGAAAGAAAAGGCTGAAAGCAGAGGACCCAAGGTTACCGGTTGACAAACCATCTTCTTCTTCTTATTCAATTTTTATATTTTTATGCCAAACAATGCAGTGGAACCACTCCATGAATCCTTTATCTGTTGCATTTTCACCAGAAACGAAAGATGTCTCTCCACCGTGTAGGCCAGTTTGTGTAGTTCTTTGTCCTTCAAAAAGCCCAGAGGATAGCATTAGAAGTGTACCTCACTTGGAAAGTGTTTCAAGAAATTGGGGAAGAAAAATCTTCTCCAATTCTCTTGAATCTTTGATCTTGATTGACCCATGGAAAGACCTTTAAGACGATCTTTAGTCATTTCCCCATTGAGCAATTTGGGTGTTGCCTTTTCCCTTTTAGGTACACAATTTCATCATGTTTCGTAAAGCTTTGAAGATTCTAGTCATTCTACGTTCCATTTCCACTACCATCGTTGCACATCAGCCACCATCACCACCATGTTCACTACAACCCACCCAACTTCTCATGCCTTCATGATGCCATCACCACCAACTTCACCACAACCAAAATACCTCGACTTCCACCCAACACTACCGCTGTGACCACAACCACCATTACACCACAATACCGCCACTACCACCATTGCCACACACATCACCATGTCTTGTTCCTTGCACCGATAGGGCTCGCTTGGTGAGCCACTGAGGTGGTAGAGTTCATCATATGAGAAATCAACATGCATAACATTCTTTGTGGTTTGCCGTGTGATCAATAGAGTACAAATCATTATGTTTGGTGGCGTGTAGAAATGATTGGGCATGGTTAGCTCATCACATGTGTCTCTGTGGAATTTTTGGTGGTTTAACTAATCTGACATGTAGCCATTAATACTGTGTGGTGTGGGATCCAAAAATGTGCTATCTACAAAAGTTAGTCGACAGGTGGATTACTAATTCTTTAACAATTTATTTTTGTGTGTGTTTGTACATGACATTAATAAATGCTCTTCCCGTGTAAGAGAAAGTTGGGTTCTATTTGACATTCTCATTGCTCCATCGATGATTTTAACTTGTTAACATCATTTTTCTATTTCATGGTGGCTAAAAAGAAAATACAATATTGCAGGTTGAGCTTGCAAAACTTCTTGTGGATAGCTCGTTTGCCGATAGTGTC
Source organism: Akebia trifoliata (assembly GCF_017979445.1). Classification (NCBI taxonomy): domain Eukaryota; kingdom Viridiplantae; phylum Streptophyta; class Magnoliopsida; order Ranunculales; family Lardizabalaceae; genus Akebia; species Akebia trifoliata. The sequence continues at coordinate 24,179,418 of NC_141375.1, read as the reverse complement.
TTCTTCGCAAATTCTGGAATGGAAGCAAATGAAGCAGCTATTAAATTTGCGAGGAAACTTCAAAGATTTTTGCATCCTGACGAGAAACAGCCAGCCACAGAGTTTATTTCTTTTACAAATAGCTTCCATGGGAGGACAATGGGAGCTCTAGCTTTGACAAGCAAAGAAAATTACAGGTCACCATTTGAACCTGTTATGCCTGGAGTCACTTTCCTAGAATTTGGTAATATACAATCAGCAAAGGAAGCTATTCAACGTGGTAAAACAGCGGCAGTTTTTGTGGAGCCCGTCCACAGTGAAGGGGCTATTCAAAGCACCACAAAGGAATTGTTGCAATCATTGCGTAGTGCTTGTGATGATGCGGGTGCCCTCTTGGTTTTTGATGAGGTAGGCAACTCTTTAATTTTGAAGGATACCTACTTTACGATAGTAGGACAAATGTGCCATATGTGGCATCATTTTGTTGGCTCCTAGCTTAAGGGTTCAAAATAAGCCGAGTCTTATGATCCTACCTTTGGTCATCTATGACATTCTTTGGGCAGTTAAAAAAGATGACAAACTGTTCAGATAGATCTATAGATTTTTATGGAAATATTCATTTCTTGGGGTTGATCTTTATCTTTCAAGATCTCTTTGGTACATTTTTCAAAGTCTTTATCTTGAGGTCTGGATTGTCTGGTTTGCAAACTGAGTTGACTCAGCCTATTCAAGTAGCAGGGGAGCCCATGGAGCTTGAGAAAAGTACATCATCATTTTCATACTTATTCAATTATTTACTTATGTATCATTGTTTGCTACCTGTGATTTTTTGAACATTTCCATCGTCGTCATCATCTATCATTCTATCCCTCATCTAGTCATGGTCGGCAACATGAATCCTATTTCTCCTTGCAACTGTATTGCGAGAGATATTCTATAAACATGTATATGTCACCATCATTTCCCAATTCCAAACTATTTGGTGTCAGCTCAACAACGTTAATCCTATTTTGCCTTCCAACTCTATCTAGAGCTAGATCTTCTGTCAAGGCATGTATCTTCAATTTTTTTTTTTTTTTGAAGTTCTGAGACTTTTAGAACATCTCCATGGACCTTTTTTTTAAGTTCCATGGAAATTTTCCACTTCTTAGGTATCGGAGTTTAGCCAAACACTGACATATACGTGAAATGACACATTGTTAGGCTAGTTGTTGCAAATGAACTTTCATTTATTCCCGAGATTCAAAACTAATATTTTATTTTGATTCAAGTCTTAAACAACGTCAACTAGCTGGCTAGGTTGGAAGAAGTTAACATTCGATGAAGCTTTAGTGAGAGTTTTTGCATGGGTTTGTGATTATGGTTGAAATACTCTTGACATTTTCACTGAATCAACCTTTTTAATGTTAATCCCTTTCTTAGATTATGAGATTTCTTTGTTTTTGGTGTTTTTTTTCTTCGATCAGTACATTTTGTTGGTTTTTGTTCTTGAAATGAACTTCGACCATATCTACGAACTCTTATCATTTGCTAGAGCTTGATTAGGAAAAACTTTGTAATTTGTATTGTATAGAGAGAGTGTTCGGTAGTGCACCACATCTTTAACAGAAGCCCAATGGCATAGTTGTAGTCTATTGGACGCTTTCCCAAAACAAGCACTTTGGCAACTTTTCTAATCGACGAGAATAATTCTATCAGCTTTTTCTATGCTTGAAGAATAAACCTTTTAACTATTTCCAATAGACTCGTATCATCTATCATGAGTTTCTCTGATGATAAATATTTTTTATTTCTTTATCAGACTACAAATTAACCATTTCTTGTTTTTGAATTATTAGGCTCAATGTGGATTAGGCCGAACCGGGTACCTCTGGGCCCATGAGGCATATGGAGTATTCCCAGACATAATGACTCTCGCAAAACCTCTCGCTGGAGGTCTACCCATTGGTGCTGTCCTAGTTACCGAGAGAGTTGCTTCTGCAATTGAGTATGGTGACCATGGAAGCACTTTTGCGGGTGGGCCTCTCATTTGCAAAGCTGCCCTTTCAGTGTTAAATAAAATCATGAAGCCTGGGTTCTTGGCGAGTGTTTCTCAGAAAGGTCAGTACTTTAAGAATCTATTAATGCAGACGTTGGGAAGGAATACTCACGTGGCAGAAGTACGCGGGCTTGGGCTTATTGTTGAGATTGAGTTGGATGTGCTCGCATCACCACTTGTGGATGCTTGCCGGAATTCGGGCCTTTTGATACTGACCGCGGGGAAAGGAAATGTTGTACAACTTGCGCCTCCATTGGTCATATCGGAGCAGGAATTGGAACGTGCAGTTGAGATTCTCGTACAATGCTTGCCTGCACTCGACGAGAATAGTTCAAAGTAGTAGGAAGGCAAGATAATTGATATTTCCCATTAAATGCGGAAAAAACAATAACGGTGATATCTTGCACACGGCAAACTTAACATAAATATTTTCCTTAATTAGTAAAAGATTTTTAGCTTTACTTGCTCAAATGGATTATCACATTAGCAATCCAACACCACAACTCTTAAGTTTCATTGAAAAACTCAGATCCAAAATATTTTTTTTGAAAAAGACAATTTATTTTGAGTTTAGTCCAAGGTTTTGAAAATGAATGGCTACTGAACTTCCACATAAATCCCGAACTTAAAATTGAAAATTCAAGGGTGAAAAGTAGCTATTTTTTTTGGAAATTGGTTTTTCCGTATAAATAGAATTTGTCCCATTTTTTAAAGTGTCCATGTAAACCAATTGTGATTATTCTCATAAAAATAAATATAGTGTTTTTTTAAGAACTTAAATAAATAAATGTTTGTGATCTACATAAAATGTGATTTTGTGATCTAGCAGCATTTCTCCATCCAATTTACAACTGAATAAAAAAAATATAACTATTTATTTTAATAAATATAGAAATGATAGTAAATATTGCACCACGAACCTTATTTTTTTTAGAATTTTTAAAGGGCAAAATCCTATTTCTCATTGATAACTGAGATGACTTGGCCGATATGAGATGACTCAAATAAGTCATCTCGATCTTGTTAATGAATGAGACGAGACATCCATTGGAGATTTAAAATCATAGTTGTAAACATGGTTTTAAAATTTGGTTTCGCGTCGAGTCTTGTCCATGCCAGATAATGATTCGTCTCGGATGAGTTTTCTAATACGTTTGAGATGTCTCGTTCAAAAAAATGAAAAATGAACTTGGAGTCTAATATCTTGTCCGAAAAATTGACTTGTCCATCCTTCTTGTCTATGCCTGATACCAAGACAATTTGGGCGATACATCTCGGTCTCGAACGAGTTTTGAAACCATGATGGTTGTAAATTGTAATCAAACATAAATTGAAATTTCCATATTTGTTGAAATTGATTTTATTTAGAAAATGTTTTCTAGAAAATCTTAGAGAAATCTTGAAAAGGTGACCTTGGTGGGGCTGTCAATGGATATTCGAAATTCAAATCCGAATCCGGATTCGATTCGAAAATTTCGGATATCAAATTCGAATTTGGATAGTAATTTCAATTTCAAATACGGATATTGATACATTGGATTCGATAATATTTGATTCGATGTAATATAAAAATATATAATAATATTTATTAAATAAGATTAGAATATTATTAAAACTAAAATAATAATCTCTCTCATCGTTTCTTACATTTATGTTCTGTTTGGTTGGATTGAGAGAAGGGAAGGGAAGAGAAACTCATTAAGAGAAGAGAAGAGAAGATAAATTATTCTTGTCAAATGACTATTATACCCTTCATAGTCTAAAGAACAAAATTTTACTTGTACAATGATACAAAATATAAACAATCAAATGTTCAAGATCACATAGATCTCTGTAAGATCTCTCTCGCTCTCTCTTCTCTATCATCTTTTCTCAAATCTACAAAAATAACTTCAAATCTTTAAATGTAAATATTTCTCTTTATATGATTGTTTTCTTTTCATTGAAAAAATGGATAGTAATTATTCTGCTATTGCAAAAAATTCATTCCCAAAATTACAATTAGATGACAAAAAATGATCATCTTGGATCCAAAATCCAAAAATCTTCTGCAAAATTACTACCAATTGGTGAAAAAATTGATGTAGAAATCGAAAATGACGGAGATTTTGATGATGATCATCATCATGTACTTATTGCAAGTGATGTTAAGAATGGATTGGAGATCTCTGATGCGATTTTTAACCTCGCAATATCAATCATCAGCGCCGGAATTATGGCCCTTCCAGCTACCATGAAAGTCTTAGGATTGATTGTTGGGTTGGTTTTGATAATCTTAATGGGAATTCTTTCGGAGATTAGTGTCGAATTGCTTGTTCGGTTCACTGTTCTTTCCAAAGCATGTCCTCATGAAGATGTTCAATCTGCTTTGAGTCATCCCACGAGGATTTTATCCGAAATTTGTATAATTGTGAACAGTGCGGGTGTTTTAGTAGTTAATTTGATAATTGGTAGGACCTACAATTGTATTTTATTATAAAGATAGCATTTGGGTGGGTGAGATGAGCTAAAAAAAAAAAAACGTGGGTGCAAATAGTCCAGCCCATTAGATCATATGAAGAAAATGCTTTCAAAAGTTTACAAATTATATTTTCCAGAAAACAACCAAAAACTCTCCAAATTGTGCCAGTTTCCACAAAATTTCTTCAACAGTAACCAAAGAAAAAAAAATAATTCAAACATCATCTAGGCTAGCAAGCCAAAAGCAACAATCCTGTCAGAAATCACCCTTTCTTTTTAACAGCCGACCTTTGTCTTTCAACCTCTCTCTCTCTCTCTCTCTCTCTCTGTAGTTTGAACGTAAAACTCAGCTCCAAGCATTTCATGTATGTCAAGATTCAGATAGGCACTCATGTCAATTGTTTCCATGATAACTTCAATAGCTAGATTGAAACCTAAACTAGATAAGACCTTGCTGCATTTGCAATCCTACATATGTTCGGCCTTGTATCTAGTGGAGTGCAACTCTTTTCTTATTCTTCAAGACTCATGGACCATCTATTTGATTTGCTGTTCTGTTCTGAATGCTGGAAACTACGGACTTCAGCTTGAAAAAACAAAAGATCAATAAAAGAAATGAATTGATTATTTGCCACACATAACTGTTATAAAATCAAACATTAGCCAATAATAAAAAGTCAGTAATCATGCAGGCAGGCACACACGCACATCCATTGTCACTTTAGTTGAAATTAGTTCTCGAGTGTCCTCTAGTTTGACACTTTATCTTCCGGTAAAGTCACTTAAGGCAACATTAATGGGAGATTGGGAACACATTGAAGTGTGTTAAATTGTAAGATTTCTCACTCATAGCATACTCCTTGAACTGTTAAAACTCAAAATCTTTTTGTTTGGATTGTCAAAGCTGGACTATAGCTTTAAGTCACTGGCTACAAAACATTGAATTCTTTTTTTCCTTCTGACAAGTATAAAAAGAATTTTATTAAAGGTATGCTTGATTGCACATGGAAATGGAAATTCATTTTCCACCCCAATCAAAAAGTCCACCAAAACATGGATTTCACTTTCCTACCTATATAGATGGGAAAGTGAAATCCACCTATATTTTTCATCCCCAATTCTTCTCCACTCATATCTTCTTTTTCCCTACCACCACCACCACCACCACCACCACAACCATCACACTATCCTCCTTGTTGTCGCCATCTCGCCGTCACCACCATCTCTTGCCACCTTCTCTCTCTCACCTCCGCTGTCACCACCACCACATTCTCCCCTCACCTTCCTCATCATCTTCTTCCTCACTTACCTCCGCTGCTGACGCCACCGCCACCATCACCACCACGTTTTCTCTTTTTTTTCCTCACTTACCACCATCGCCGCCTCATCCTCCCCTCCCTCTTCTTCCTCTCCACCTCCTCTCATCTACTTCCTCCTCCTCCTCTCCTTCTTTTTTCTCATATTTTTTCCATGATTTTATCCAAGTAAAATCAAACAATGGAATTTGATTTTCCAACCCTACTTATTTTCCACCACTATTTTTCCATGGATTTCAAATTTCATGGAAAGTCACTTTCCATGCAATCAAACATACCCTAAAAAGAGTTGAGATGACCCACTATAAACTACAGAAACAGAAAACAACAAAGAGGGAGCATTCTACTAGGCCCCACAAATGCTATCTTTAAGAATCAAAGATTCTACGACATCATCTCCCTAGAAGATCCTCAAACATTAGCTTGCTGGCTTGTGAAGCTCATCAAAAGCATGCAGAATTGTCACAGTTGGCCTCTGGTAAACTTGCTTCACACATTACTCATTAAATAGTTGACAAACACATGAAGATTGAAAAGTTGGTGACTTATAACCTGCTCCTTTGCCAATATATTGTCAAATCTGGTCACAACCAATCAGAATACACAACAATGAAAGTGCAACCATATGATCATCATTCCATGTATATTGGGGATTCTATAGATAAATAGCAAATCTCTTTAGCAATAAAACATCAATTTATTACAATTAAAACAACACAAAATATTGTGTCCACTAATTATAGCCTCCAGTTTCAACTAAAAGGGAAAAAGCCATGCACTATACAACATAACGGTATCAATATTTATGCATTTTAAAAATAATAAAGATTTTCATACCTAGATACCATCAGGCAAATTCATCGAGGAAAGCATCAATACTACATCTTGACTAAAGTTTATCTCTATTCTCTAATTCTTTGGGGCAATCTATAAGATAAGTTGACATATGAGTTGATTAAAAAAATAAGAGTAAACAAACATAAAAAACCTCCAATAAAGCTATTTAGATTGAGTTAGCCATCAGGTTACTTCGCAGATTACTCAAATTCATTTTGTACTAAATCATGTTAAAACAACATCAAATACCCTTTTCCAAGAAAACATTCCACATGTAAATGGACAATCTTAACTCATGTACACATGAACTTTTTTGTCATTATCAAGCAAAACATATCAAAAATTAAAATCCTATAATGGCCAATGAACAAATGGGACCTCAAAAGAAAGGTAGTGAATCACAGCTCATAAAGACCAGAGAAGGCAGACAAGTAAATAACAAGCACAGACTCAAACTCATAAAAGAACCAATATAGGATTGAATTTTTCCTCACCCCAAAGCATATTCTCACAACTTGGATATAAGGAAAAAAGTAATAGGTTAAGAGGTATTCCATCCAGTTTATGACAACTCATTTGAGAAGAAATGTGTAAAATCTTATCAGCAACTTGGTAAGCTAATAGAATGAGATTAAAGAAACGTTGTGGACAAGTAAACAAAAAAACAATATGTTTTGATAAGCAAAAAAAGATAAAAAGACACTACACTGAACTACTTTTATAGCTTAATTAATTGATCCAATATAGAAACAAGGTTTTAATTACTTAAATTATTATATGTTCTCTGTTTACAAATCATATCCCATTTAACCAGAAAAATATGTAAAGAAAACATCCTTGAACTCCCTAAAAAAAAGCTCCAAAAGAAAAGGAGACCAAGAGTACTATTAATAGCATCTTGAAGGGAATGATCCTTCCCATGGAAAACATGGCTATTCCTCTCATTCTAGATACCCCAATACAACAAAATGGGTCAAACTCCATAAAATCCTTGCTCTATAGTTTAAAACCAAAGAATGCCAACTTTAAAAAAGAAAGGCGTTTGAGGTCGGAAAACACCAAAACATGTGAAAGAGGAGAGCAAATGAGCTCAAACTTCAACAGTTCATAAAGTGGTGATTAACAAACTCACCACTAACTTTATAAAGGGCACAACAATTCATAGAAGTGGCGCCCCTAAGATGATGTTATCTTGAGTTAAAATGTTCTCCAAGCACCTGACCACCATACAAAAAAAGGCTACAAATTCTACTTCACCAATTACTTGAACACTTAAAAAAAAAAAAAAAAACAAATAATACATTTCGGAGAAGTAACATTAGAAGACAAGCATTTCAAGAATCGGTTAATCATTTTGCCATTACCTCAATGACACGCCCCACGACTATATCCCCAATCTCTGGCTTGTACCTACAATCAATCACATTAGTAGTAAATTTTGGTTCTACAAGTTCAAATGGGCACAAAAGCGAACGAATCCTGCAACATAGATACAAAACTACTAAAAAGAAAATCTGGGTTTTGGGTTACCAACCTAGCTCTCAAAGTTCGAACATAAACAAGCTTGTGATGATACCTCGGGTCGTCTCCTTCGTTTCACATCTCTACTCTCTAGGGTTTCTGAAATCAATCTAAATTTGTTTGTTTAGTTGGTGTGTAAGTAGAAATAGCTGACCTGTCAATATTACTTATCTTTGGAAATTTTGAGAATAAGGAGGACAAAATTGGAGTGAAAAGTTCTGTCTCTTCTCTTCCCTCCTCGTTTCTCCAATTTTGGAGAGAACAAAATTTGGCTCTTTTTCCCTTCTCTTCCCTCCACTTTTCTTCTCTTCTCTCCCCACTTAACAATCTAAACAGACCGTTAAAGAACCCTTTTTAAGAAGATTTCTTCTTCCTTATCTCCCCTTACAGGTTACAAGAGGGCACCGACGATTTTTTCAAGCGATCTCCCGCAAGCATCCCACGTAAGTAACCCCAGCTGCTTCCCCTTCTCTCTCTCTCTCTTTCTCTCTCTCTCTCTCATCTCCTTTGCTTTCTCTCTCTTCTGTAACAACAATGGTGGGTCTTAAAGAACTAGATCTAGTGGTCCAGTAGATCGATCTCTCCTTCAGGAAGATTTTTTTCATCGACACCATCTTCGTCTTCATCTGTTTTTTTGCTTCGTCACGTTCGAGTTTCTCCTCTCGATCTATTGATTTTTGAGACATTATTGGCTTCTTCTCGTGCAAATCTCTACTGATCGATCTTTTTTCATTGATGATTGAAAAATGGAAGGTTTGAAGTTGGAATTGAGGGGGAAGAACATCAAGAGGGTTTTATGCTACAGACATTCATCTATGATTTTTTTTTTTTTTAGTTTTGTCGGACGAATCGGATATTATCCGATATCCGACAGGATAATCGGATTCGAATTAGAATGGTGTTTGGGGATTATCCGTCGGATTCGAATATCATAAAAAAACAATCGGATTTGGATTCGAATAGACCTGCATTCGAACCGATAAGTATCCGTCGAAAGCCCTGGCCTTAGGTCTCCGCTGTCATTTTTGAAAATTTTTGAAATGTCGAAACTTCTTTTACCGCGGTCATTTTTGAAATCGACATCGATCTCACCAACTTTTCTTTGGTATCCAATCTCCTCCTTTCCTCAATAATTTACAGAAGTTTTCTTTGGTCTCAGCAACTTTTTTCCTCCATTGATCTCAGCAACTTTTCTTTCGTATCGAATCTCCTCCTTTCCTCAATATTTTACAGAAGTTGTTCTTGAATTTTATTCCTTAGTCGCGTTTTTTTAATAGATTTAAGACATCTCAATCTCTTCCTGTTTTGCATCTATCTACCAGTTAAACTAGAAATCAAGCTATTCTGTGAGATCAAGAAGAGTTGTTGAACATGAGTTCTCTTAATTTATTATCCAGCCATTCAATTTCTCCTGCAATCGATCATCCTTGTTTGTTTAACCTAAAGAAAGTAAGATCTTTTGTTCGAGTTAATGGTGTTGTGAGAATTTATTCCTGTCTTAATTTGGAGGTGCAAGCACCAGTTTCTGCGAATTTGAGGAAATTAGGGTTCGAGGAGAGTAAAGAGGTTATAGCAATGGAGGCTAGTGTCATAGTTGGAACTTATGCTAGAACTCCAATTGTTCTTTCTAGTGGCAAAGGATGTAAATTGTATGATATTGAAGGGCGAGAGTATTTGGATATGACCTCTGGTATAGCGGTTAATGCTCTCGGCCATGGTGATCCAGACTGGGTGAAGGCTGTCACAGAGCAGGCAAACACTCTCACTCATCTCAGCAATCTCTACTACTCGATCCCTCAGGTAAATTTTTTTTCAATGTTCCATTGTTTTCTTTTTGTTTCTTTGTATTTGTTTTAATTTGTTGGTTTTTTTTTTTTTATAGTGTTTCATTGGTTTTGTTTGTTTCTTTGTATTTTTTTTCGTAATTTGTTGGTTCATTGGCTTTAATTAGTTATTTGTTACAAACTTAATTCCTAACTTGATGAATTAGATATCAAAATAAGAATTAAATATGAAGAAGATGAAATAGTGATTTGATTTGAGGAGGATTGGATTTTTCATTCATGACCTCTAAATGAAAAATATAATAAACATTTATAAAGAAAATCTAAACCTAACTAACCCTAATTCAAAACATGGTTTTGAAAAATGCCCGAGAGACCAGTATTGTTCACGAACAAGACAAGACAGGAAGTCCAAGTTAAGCCCTTTTCATACTCTTCTTCCTTCTAATGTATCTATAAAAAAGACCTTGTTTTTGTAACATGATTTTATTGTCTAAGTTATCTGGGTTTCATTTGCGAATGAGACAGGAAAATGAGATTGAAAACATGATTCAAAATTCAATTTCATCTCAATCTGAATTGAATCAATCCTAATCCCTAAAATTAAGCAACTAACTTTAGTTCTATATAGCCAAATGCCCTAAAGCTTAAACATTATCGAACTCCTAACTAATAAAATTTGATACCTAACATTATGTTTGTGATTCCATTCCCCCCCCCCCCCCCCCCCCCCCACCCCCAACCCCACCCCACTCACCCACCATTGTATGGGTTTTCTTTGTGTGTACTTGAATTATTTTTTCACATTTCTTGGTTTGCGTATGTGGGTGCATGTGGGCGAGGGATGTCAAATAATCAAATAGTCACCCCTAATTACAATGACTAAGTTGCACTAGAATAATATTTATAATTTTAGTCTTAAACTTACTAACATCCTCATTCTTGGAATACAAATCAACTGTCTATATCTTGTATATAACTAGCTGGAAATTTTCTCAACCAATTGTTAGTAGTTTAATGGAAGCATCACCTAGATCTTTGATCATGAAAAAGTAACCCTTCATGCATCGAGTGCAGTAAAATCTGACGTACTTTTCTTCTGCAATGATGCTGACATTTAGACTCTTCAATATTTCAATCTCTTAAAAACTGTTTCTTTATTCAAACTTCTTAACATGCTGCATCTCTTTATTTAAAGCAGTGACACCTTTTCTAATTTTCTTTTCTTTTGGTACTGGGGGAGAAAATAGTTTTACTAAAAAAGGTCTCCTAAATAGTAGCGCCAATGTGTACTCACAAAAAAAGAAAAAAGAAAAAATAAAAAATAAAAACGAAAAGAAAAGAAAAGAAAGAAAGATGATTAAACCATGGTTTGTCAGACTTGTTAACTCTCCAAGGATATCATTTGGAATGTTCAATTCCATATGTTTGTTTAAGGTTATCTGAAAAGATTGATGAAAGAGTTTGAGACTTCACCTCCGTTACTTAATAAGGACTGAATGTAAAGGGAAAGAAGAGGACCCAAGGTTATAGGTTGACAAACCATCTCCTTCTTTTTTATTTCTTTTATTCTTATGCCAAACAATGCAGTGGAACCACTCCATGAATCCCTTATCTGTTGCATTTTCACCAGAAACGAAAGATGTCTCTCCACCGTGTAGGCAAGTTAGTGTAGTGCTTTGTCCTTCAAAAAGCCCAGAGGATAGCATTAGAAGTGTACCTCACTTGGAAAGGGTCTCAAGAAATTGGAGAAGAAAAATCTTCACCAATTCTCTTGAATCTTTGATCTTGATTGACCCATGGAAAGTCCTTTAAGATGATCTTTCGTCATTTCCCCATTGAGCAATTTAGGTGTTGCCTTTTCCCTTTTAGGTACACAATTTCATCATCTTTCGTAAGGCTTTGAAGATTCTAGTCATTCTACGTTCCATTTCCACTACCATCTCTGCTTGTCAGCCACCATCACCACCATGTTCACCACCACCCACCCAACTTCTTCTCATGCCTTCATGATGCCACCACCACCACCACCTTCACCACAACCAAAATACCTTGACTTCCACCCAACACTACCGCCGTGACCACTACCACCATTGCCACACCCATCACCATGTCTTGTTCCTTGCACCGATAGGGCCCGCTTGGTGAGCCACTGAGGTGGTAGACTTCATCATATGAGAAATCAACATGCATAACATTCTTTGTGGTTTGCCATGGAATCAATTGAGTACAAATCATTATGTGTGGTGGTGTGTAGAAATGATTGGGCATTGTTAGCTCATCACACGTGTCTATGTGGAATTTTTGGTGGTTTAACTAAGTTGACAAGTTGCCATTCATACTACGAGGTGTGGGATCCAAAAATGTGCCATCTACAAAAGTTAGTCGACAGGTGGATTACTAATTGTTTAACAATTTATTTTTGTGTGTGTTGGTACATGACATTAATAAATGCTCTTCCCGTGTAAGAGAAAGTTGGGTTCTATTTGACATTCTTATTGCTCCATAGGTGATTTTAACTTGTTAACATCATTTATCTGTTTCATGGCGGCTAAAAAGAAAATACAATATTGCAGGTTGAGCTTGCAAAACTTCTTGTGGAGAGCTCGTTTGCCGATCGTGTCTTCTTCACAAATTCTGGAACGGAAGCAAATGAAGCAGCTATTAAATTTGCGAGGAAACTTCAAAGATTTTTGCATCCTGACTTGAAACAGCCAGCCACAGAATTTATTTCTTTTACAAATAGCTTCCATGGGAGGACAATGGGAGCTCTAGCGTTGACAAGCAAAGAAAATTACACGTCACCATTTGAACCTGTTATGCCTGGAGTCACTTTCCTAGAATTTGGTAATATACAATCAGCAAAAGAAGCTATTCAACGTGGCAAAACAGCGGCAGTTTTTGTGGAGCCCATCCAGGGTGAGGGGGGTATTCACAGCGCCACAAAGGAATTTTTGCAATCATTGCGTAATGCTTGTGATGATGCAGGTGCCCTCTTGGTTTTTGATGAGGTAGGCAACTCTTTAATTTTAAAGGATACTTGCTTTACGATAGTAGGACAAATGCGCCATATGTGGCTTCATTTGGTTGGCTCCTTTGAGAAGGTTTTATGGGTTCAAAATAAGCCGAGTCTTATGATCCTAGCTTTGGTCATCTATGACATTCTTTGGGCAGTTAAAAAAGATGACAAACTGTTCAGATATCTATAGATTTTTATGGAAATATTCATTTCTTGGGGCTGATCTTTATCTTTTAAGATCTCTTTGGTACATGTTTCAAAGTCTTTATCTTGAGGTCCTGGTTGTCTGTTTGCAGACTGAGTTGACTCAGCCTATCCAAGTAGTAGGGGAGCCAATTGAGCTTGAGAAAAATACATCATCATCATCATTTTTATACGTGTTCAATTATTTACTTATGTATCATTGTTTGCTACCGGTGATGTTATTGAACATTTCCATCGTTGTCATCATCTATCATTCTATCCCTCATCTAGTCGTGGACAGCGACATGAATCCCTTTTCTCGTTGCAACTGTATTGAGAGACATTCTGTAAATATGTATATGTCACCATCATCTCCCAATTCCCAACTATTTGGGGTCAACTTAACAACATTAATCCTATTTTGCCTTCCAACTCTATCTAGAGCTAGATCTTCTGTCAGGGCACATGTCTTCAATATTTTTAAAGTTCTGAGATTTTTAGAACATTTCCATGGACCTTTTCTTAAAGTTCCTTGGAATTTTTCCACTTCCTAGTTATCAGAGTTTAGTGAAACATTGACATATATGTGAAATGACTCATTGTTAGGCTAGTTGGTGCAAATGATTTATTCCCGAGATTCAAAACTAGTATTTTATTTTGATTCAAGTCTTAAACAACTTCAAGTAGCTTGCTAAGTTGGAAGAAGGAAACATTGAATGAAGCTCTAGTGAGTTTTTGCATGAGTTTGTGATTATAGTTGAAATACTCATGACATTTTCACTGAATCAACCTTTTTAACGTTAATCCCTTTCTTAGATTATGAGATTTCTTTGTTTTTTGTGTTTGTTTTCTTCGATCGGTACATTTTGTTGGTTTTTGTTTTTGAATGAATTTCGATCATAACTACAAACTTTTATCATTTGCTAAAGCTTGATTAGGAAAAACTTTGTAATTTGTATTGTATGGAGATAGAAGCCCAATGGCATAGTTGCAGTCTATTGGACGCTTTCCCAAAACAAGTACTTTGGCAACTTTTCTAATCAACGAGAATAATTCAATCAGCTTTTTCTATGCTTGAAGAATAAACCTTTTAACTATTTCCAATAGACTTGTATCATCTGTCATGAGTTTCTCTGATAATAAATAGTTTTTTTGTTCTTTATCATACTTACAAATTAACCATTTCTGTTTGTTGAATCATTAGGTTCAATGTGGATTAGGCCGAACCGGGAACCTTTGGGCCCATGAGGCATATGGAGTATTCCCAGACATAATGACTCTCGCAAAACCTCTTGCTGGAGGTCTACCCATTGGTGCTGTTCTAGTAACCGAGAGAGTTGCTTCTGCAATGAAGTATGGTGACCATGGAAGCACTTTTGCAGGTGGGCCTCTTGTTTGCAAAGCTGCCCTTTCAGTGTTGAATAAAATCACGCAGCCCGGGTTCTTGGCCAGTGTTTCCAAGAAAGGTCAGTACTTTAAAAATCTATTAATGCAGAAGTTGGGAGGGAACACTCATGTAAGAGAAGTACGCGGGCTTGGGCTTATTGTTGGGATTGAGTTGGACGTGCCTGCATCACCACTTGTGGATGCTTGCTGTAATTCGGGCCTTCTGATATTGACCGCGGGGAAAGGAAATGTTGTACGACTTGTGCCTCCTTTGATCATATCAGAGCTGGAATTAGAACATGCAGTTGAGATTCTCGTAGAATGCTTGCCTGCACTCGACGAGAATAGTTCAAAGTAGTATGAAGATGTTTTCGATCCTTAGTTGTGGGTTAACTGTGTCAATTCAATTCTTAGTTGTGAGTTAGGTTTGTTAGTTCGATCCTTAGTTGTGGTTAATTGTGTTAGTTCTTCCCATTTTTACATGTATTTTCTTAGTGGAGGGGAAATGTTCGGCATCGTACCATTTGCCCTACGTGTTTGTCATACATGGGTTAAAAGTTTTGGAACGGGCTGATTTTTGGTGAGGATGTTAGAAGTTTTGAAATTGGCTGATTTTTGGTGAGGATGATTTCTATGTTGAGATCATCCTCACCAAAAATCAGCCCATTCCATTCCAAAATTTCTAACCCCTTGTAGGACAAACACGTAGGGCAAATGGTACGGTGCCAAACATTTTCCCTCCACTAAGAAAATATATGTAAGAATGGGAAGAACTAACACAATTAACCACAACTAAGAATCGAACATGCCCCTTAGTGGAGATGAATTTCTCGTTTATTAGAATGTTTAGGAAGTTGTATTTGTGTTTTTCAATTTGGTAATGTTAAGTGTACTTCATTTGTCACTTCTAATCCCCCTCTGAGATGCTCTCTTTATGTAAATTGTCGTTAAAATAGGTTTGATTTGGATGTAGGGCTGTCAATGGTTGCTTATCAATTTGGATACAGTAATATTTGAATCCAAATTTGATATTCGAATATGATTATCCAATTGGATAATATACAATTAGAATTTGAATATAAAATAAAACATAATTTTTCCTTATCTAAGTGATTTTCATTATTAAAAAAGTAATTTATTATATATTATATTATTTATATAAAAAATTAATCAAATATTAATATCCGATTTGAAATGTTAGGATATGTATCCGATAGGGATTTGAATATGTAAAACTATCCGAATTTGAATTTGATAACCAAAATTTTTGAATAATATTAGAATTTTGTCTATCCATTGATGAATATTTTCATTTGTGTATCCAAAGGAAATATATCTATGGTTTTGTGTCTGTAACATGTCAATCGAGTATTGATTGAGTGAAGACTTTCTAGTTAGAAAATCATTATTATAAAATTAATAATCAATTGAATTGATTTCATTGATTAAAATGTCCAAAGCTGAGTTGGTCAAAAGGGTCGCATGGATTGTTAGTAGTTTTGGTTTTTAATTTAAATTATTGCTTTGTTATGTAGGGTTTGGAGATATAAAATCACCATTATTTTTTTTTCCTAAGGTTAATGGGTTTTATCTAAGGGTATTTTGGGTAATGTCATTTCATTAATTTATGAGAAACAAAAAGGGTTTTTAGATGGTAGTAATTGTCCATAAAAGGGATTTTTCAAAAAAGGATTTTTTTTTGTTAGAGCGTGAGAAAATATTGAGTCTCTATGTATGTATTTTTTTTTTCTCTTGTAAAATTTAGATGCTCAAGGTTTTTTAGGGCGATTTTCACATGGTTGTTGCGGGTATGTGACAACGGGAGTGAAATCAATTTCTTATTTGAGTTTTTATTAGAGTTGGATGTAGAGATTTGGTGGGTTTTACTAGAGAGTTGGAGGTAGGTATAAACTTACATACTTGTAATTTCTTCCTTGAGCAATAAATTTTTACTTGTCAATTTGCCCGTGGATGTTGCCCTATTGTGGGTGGACCACGTATATCTTTATATTGTAGTCGTATTCATTTCTCCACTCTCTTTATTTTTCTTGGGTGTTGGAATTGATTGCTTTGGTATTAAAAGAGATTAATTTCAATAATCGATTTTCCATGTGTGATTTGAGATTTAGTTACAACAAGTGATATCAAGCATCCAAGTTGTGTATGTAAGGTGTTTGACAAATTATTTGTAAGAGATTTTTGCAAGAAAAATGATGAGTATTCGATTTGAGATAGAGAAATTTGATAGGAAAAATGATTTTGAATTGTGGAAAATGAAAATCCATGACTTGTTAATTCCATAAGGGCAACACAAGGCTTTGTATGGGAAAGATAAGAAATCGAAAATAATGAGCGAAGATGATTGGGAAAAACTTGATTTAAAAGCACGTGCAACCGTTTGCTTGTGTTTAGCAAGTGATGTGCTATTTGATATTGTCAAGGAGAAAATGACAAAAGACTTAAGGGTGAAGTTAGAAAACTTGTATGAAACCAAGTCTCTAACAAATTGAATTTTCTTGAAAAGAAAATTGTATTCCATTAGAATGAAGGCACAAAGATCTTGAAGCACTTAAATGAGTTCACCAACATTATTTGTCAACTTAAAAACATTGGTCTAAGAATGAAAACAGAGGATAAGACGGTGATTTTCTTATGAATGTTGTCGAAGTCTTATGACAATTTGGTTACTACTTTGAGTTGCACCAAAGAAGATGTTCTTGACTTGGATGCGGTATTTAGTGTATTCCTTGCTGATGAGCTTCAAAGGAAAGCATCCTTGGAAAGCTCGGGAGTCCTGAATATGAAGGTTCACATGTCAAGAAGCAAATCAAAGCAACAATCAAAATTTAAAGGTCATTTTAACAAAGAACGTTGTTGGTATTGTGGCAAAATGGGACACATATAAAGGAATTATTGAAAAAGAAAGGAATCGAGTAAAAATTCAAATTCCAATGAAGAGTTAGGTAACAAGAAATAAAGTGCCAGAGTAAATAAAAAAGTCAATCAAGGTGAAAAGTTTACTTTTGGGTTTATGAAGATGAAGTGTTCATGACTAAAGATAATCCTATGTTTCAACAAAATTTGGTTCTTGATGGTGGTGCTACTTATCACATGTGTCCTTATCAATCTTGGTTTAGTTCATATGAACCATGTGAAGGTGGTTCAATTTTGATGGGAAACAACTTAACTAGCAAAACGGTTGGAGTTAGCACGATAAGGTTAAGAATTGATGGGATGGTAAGAACACTTAAAGGTGTTAGACATGTATCGAAATTCAAAAAAAGTTTGATATCTCTTTCTGAATTAGATTTGGGTGGTTATAAATTCATTGAACAAGGTGGAATTCTCAAGATTGCCAAGGGAGCATTCATTGTCATTAAAGGTGTACAGTTTAACAACTTATATAAATTAGTTGGAGAAACGATGATTGAAAATGTAAACATGTTGGAAGAAAATGATGACTTCAATTCGGTTATGGCATCAGAGGTTGAGCCGCATAAGTGAAGAAGGCATAGTACATTGATAAAGGTTGGAACCAAGGAGAATTTAGCAGATATGCTAATGAAGACGATTCAAGTAGAGAAGTTGGAAAAGAGCTCGACTCTCTAGGTTTCAAGTCAATGTAAATTTGGTTGTTTGGCAATGACATGTAGGTGATTTTCTATAAAGGTGGAGATAGTTGGATTTGGTGATATAAAATCACTATTCTTTTGTTTTTTAAGGTTAATGGGTTTTGTTCAACGGTACTTTGGATAATGTTATTTCGTTATTTTATAAGAAACAAAAAGGGTTCCTAGATGACAATTATTGTCCATAAAATGGGTTTTCTCTTTGTTAGAAAGTGTGAGAAACATTGAGTCTCTAAATATGTATTTTTCTTCTCTTGTAAAATCTAGACGCTCAAGGTTTTTTAGGGTGATCTTTACATGATTATTGCGGTGTTGTGATAACAGGAGTGTAATCAATTTCTTATTTGGGTTCTTACTAGAATTGGGTGTAGAGATTTGTTAGATTTCATCGGAAAGTTGGAGATAATTATAAACTTTTATATTTGTAATCTCTTCCTTAAGTAGTGAATTTCTACTTGTTAGCTTACCCGTGGGTGTAGTCCTATTGTGGGTGGACCATGTATATATTTGTATTGTGGTTGTATTTATTTCTCTACTCTCTTTATTTTTCTTGTATTTACTTTGCAATACATTTCTTGGGGTTTGGTTGTTGGAATTAATTGCTTTGGTGTTAGAAGAGATTAATTTCAATAATCGATTTTCGTGTGTTGCTTGAGATCTAGCCACAACATGCTGCTTTCTTCTTTTGATATTTAGTAGATATTAGATGTATTAATTTGCTAAAACTCTATCATCTAATCGATCAGGCTTGAAAAACTTTGACCATATGAGAAAATTAAAAAAATGCAGACAATTACGCAACAATTAGAATGTTTAGTTGTAGATATGGTTTGCTTAGAATGTGACTGTCCCACAAAAAGGTATTGGTTGGTTCAAAATCTGAAGTCCAGCCCATCTAAACTTGTGTTGGGCTTCAAAGTCCAAACTCAGCCCAAGTAAGACTAAATACTAATATATAATGATTCATGCATGTGGTAGTTACCCAACAACAAAAAAGCCCATGACATTAATCACCAATCAAGGTAGCAAATTTATAAAAAAATAAAAACAAATTGACTGGTGATTTGTAACTATAAGATTTAATTACCTGACCTTACAAATTTTTTGGGTAAATGGGTTTCAGGTAATATTACCTGAATTCTTAATCGGATAGAAAAACCTTACTCATATCCGATTTGTTCCGGTTGGATGAGTTGGGTAGACGAGTATTATCCAACCCATTGCCAGCCCTACAATGTACAAAACAAAAATCAAATTGACTGGTATTCTAATAAGATTCAAATCTTTTTTTTTTTTTCTAACTGGAATCCACCAATAAACCTGTTCATAAAGCCCTTGATACAAATGTGTTAAAATGTATCAAGATTATTTCTTAAGTGTAGGTATATAGTTTTTGCTGCCCTTCAATAGTAAACTTATATGAAAAAATCAAATTGATTGGTGATTTCTAGCTATAAAATTCAAGTATTTTTTTTTTTTTTTTGGAATAATGCTGGAGTGACCTCAAGATTTCTAATCGGTGCGCGTGCAGGGGGGGTACTAGAGTTGCATGATGAGAAGATGATGATGATGATGAATTTTTTATTTTTTTTAATATTCCTACCTGGCAAAATTGTTCTAATTCAATTATTAAAACTAGAAATCAAACTAATTTAATAATAGTTTTTAATGATAAGTTGGTAATTATGACCCATCATGGTTCGCTAGAACGAATAGATTGATCCATATAGTAAATTTTGACCTAGTTTACTTGATTCATTAATTTGTTTAATTAGAATTGGTTATATGGACTACTCGAGACCGAACCTGATTTATGGAGATAATTCATTCATGATAAATTGACAGGATTAATAGAAGTCAATCTGTACATGGCTGGCGTGGTAAGGACAGGTAACCGTAGATCATTTTCCTTGTGTATTACGTCAACTGTGTACTATTTATTGTGTCGATTTATCATGTCTCATAGAGTTCCGAACCGATCCTCATTCTCATTGCAGCCAGAATGGGCAATAATTGCTTAGGTTGGAGCAGAATCGTATCTGGAAATAGTTCTTCGGATCGATCATAGATTCTTGACCCCATCATTTGGCTTCCAGTCCAATTGACCTCTCTTGTTGCCATCCCCAGGGAGAAAGTAGAGAGCCAAACTCCCAAGAAAAAGATCTACGATTATCTACCCTTACTACATCAATCATGTACTATTTATCGTGTCGATGTATCATGTCTCATACATATATATATAAAGAGTCATGATAATCTGACATATGCCCTCATCACAGAACCGTAGATCATTTGCATCAGGATATATAAAAAAAGATTTATGATTCTGAATATCCCGAGGTAAATGATCTACGGTTATGTGATAGATGTCAAAGGATGTCAGAAAATTATTATTCATGAAAATTTAAATAAATAAATAAATAAATAAAAATCTTGATTAGATTTTCTCATTATGGTTTCATTGGATTCCACGAATGCAACGTGGGGCCTAATTGAATAGGAACTCGGAATTAATAATGTAGATTGAAGCCTTAATTCATGGGCTGTGGGGGCCAGAATATGGACATTTGGTGGACCTAAAATGTAACTACGGTGCGTACTCTGTCACTTATTTCCACGTGGGACTAATAATGGATTCCATCCCAACTTGATTAGGACCTAATTTGGAACCGATCCAAAGCCTAAACAATAAATATTTATTTAAACACCCTCCCATCAAGTTAGTGAGTATTTGAAATACCCCCCCTATGTTTCCAAATTGATAACATGACTTCTTGACTTGGTTCTTCTTTATTGGACTGCAACCGGGGAGGGCTGTCTTGAACTTAGCCCGATTGATGGGTGAGCTTGGATCGAGTTAGTTATATATTTTTTTTATTCCATCTCATTATCACGACTTATGGATAATTGAGAATTATTAGTATGGGGTTTCGAATGGTTTGTTTAAATATTCACTCAATGATGGATTTAAATGTTGTATGGTGATTTTCCCTTTTTTAATGTTGCATTTTTTTTTTTAAAGATATAAAATTTATTTGTCGATCAAAATGAAATTAGGTTTGACCCACACAAGTAGCAGCCCTTCTTCTTTATAAACTAACAAAAAAATAACCTATATACCCTCATTTTCATCGTCAAACCAAAAATCATTAATTTTTCTTCCTAAAATAGTTATCTTTAAGTTTTTCAATCTTTATAATAAATTAATTTTTATTGAACTAGTTTCATCTTCAAACCATCATTTTGATTAGAGAGTTGCTATTGTCACCAGGGTGGATTTAGGGTGGGGGCCGTGGGGTCACTTGCCCCGACTTTCATACAAGACTTTTCAAATTATATGGATTAATGTGCTATTGAAACAGATTTTAACGACAGATAAAGAAATTTGCCACTAGTGTCCCCCACAAATTTTTTGTTCCACTCTTAATTGTACCTCACAAATTTTTTTCTACTCTTGGTTGCACTCACATGAGCAAAATCCTAGCTCCGCCCCTGATCGTCACATCAACTTTTACTAATACCACATCAATTCCTATGTAAATCACCAAAGAATTGCACATAGTTGGCATGGCAATAGTCTCTCTCTTTTGAATATTGATTTAATCTCTCATAGAAAATCCAAGAATTTTTTATATACAAAATTTCATCATATTCTACTTCAAAATTTCAGTTGACCTGAGTCATCTCTCAAAGACTAATGAAAATTGATTTAAATGCCCTTTTCTTCAATTTTTAATAAAAAAAATCTTGAATTTTCTCTCAAAAACTAGTCATTCCCCCTCCTTCCTTTTTTAAAAATCTCAGCTCCACCTGCGATTCCTTCATTGATTTTGCCAACCATTATTAAAATCATAGTGTTGCTTAGGAGTATTTTTTTAGTTTCCACAATTATATTAATCATTTTGAACAATTTCAATTTTTGAAATAAAGAGGACATTAAAGTCATTTTCTTATGGGTCCAAAACTAGGGGAAACCCTTCACGAGTATGGCATTTTATTCAAATTGAAATTATATAGTGGATCTTGTACTTGAGAAAATTGCATAATTACCCTACTCTACATCTCCCTTGTCTTCCTTTTAGCTCACATTTTTAGGGTATTTTTATTCAACATTATAATCATTAAAGTCCCATCCCAAAAAAGTAACCTTGACTGGCATTTTCTATTTGAGTTTTTTCATAGACTTTATGAACTGGCCCCATTAGAGGATCCAAAGTTTCAAACTCAATCTACAAGAATCTTCAATCATGTGTAGACCAATCTATATTTAATTTCAAAAGGACTGGTGTATTGTAAGTAAAGGTTGGTGTGCCAATAGAATTTCTCTAATTTTAACACTCAAAAGCCCAATTAGAAAGTCTAATGAGTCAATCTTCCCAACTGGTTTATTATCGTTTTGGAGAAGAGTCGTGATAGAGTAACATCGTGGAGTACATTACTAATGTGGGTGTGTGTCATAACCATATATACTTTTCATCAAGATACATCCACTTCAGAAATGTCCCCCCACAATGTTACTTTGGCGTTATTCTTTGGAGAATATTTGAGATATCCTACTGATCCTGACTTAAATTTGAAATCTTTTTTTATTTATGTATTTTTCTCAATATTAGTCATTTTCAAAAAAAAAAAAAAAAATTCATTTTCAACCTTAAGAATCTATTTATTCAACCTATCAAACCTAATGCAAAATAGAATTATTTGAAAAAGTAAAAAAGTGACGGAATTTTAATTAGAAAAGTAATGGATTTCTATAAAATATTCTAAAGAGGTCAAAAAGCGAAGATTCTTCTTAAGGTTCAATAGATTAAAAAAAATTTGCTATAAACGTTAAAGAGTTTGAAGATGATGGAAAATTTTAAAGAAAAATCAAGAGTTGTTTGCTTGGAGAATGAGGATAAGAGCACTTAGGCTTTTTAGAATTCGTCTCTGAAGACAGATATTAAGACATGCCATCAATTTTAAAACATAGGGACTAATTAAAATATTCACTAAAACGTAAGGGGGTGCATCTAAATCATCATTTTATGTTTCTAAAAGAAGGGGTACCCTATTAGGGAAGCAACAAAGTCGAGGTTTGGGAATAGTACAACAAGTGAAAATTAAAAAAAAAAAAAAAATCGAAAAAACATTTGATAAATTAAAAAGTACAAATAATGATATTGAGAATTTTAAAAAAAGTGCAAAAAAAAAAAAAAAAAAAACAAATATATATTTTATATATTAAATAAAAACAATAATACTTAAAAGAGTTCGTGATAATCTGACACCCCCCCTTCTTACATACGTCCCCATCACATAACCCTAAATATTTTGCTTCGAGATACATAATAAAATTTTTATTATTCTATGTATCTCGAGGCATATGATCTACCATTTTGTGACAGGAACGTATGTCAGAGAGGAGCATTAAAAAACCATTATTCTATCTTAAAAATGCAAACAGCAAAAAAAATTAAAATAATAATCCATGATTTTTAAAAAAACATAATTTAATCGATAACTATTAAAATGGTAATTTAATCAAGATTTCTTTTTAAAAAATAGCATATTTTTGCCTCCATTAATTAGTGTTTGGGCGAAGCACTTTAATTTCAGTCCGTTGGACCTTTTTATTGTGGTGCCAACATCTTACATGATTATTGTACAGCGCCTTTGTTAGTCATACACGTGGCCCACCAATCACTGTTTCCGTACATCTTATTATATTATGAATTAGTTTTGCAATCAGCCCAGGGGGACTGTCATCCCCATCTCCTGAACATTGAATCATCCACGATAATTACAAATCCAGCGTTTTGGATTTTAATAGATACGTCCTCTTATATCTTCAAACTAAGGGAATACCCCTTGGCTCATGTCTTTGTTGAGAAACTACATAAAATGACTGGATTGCCAAAAAAAACTTCAATCTTTGTAAAAATTCTTTTATAAATCATTTTCTTCAACTTATAATTTTTATTTATTATTTTATCACCTCCATCTTCAACCTAAAGAATGGATTTTGTTAACGTGTGCTCTAAGGGCATACATGTTAAAGTGCACTAAATACACTTTGGAAATTGGATTTTACATAAAAAATGCCCTTAAAATTTTATTTTTTTAAAAAATCAAAATTTCTTGAGATTCCAATTTCCAAAGTGTATTTATTGCATTTTAATGTGTGCCCTAACAAAACCTCGAAAGAATATATCCCCTTCATACAAAACAAAATAGGGTTTTCAAACCAGATGATAAGTTTTATTTGGAAGAAAATTCAGAGACTTGTACCAAGAGATTGAAAACAAACTTAAATGAATTCAATTAATTAAAAATAGTATCTTATAGATCATAGGTAATGGATTTTTGGACAAATTAACAATGTTTTAAAACCTCAAACTGTTGAACCAATTTTGGTCAGGCCAAATTGGTGTTATTAGCAAGTCGAACTATTCCATCCCAAAAGTGAAATATCAAGTAATTTTTTTTATTATATATCTTCCCCTGATTAGGCATCTTTAATCTCTTAAGTAAATTTTTTTTACCCAACTCAACCTTATGATTCTATCTACTTTAACCCTATAATCTCTTGAACAAGATAAGATTCTATAAAAGATGATGAAAAATCGGGATGGAAAATCAAAGGCTTTCTTCTATAGCGGACTATGATAACGTTCAAAACGATGAATTGAAGATGAAGTTCTACAGATTCAAAATTATTTACCATAAACTTTGAAAATGATTGGACACAGGTAAAAGATGACGACATTTAGTTCGTTTTTCATTAATTTATAAGAGAAGATATGTCAAGGTGATATCATCAATTTCAGCATAACGAGGTATCTCAAATATTCAACAAAATGTGGAGGGGTATGTCTAAATCATTCAAAAATTTAAGGTTCGCAAAGTTTGATTGATCGCTTCATAGACTGGATGTGGGTCAATCAGGTCACCATTCCAATTAATCTAATTGAATGAGTTGTTCGATTTTCTCAAAAATGGATTTTTACAGTTTGGTTGCCCCATGAAAGCTTGCGTGTTTGGTTCAACTTGGTCCTATCTGGATTGGTCATGATTTTAAAACAAGTGAAATTATTCAACTCTTTATGTCATGAGATTGAAGATAAGGGCATTTTGATCATTTTATGGTAGTCTCACTCTCGTAAGACTTAAGTTAAGTGATATATCATGGATTTGAAAACAAAGAGGTCTCGAGAATTTTATAAAAATCAAGAGTGGTGTATTTTTATAATTTAATGGAGCGATAATATAATAGCACGAGATGTTTTATTGCATGTGGAAAATAGGGTAGAAAATCAATTTTCATGGAAAATGACATTTCTCATGTGTTTGATTGCATTTTTTCATAGAAATTGGTTTTCCACCTAATCAGAAAGTCCACTAAAACACAGATTTCACTTTCCTACCTATATAGGGGGGAAAGTGAAATCAACCCATATTTTTCATCCCCAAAATATCATATTTTTCTACTTCATTCATATCGTCTTTTTCCCTACCACCATCACCATAGCCACCATCACACTAACCTCATTGTCATTACCATTACTGTCGTCGTTATCACTCTCTCTGACCATCTTCTCTCTCTCTCTCTCTCTCTCTCTTTCTCTCTCTCTCTCGTCTTTTTCTTCTCCTTCCCTTACCTCCGTTACCACCACCACCATCATATTTTTCCATTTTCTTCCTCACTTACCTCCGTTGCCACCACCACCACGTCTTTCCCCTTCCCTCTCTTCTCATCTTCTTTTTTCCTTCTCCTCCTCTCCTTCTTCTTCTTCATCTT
Organism: Akebia trifoliata; assembly: GCF_017979445.1. Taxonomy (NCBI): domain Eukaryota; kingdom Viridiplantae; phylum Streptophyta; class Magnoliopsida; order Ranunculales; family Lardizabalaceae; genus Akebia; species Akebia trifoliata. The sequence continues at coordinate 24,153,486 of NC_141375.1, read as the reverse complement.
TTTTAGATATTTTTCGCATGATTTTATTAAAGTAAAATCAAACAATGGAATTTGATTTTCCAACCCTACTTATTTTCTACCATTATTTTTTCATAAATTTCAAATTTTATAAAAAATCACTTTTCTATGCAATCAACACATACCCTTTATGTCATGAGATTGAAGATAAGGGCATTTTGATCATTTTATGGTAGCCTCGCTATTGTAAGACTGAAGTTAAGTGATATATCATGGATTTGAAAATAAAGAGGCCTCAAAAATAATCAAGAGTGGTGTATTTTTATAATTTAATGGAGTGGTAATATAACAGCCCTTTATTATTTGGCTATTTTAGAAACACCCCCTATAAAATTGGTGATATTAGATTTACTCCCTTGCAAAATTGAATATTAAATTTACCCCCCCTTAAGTATACGTTAACGTTGTTTTTTCTTGATGATTTAACAGTGAAATTTTGATATTTTCAAGTTCTGACTTAGTAATTGTTTAAAGAGCATTTTGGCGGGAAAAAATAATCAAAATTTCACTATTAAATCATGGAGAAAATGTAGCATAGACTTACAGTCAAGGATGTAAAAGTAATATCACTAATTTTACAGCGTGGTGGACATATGATTTCCTCAGAGGACTGAAAGATATTCCGTGCGATGCTCACGTGACCTCCTTCGTGTGGACAAGGCATCATCAGGTTCTGTGTTAAAATCTTACCAATGAATGAATCTGAATTATCTTCCTAGCGAAATTAATGGTCGAGATTAAAGATCAGGTAGACCACGTATACAGTTTGTTACCTTAGAATAATCTTCTTTTATGTAGCTGGAAGCCTAATAAATATTTTTATTTTTATTCTAATTGCTTGGTTGGTTCATTTATTTTCTTGTAACGTCATTTTTGCTCTCTTTTAGTTCTAATAATTATTAAAACTTCTTGAAAAGCGAGTCTTAGCATCTCCCCTAGGAGTAGGAGGAGTATGCTGTAGTACGTATGCCTTAGATCTAGACCGTAAATGGAAATCGTGATTCACAAATACAAATCTGGAGGAACACCGCAATGTTCGATGATGGGGTGGACACAGCTACATTATCCTCCTTGAGAATCCTTTATGAAAATTAATGAAGAAATGATATTGTAGTGCAGTGGGGGTATAAGTCTCCATGCTTCTGCCTATTAATTCCGCAATGGGCATTCGTAGTGCATTCTGTCTTTTGGAAAGTTTCGTTTGGATTCATCCAGTAATAGAGAGAAACCATTACCTGTTATTTTTAGGGAGTTACTATTGCCACACCAACTATGTGCATTAGTAAAAGTTGGTGTGGCCATAGCAGCTCTCTAATTTTAGGGTGATTTTAGACATACCCTTCAATGTTTTGGTGAGTATTTTATATACCCTTACTAGTTTCATACTAATGACATACCCTTGACCTTATTCTAATTTTGAAGACTAAAAAACAAGACCTACAATTACATTTGATAAAATGAATCATGTTTCTCCATTTCACTTTTCTGTCGAAACCTGAATCTTCAAATTCATATTTATTTGGAAGATTAATAAAAATAGCCTAAATGCCCTCATCTTAACCTCTAACCAAACAAAAACAGATTTTTCTATTAAAAATTCATCATCTTTAAACTCTCCAATTTTTAGTATATAAATAAATTTTAAAATATTCAATTTTGAGTTCAACTTCTTGTAGAAAACCCTGATTTCTCTTAAAATAAATTATACTTTTTTTTTTTCAAAATTTATATTTATTTGTGAGGTTTGAACCTCAAAGGCTTGAAATAAATATAATTTTAAGATTGACAATGAGGGAAAAAATTTTATTCTAAATATTGAAGATGAAGGGAGTTTTGGGGAAAAAAATAAAGGATTTTTTACTAGACATTGATGATTGATCACGAGTGTTTTTAGGTCATCTTAACTCGTCTTTGAAAGAAGATTGAGGTCAAAAGGCATGTCATCATTTTTAGACCTATAGGGTATCTCAATGTATTTACCAAAATAAACATGGAGAGTTAGGATTCATTTTGAGTTCTACCTGCTTCATTGACATTATTAAAAAAAAAAAAAAAAAAAAAAAACTCAAGTCCCTATATCTTGAGCTTGAGGAAATCAGGAGTCAAATTGCAATTCAACTTCTAGGAGTACAAGATCATGATAGAAGATTTATTGCATTATTATAATATATTTGCTTTATCTCAAAACTATTTTATAAAATAAAACAAAACGCCATTTTTTTCAACCTTCTCTGCTCATCTTCTTTTGTTTCCCGCGTTTAAAATCCCCATTTTCACGCTTAAAAGAAACCTAAGCGCAGATTAGAAATACTCTCCTCGATCGAAGAGCTAAAGCTACAAATTTTGCTTTTTTTTCTTCTTTCTCTCTCTATATCAGCTTTCCTTCAAACACGCTCAGCTTTCCTTTAAAATCCCCTTTTTTTCTTTCTATCTTTAAAACCCTTAACCCAATTCCTCTCTAACCCAAATTCTTCTTCTAATTCTTAACTTCAGATGGATTCAATTAAACCCCACAACAAAAAAGCCTCGAATGTTAACGGATTAATTCGCACTTTTGCAAAAGTTCTTCGATTTAAAGCTACTGGAATTGGAATTGGAATTGTCCATGGTGACAGAATCCGTAAAATTAAATTTCAAGATAAGGGTTTTGATGTTTCAAGTGCTGGTAAGAATGGGTTTCAATCGTTGGACGAAGATGAAGAAAAGCTTCGGAACAAAGCCGCCATGGAAGCTCTCCTTGCGAAGCTTTTCGCGAGCCTTTCGTCTGTTAAAGCTGCTTACTTTGAGATTCAATTTGCTCAGTGTCCTTATGATCCTGATACGATTCAATCTGCAGATGAGGTAGTTGTTTCTGAGCTGAAACTTCTCTCAGAATTGAAACAGAGTTACTCGAAGAAACAAATTGACTCTTCTTCACCTCAAGTTACTCTCTTGTTAGCAGAAATTCAAGAACAGAAGAGTGTTTTAAAGACGTATGAGGTCATGGGGAGGAAATTTGAATATCAGCTCAAGCTCAAAGACTCTGAGATTACTCTTCTTGAAGAGAAATTGGAAGAATTTGACAAACAGAACAGATTGATGGAGAAGAAATTAGACCCTAATGGGTCTGTATATCTTCTTGATGATCTCTACTTATCGGGCTTAAATCCAAACCATTTTCTTATAGTTCTTCGATCTGCGGTTAAATCGATTCGAAGCTTCGTCAAGTTGATGATCGAAGAGATGAAATCGGCAAATTGGGATCTTGACGCAGCGGCCAAGTCGATTGAACCAGAGCTCATATTTTCGAAACCCAATCACATAGGTTTCGCATTCGAATCGTTCGTTTGTCGAGAAATGTTTGATGGATTCCAATTTCCCAAATTTTCTCTCTCCATCGATCAAATTCAACATCAATGCCATTTCTTCGACAGATTCATGAAGTTCAAATCGATAAACCCTAGCGAATTTCTCCTCCAAAACCCTAATTCTACCTTTGGGAAATTTTGCAGAACTAAGTACCTGAACCTCGTTCACCCAAAGATGGAATCTTCCTTCTTCGGTAATTCGAACCAGAGGAACCTAGTGGTTTCGGGTCGATATCCGGAAACCCATTTCTTTTCCAAATTCATCGAGATGGCCAAACATATCTGGACCTTACATTGCTTGGCTTTCTCATTCGAACCTCAAGCTTCGATTTTCCAAGTAAAGAAGGGTTGTCGATTCTCTGAAGTGTTCATGGAGAGCGTGATCGAATACGGATCCAACGACCCACCAATGATGGATCCACGGGTCGGGTTAACGGTAGTACCCGGATTCAGTATCGGTAAGACTTTGATACAATGTCAGGTGTATTTGTCTTCAGCTAAGGAGAACCGCTGATGTCAACGTCAATGGCTGAGATTCTGTTTCGCTTTCGGCCGAAAAACCCGACCGAAATCAGAACCTGAGTCATCTGGGCACACACGTGAAGCGGTGCGTACTGCAGAGTACTTGATGATAATGATGATATTGGGATTATCGAGAAAAAAAAAGAACGGTCAGGATGTGGGGACTATCTTGAACGGTAGCTGGTGTGTCATCTTTACTTTGTGGCGACAGAAAGGAAAACGTGTGGACGGTTTGTGGGACCTATGTAATTTAATTCCTCTTTTTTTTTTTTTCTTTTTATTAGAATCCCTAAAGTTAGAGAGGTTGATATTCGAACTTATATAAGTTGAAGTAAATTATGTCTAATTGTATCTTTCCTTTAATTTTTAATTTATATATATATATATAGGGAAATGTTCAGCACCCTAAGTTTTACCACACACTTTAACAAACGTTTTTTGTCCTACATGAGTTAGAAGTTTTGGAATGGGCTGATTTTTGGTGAGGATGATCTCTATGATTAGAAGATCATCCTCCCCAAAAATCAGCTCATTACAAAATTTCTAACTCATGTAAGACAAAACATGTTTGTTAAAGTGTGTGGTAAAGCTTAGGGTGCTGAACGGGACCCATATATATATATATATATATATATATATATATATATATATATATATATAATAGATAATGGAGAATACTAATGTCCAAGAACTTAGGACGTTAGCATTTTTCACCATGTTTTTTACTTTCAATAATATCTTTATTTATTTTATCTTTTATTTTAAAAAAATAAAAGATATATTGATTATTTATATAATAAATATTTATCTTTTACATGATGAATGTTAAATGATAAGGGCATTTAAATTTTAAATTTAAATGATTTATTTGTAATAAACGTTCAGAAAATGTTGAAGTAATTTTAAAATTGACATTGATTCTTACATTGTTGACATGGATGTATGTACGAAATCATAGATGCTTTTTATTGAGAATTAGGATAAATGTGTGAAAATATGCATGGTTATATGTGTACCTTCACATCAACAATGTGAGAATCGATCGATTTCTCAATGAATTCAAACAAGTATTTATTATATAAAAGATCAACATATCCTTATTATTTTTACTAAAAGATAAAATGGATATTAGTATTATTGAAAAAATATGTTGTAGAGAATGCTAACATCCCCATAAGATCTTCGACAACAACTTTCTCTATAGAGATATTATTGATTTTAGTTGTAGGCCACTTAAAGTCAAATCTTGTATTTTAGAATATTGGTTTGGAATTGTTAGATTATGATTTTAAAGTTAATATGATTTCAATCAATAGACATGTTGGGTGTTAAAAGGAATAAATAAAAAATGTAATTTTCACAATATTTTGAGGATTGATTACCACCACTGGCGGGAGACCTTTGTATATGGTCAAGTCTCAATCACGTGGTCTCATTGAAAATGAGTTGCTAGGACCACATAAGAGGACATGGAAGGAACCCAAATCTCCAAGTGACCCAAAACGATATAAACATGAGGAAGCCATTTAAAACATTAAAATCTTATTTATGGCTGCAACCACTCTTATTCATTTCAATCATTTGTCGATTCATGCCATCCAACTCCCATAATTTGTTAATGCTCAAACTCCATCACACATCACGCCGTCTAAAGGGTGGGTCTATTTGCACACACCGAAATTTTAACTTACACCTACTTTTTTTTTGGCGATACTCACCTTAATGATAAAACTATTATCTACATACATCTATCAAATGTACTTTAACCTAAATTGCTTATGTCATCTACTTAAATGTATAGAATCATTTTTCTTCTTCGTCTTTTCTCTATTTTATTTATTCTTATTTTTCTTTACATCTAAAAAGATTTAAACGAGGGTTTTGAGTTTTGATCTTATTTATTTTTTTGACTATAACATTTTCAATCGAGTCAAAACAATTCAATGAAAAAGTTCTGTTTGATAGGTGCCTACCAAATCTTAAAACATATTCGGTAGGTACTTACTAAATTGATTTGGTAACATTCGATAAGTACTTATTGAATGTGTTTGGTAACATTCGGTAAGTACCTACCGAATGTGTTAAAAAAAGTTTGGTCTGAACCTATTAAACAGAGTTATTAAAAAATCTTCGATTCAAAATTATCATTTTGAGGTTTTAATAATAGTTTTTCTATCTTTCTTGATGATTAAATGTAAAAAGGTTAAAATAAATTTAAAGAAATAAGATAACTTGAAGAAAAAAAAAAAAACAACTTAAAACTTAATCGCCATTGATTCAACCTTTCACAAGACTTAAAAAGAGATGAATATGAAAAAGAATAAATAAAAAAAAGAAGATGAGGAAGGAAGAAGATGGAAAATGAGTTTTGAGTTTATTGTTTGATAGGTGGTGGTGTGTGCAATAAGCCAAAACAAAAGGATAAAATGATAATTGATTTTTTTTATTATACAAAAGTCACTTAAGTGGGTGCAATGAACTGTTTCGGTGTGTGCAAATAAACCCACCCTAATCTAAATCATGATTTCGAGGAACATAGTACATTTCAGAGCCCTAATCGTACCTTTTTTTTGTTTGCTTGACAAGTAATATTAGTGGTCAATAATTAATAGATGAAGCCGGGTTTTGACCCTAGGTTGTGGTATGAAAATTCAGATGTAACCGAAGACGCAAAAGTGAGTCAACCAAAGTTTTCTAAACTATGAAGGCCCTTGGAGTCTAAAGGACAAGACTGGGATCTGAGAACAAGATCGAAGTTGCTTTCGATGCTCAGCTGGTCTATTTGGTTAATCAATCCCATGTTGGGACTCAAACATGGTTTGTACTCCCATGGGGGAAGTGGTAGGGCTTGTTTTTGACAACGGACGATAGTTAGATCCAACATTTCAAACCCCAAGAAGGAAAAAAAATGATTTACCATATAAATTGAACCGAGCTAATTGAATCGAAGACTTATAAGAACCTTATGATCGGAATAACTTCAAGTGACCCAAATCGACTAGATTCAACCCGAAAGCAATCCCTTTGGTCTTAAATCAAGCTAAATCCGAGAACTCTGATATACTTTTCTTTCGCAGGCTCGATGTCTCTATTCATGTCTCAAGAACAACCCCATAAGTTTAATTTTGCAAAGCTTTGGGGATATCCATATTTAAGTTATTCCAGGATTTCCTTATCCTTGGATTGCAAACTTTCCATGCATCCCACAAGTTACATTAGAAACAATGGATCAGTTAATGTGTAACCAAACAAGAAAAACGAAACAGGAACAATCCAAATCTTGGAGATGCATCCAAAGTTAAATGAGAACTACAATAAAATCATTCTAATCTCCCCATTTGGGGACAGAAGATCGAAGAGTTGATTGCCATCATGTCTACAAAGGGAGAAAAAATCCCGATCAATTTGATCATTGAACTGATCGGAAAATGGAAAGAGACTTATCGATGGATCCCAATATTTGGTGCTCTTGCATCATTTGCTATGTTGTTCCGTGCTGGTGCTAACAGTATCCCTGTTCCGGTTAGTGTATTCCCTATTCACTCATGCTAAGCAGCAATTGACATTCAAAGTGATTAAAAAACAAAAAACTAATTTGATTAGTTCACATCTGATTACAGAAATCTTGATGAAATCTTGGCCGTTCAACGAAAGTTCTCAAAATCGGTAGGTTCAGGTGCATTGACCTGTTAAAGGCTTCACTAGCGGCTTGCATGATCTAAACAAATTCTCCTGAAAAAATTTTCCAAAAATTTGTAAACTTCTCCAGATAAGACAAATTGATTTAATCAACGAATAATTGATTAATTGATGATTTATCGATTGATAGCTCATGAAATTTCCCTAAATTTATCCGAATTGTCGATGGACCCACCACAACCACATTGATCCAAATCATAGGGTGGACCTTAGCCTTCCTATTACTGACTGGTCCATATATCTACAATCCGAATCGTTGACCATCATAATAAATGGGTGGTCTAGATCGAACGAGTAGCTTATTATTTTCATCTTTGTCTTGCAGACCCTTGAAGAAACACAACCTTGTGAAGGTTTTTTAATGTGGAGTATGGTGGTCATTCTCCTCACAGCAAGCACTTCAACACCTTACCAACCCCTTTTTATTTCTTTTAAATCTTATTTGAAGTAGAAATTTAAAATCAAAGATCGATCATAGTCACGATTGATGATTTAGACCACAGCATTGATCAAGACCATTCAACTTGGGGCACCACCTCTTACATGCAAAATGTGACAAGTCATCATATATAAAATTTGTGGTCGATTTCATCGAAAGTCATATCTTATGTAAGAAATAGGAAATATTCCCTAGGGATTCCCCTAAAACTAATTGCTAGAAAGACCTAGGAAGATTGCACTTGTCTACCCATTTTTTTGGTCCCCTTGGTGTCTATTGTCTTGAGCCTTAGAAAAAGTCCATTATTTTGATGTTCGTGCTTTCATACCCACTTATTATTTCAATGAATATTCATTTTAGTTTTTTTCTCAATTTTTTAGAATCTTCAACTTCCACGTTATTTGTAATTTAATTAAAGAATTAATATTTTTTAATCTAAATAGAGCGATAAGCATTATGTGAAAATTGAAAATTTTGACAAGAAAATTCGACGGGCCAAAGCCCACAAATTTTAGAAAGCTAGTTTTGACGGCCTATGGCCATTGAAATTTTTGATGATCCACAATTCGATGGCTTAGAGCCATCGAATTCCTCCCATCCTTCATTAATTTAACGGTTTCGATCCGTCAAAAAAAATAATTTGACAATGAAAATTTTGATGTCAAGGCCTGTCAAATTTTATGAAATTCGACGGTCTTGGGCCGTCAAATATAGGCTTTTTTCACGTTGTAAATCTTTCTTCATTGTCCATAAACACTCTCTCGTGATTTTAAAACTTATCTGAGATTGATAAACTCAAACAAGTCATTTCATTCTTGGAGGCAAACATATGAACAATTTAAATCATCCATCACATTTAGTCGTCTGAGATGTGAAATGAGTGAACTGGGTTCCATATTTTGATAAATAAATTAATTATTTTTTCTTAATTATTTAAATGATTCGTATATATACAAAGTAAGGTTTTGGTATCAGACACATAGTAACAAAAAACTCCGTTTAAAAAAATAAAAATAAATGCTTTTTAAAGGGTATTTATTTATGAAAAACTTAAGTCGTAAGGGTCGAGAGGTGTGAAAAAAAATATAAGAACAAATCTTAGGTCGTAATTACTTTTCTCAAAGTTAGGTTGTGATGTTTTTTTTCCCCCTCGGATTTGGATGCGCGATCTTTTAATTTTACTGCCATTTCTTCCCACAGCTTTTGGCTTCAAGCATTTTTTGTGTAGGTCTCGTAATTTTTTATTTTATGCAAGTTAGTAATAGATATAACTCATTTACACTATGTGAAAACTAAAAATTTTGACAAAAAAATTCAACGGTCCGAAGCCCACAAATTTTAGAAAGTTAATTTTGACGGTCTGTGTCTATTGAAAATTTTGATGATCCTCAATTCGACGGCTTAGAGCCATCAAATTTCTCTCATCCTTTATTAATTTAACAGTTTCAGTCCGTTGAAAAAAAAAATTTGACAATGAAAAATTTAATGCCTTATCTGTCAAATTTTATGAAATTCGACAGCCTTGGGCCGTCAAATATAAGCTATTTTCATGTTGTGTTACATTTTAAAGATGTATGTTCCCTCATTAAAACAACAACCCAATTAGAAGGACTTCCATGAAAGTTGTAAGAGATTGCGAGAAAGACCAAAAAGAACATGGATTGAAGTAACGAGAACAAAATATAAACACTCCTTACATAACCAAATATGAGACTTTAGATAGAATTGAATGGAAGAACAAAATTTGTTCAGCTCACCCTAAATCTTTAGGAATTAAATGACTTTAGTGATGGCAAGTTTAAGTTCTAATTGGAACCTTTTTCTATTAATACCTAGGCTCATTCAATCCTTGAGTGAGATTGCAGCTGCCGCGAGTTCATTTGGAGCAATTCTTGATATATTTAATCATAGAAATAAGTATTCTGAAAATGGGGAAAGTTTGATTTTTCTATTAAGCTAATATAGCTATAGATCTTCTAAAATATTTAATTAACATATTATTTATTTGACTGATTCAACTGGGAGAAACAAACTATAAAAAATTTAGTTCATAGAAAGTAGATTTTGCGACACCGAACGCATGGTTGGCCGAGATTGTGGATTAGCATTTATACAAGCAAGAGCTAGCATCAGTAAAGAAGCAATTTTGTCTTCAAATTGTTGATCGGTAGGAGGTGAAAGGCGTGGGTCTAACACATCCTTTAGCATTATTGTTAGATCACTTGAACACCATAAAGACGATATAAGTTCCTCGGGATGCCTCCCCATGATCACTTCTATGGCCAATACACCAAAGCTATAAACATCACATTTTTCAGTCACGACCATTGTACTTGCAAGCTCTGCACACAAAAACTAAATGTATTTAAATGAAATAAAGAAGGGTGTTGGGTTTAAACTTTAAAAAATTTACAAAATCAGATATAAACCCTTTTTATAAAAATGAGAAAAAAGTGGTGAATTTGTTGGTATGAAAAAGTGGTGAATTTTTGACTTTTGGGAAAATCAAGGGTTTTGTAAAAGAGGTTGAAGGCAAGGGTTTTTCAAAGAAAGAAATTTTGCTAATCTCTAATGGAAGACTGAAGTCAAGGATTATAAGGATTATGTATCATTAATTTTAAAAACTACGGATATGTATTTAATTTACAATTAAGACATGGAACTAAAGTTACCACTTGTTTTCAAAAATATATAGAAGATTTGGGTATCCCTGGTATGGTAATGAATCCTTTTTACAAAAAAAAAGTATTAGATGTACTTGATTTATTTAAAATTACCTCTTATAGCCTGTGTATATGTATTTATTTGGTATTGGAAGAAAAAAAAAACAAAACAACAATTACCAAACAAAGGTTACCCTCTATATGTCATATACATATGACATCAGAGAGATGTAAAAATAATAGTTACTTCTAGATGTCCCTCGAAGGCGACGTGTATATATATATATATATATATATATATATATATATATATAGGATTGGGATTGGGGAACAACTATTTATTATAACTTTTTTTCACATTTTCTAGATGTCGTCCATTTTACAAGATCCAACAACATCCGGTGGTGGTATTGTAAAAATCATTGTAACAAATAGTTGTCCCTCTATCCTATGTATGAGAAAAGGTTGCATGGAAGCAGGGACCATGTGGTCCCTGGGTCCACATTAGTACAAGTGACACCTCATCCCTCTTAATTTGTGGTTTAGATTGGGTTTGAAAAAGAAAATCCAAAATATAAAAATATAAAATTGGGCAGGACCTTGAGTTTGAAAATGGAAAATATTGAATTTTCAGATTTAAAATTTAAATCAAATAGTGAAAAAAAAAGAAAAAAAATTCTCTTTTTAAACATTTTCTCTTTTGGAAGTTCATAAAATTTCATGCTTTACATACATGTGATACTTGATGGTGGTTTTGGACATCACATTGGCTTGTGGTCCATAGAGATTGATGGCCCTTCTGTCCATATAACCCCATATATGTACATATGGGTTGGGATCCGTTGATCCCAAATCTTTAAATACAAAATCCAATGGTTGAGATTTATGAGTATCTTGATAACACAAATCTCATAAATGATTATCCCGAGGATAAATCTCAACCATTGGATTTTTAATTTGAAGGGTTGGGATCATATGTTTTTTTCATGAGTCATTCTTATGAGTCAAAGGGATCCTAACCCTGTATATATACACTCGAGATGGTTCAAGGGACAACAATTGTGACAATGGTTTGTTGTAAACTACTTTTGATGGGGTTAGAAGTTACATGATGGACTGATTTTTGGTGAGGAAGATCTAACCCCATTTTACAAGTTGAAGAATCGTGGACCGTCAATTTTTTTGTAAACCACTTTTGATGGAATTAGTAGTTTCTAAATAGGTTGATTTTTGGTAAGGATGATCTCTATGGTGAAAAAATCATCCTCACCGACAATCAGTTCATTTCAAAACTTTTAACACATATAAGACAAATTCATTGACAATTTTGTTGTCTCTTGAAGCGTCACAAAGAGGACGGTTGAACTCAAAACCTCTCCAAGCCACTGCGTGTGCGTTTATATATATTAAACGTATAACATGTTTATCTTGGTTTTAGTGTGCATTATTTACTAAAATACCTTCTAACTTTTTTAAAGCAAAGAATTGGGCCAATCCGACAAAACTATATTTAGAATAAATAAGAGACCTAATGAAAAATTCTAACAATTCTACAAATTAAAATATTAAAAAAGAGACTTTTGTAGTAGAAACTTGCCTGGAGCAATATAACCATATGTGCCTGCAATTGTAGTCCATAATGATGAATCGAGCTTTAAAAGCCTAGCAATGCCAAAATCGGAGACACAAGCTTCAAATTCCGAATCCAATAAAATGTTTTTGCTTGATATGTCTCGATGAATGATAGGTGGAGTGCAGTCATGATGCATGTAAGATATAGCATGGGCTATACCATTGATGATATTCACTCTCTTACCCCAATCTAATTCCATTGCTCTTCCCTCATTGCAGAGAATTTTATCTAGGCTACCCCTTTCCATATATTCGTAAACCAAAAATGTGTGTCGCTTGTGAGAGCAAAACCCGAAAAGTTTCACAATGTTTCGATGTCGAATTTCTGTTAAAACTTGTATTTCATTTGCAAAACACTTCATATTGTCTAACTCCTCGTCTTCCTGCGTACAAAGCTTCTTTATAGCTAAAACATGACTTGATAACTCTACCTTGTAAACTCGTCCATGTCCTCCCACCCCGATACAATATTTGTAATCGAAATCTTCTGTGGCTTCGATTATGTCTTCGTGTACAACCTTTCCATCATAATTCCATATTGCAAATATATCTTTACTGCTTGATGCAATATCAGTCTTCTTTACCCTTCTCAGATTTATTCGTCGACGAAAAAGATAGAAGACCCTGACTAGAATAAGAACCAATGTGCTTAGGAGTGAGCCAACAATGACGACAAATAATTTGTGTATATTTTTTCTAACACCCATATTTATAGATCGATTGCAAGGCGACAATGAACCAAATTCACTGCATAAACCTTTATTATTACTGAATGCCTCCGATGAAGCGTTTCGAAAAGCTTTGCTATCAGGAAGACGACCCTCTAACTCATTATTCGACAAATCGATGGATGACAAGCTAAGCATATCACTTAAAGAATTAGGAATGGAACCAACAAGTTTATTGTGGGAAAGATTCAAGCTTACTAACATAATCAGATTTCCCAATTGTGGTGATATCTTCCTAGTGAGCGAATTTAGACTGAGATCTAGTAACTCTTGTAAGGCTCTCAGATTGCCAATCTGATATGGCATGTTTCCTATGAAATTGTTTTTGCTTAAGCTCAAATACCCTAATTTCGAGCAATTGCCCAATTGGTCTGGAATCTTTCCAACTAGCTTATTCATCGAGAGGTCGAGGTATTCCAAATTGGATAATCTTCCGATTTGTAATGGTACTTCACCTGAAAGTTGGTTATCATTCAAGTTCAAATAAAACAAAACAGACAACCTACTCAACTCCTTTGGAATCTCTCCTACAAATTGGTTTGAAGAAAGATCGAGCATTTGTAGTTGAGTTAACTTGCCTAACTCATTTGGTATACGACCACTGATCTTATTACCATGGATTTTTAGTGCTGTCAAGTTTTGACAGTCTCCCCAATTTGGTGAGAGAATACCAGATAATCTATTGAAACTCAAATCAATATAATTCAAATTTGGACACAAGCCAAAGGCTAGGGATAAATTTCCATCGAGTTGGTTCCCTTCAAGTCGAACTCGAAATAAGCTTGTGCAATTTACCAAGCCTTTTGGAATCGGACCCATGAAGTAGTTTTTACTTGCACTGAAATGTTTTAATGACCCACTTTTACATACTTGTTGTGGCAAGTAGCCCGATAAGTTGTTATAAAACAAACTAAGAATAGAGAGAGATGAAAGATTTTCTTATTTCTTGAGGTAATGAACCAGATAATTGATTTTCAAACAAAACCAGTTCTTTTAAGTTCTTTAAAGTACCGATGCTAGAAGGGATTGGTCCTGAAAGAGAATCATTAAAAAGGTTTAAAAACGAGAGGTTGCTCAAATTACCAAAAGATGGAGAGATGGAACCAGATATTTGATTATCCTCAAGGTGCAGATCGACTAAACTCGTCAATGAAGCAATGTTAGGAGGGATTGGTCCTGAAAGAGAAGTTTGAGTAATGTATAATATAGTAAGTTTGCTCAAATTCCCAAAAGATGGAGGGATGGGACCAATTAATGGATTTTCAAAAAGTCTCAAATCGACTAAGTTCCTCAAAGCACCAATGTTTTGAGGGATTGGTCCAGAAAGAAAATTTCATTGAAGGGCTAGAGTCGAGAGCTTGCTAAAATTAACAAAAGATGGAGGGATGGGACCAGATAATTTATTTTCAAAAAGACGTAGATCGATTAAGTTCTTCAAAGAACCTATATTAGGAGGGATTGGTCCAGAAAGAGAATTATGATAAAGGTATAAAATGGAAAGGTTGCCCAAATCACCAAAAGATAGAGGCATGGAACCTGATAATCGATTTTGAGATAGGTCCAATTTCAATAAATTCTTCAAAGTACCAATGTTAGAAGGGATTGGACCAGAAAGAGAATTTTGAGCAAGGTGTAGTATGAAAAAATTACTCAAATTCCCAAAAGGAGGGATGGGACCAGATAATTGATTTTCAAAAAGACTTAGATCGATTAAGTTCCTCAAAGAACCTATACTTGGAGGGATTCGTCCAGAAAGAGAATTCTGATTAAGGTATAGAATGAAAAGTTTGCTCAAATCTCCAAGAGATGGAGGCAAGGAACCTGATAATCGATTTTGAGATAGGTCCAATTGCACTAAGTTCTTCAAAGTACCAATGTTAGAAGAGATTGGACCAGAAAAAGAATTACGATAAAGGTATAGTATGGTAAGATTACTCAAATTACCAAAAGATGAAGGGATGGTACCAAATAATTGATTATCAGTAAGATCAAGAATAGTGAGTTTTGAAAGTGTACCAATATGCATGGGGATGGTACCAGTGAGTCCGTTCTCACTTAGATTTAGATGATCAAGATTTGGGAAGGAAGAGAAATTTGAGTGGTCAAGCTTACCTTGTAAACCCATGTTTGAAAGGTTTATTTCAGTTACGCTTCCGACCTTGTTACAAGCTATCCCGAGCCACTTGCATGGGCTTGATGCAGTGGTACTGTTATGATTTATTGTCCATGAACTTAAAACAACTTGACTTTGAAGACTGTCTTTCCATTTGAGAAGGGCTTTAATTTCTGATTCAAATGTTGTTTCTGTTTTGCAAGAAACAAACAGAACCCATAGAATTACTAACAATGCAAGGGAGAAATATTTCTGGATGTAGGCCATTGGCTGTGGGTGTGACTTGTGGTAACCAATACCCTATGGGACTTATTTATAGAGTATTGTTGGCGTCACTTTAAAATTTACATCTATTCACATATTCCTGACATGGAGGTATGCATGGAACCATAGATGCCTTTCACTCAGTATCTCAATGAAAAACATCTATGGTTCCGTACTTATCCACATCTTTTCATCGAGATACAAGTGAAAAAAAGTGCGATATGAGGTACCATCTTGAGTTAACTCCAGCACGACTCTTCTGTTTTATTTTATATACTATTTTTTTTTGTTTTTTTTGTTGTTGTTGTTGCCGTATGTATATGTTGTCCTTGTCTACTTGTCTCTACATAGTGAGGCGTTCTGAAAAAGTTGGGCAAAATTTCAAGTTATCAGTGCCATGTGGCAAGTTTTTGCACTCCAACAAAATGTTGATTAAGTCAACTCAGGGTTAACCCGTCCCACATTATAGAGTCATCGTGGTTATTGTCACAAATGTGTTGTATTTTTCGAAAAATTCGCCCAATAAGGGATTAGCATATTAAATTGACGAATTAATTGATAATTTATCAATAATTAATTATAAAAGCACTCTAAAAATTAATAAGGACAACCCACACCATAGCTCTGATCATCTTCACTAAAAATCAACTCATTCCAAAACTTTTAATCCATGTAAGAATAAACAATTCAGCTATGGTGTGGGTTGCTCTTATTAATTCGTGGGGTGCTTTTATAATTATCATTTATCAATTAGTTACTGATATGTAATATTCTTATCATTCAACTTAAGAAATAGATTTTCAAGAAGTTTGAAGAAGATGAATTTGGAAAAGAAATAGAATAAGCATCATCTGGAGATTATTTCTTCCTGAAATTTTCACAATTTTAACATATACAAATCAATCAAACTGAACCTCCGTCAAAGAGTTGCTAAATCCAAATACGGTTACTATGATACTGGTCGAAGGCGACTTGGCAAGATAGTCATGGTGAATCATATAATTAAGTAGTATAGGAAATTTCTGGCTAGTTTAAACTACATCAGCATTTGATTACTGTAGCAGGTATAATTCTTTACCACACCCCATACCTCGTAGATCTGATTTAACAATAATTTTGTGAAAAATTTATCAAAACATGCACGACATATCGATTATTTATCAAAATGGAGCACTATACATCTTATTTACCAAAATGGTAAAAAATAGTAATTTTCCTATTTTTACTATCGAAAATACTTTTTTTGTTGAAAGTATCCTTCTGATATAATATCAAAATGTATTTTATACAATATTAAAAAGAGCCTTTTGTCATGAAATTATAATATACTTTATACAATTTCAGAAGTATCCTTTTAACATGAGATTATAATATATTTTATTTTTGAACCTTGTAAAAAATCTCAAAATCGGATAAGGTTTCTCTATCCAAGACCCTTGATCAAGTTAGAAAGATTTGAGAGTACAATTGTAAAATGTTGTTGCCCATATTTTACCATAATATGATTACTATCACTAGTCTAAGCTCAGCTTTCAGCCAAGTACTCCTTAAGTCCTTATATTAATTCTTAAAATTTAATTTGATTCAAGCTAATAGTTCAATGATTTTTGGGTACAAGAAATATTATTGTAGTAAACAGAAACCAGATTATAACCACTCATATAAATATCCATCTAGTGCCCACAAAATAGGCCATTCTCCTCACACTTATAACTTCATATTCATTAAATAACAACAAAAATTAGGGCATCCAGTCTATTTATTTAGTGAACAAAGTTTTTCTTTGGTTTTTTCCTCAATGAAATGGTGTCAAATAAAGGATCTGGAGACAGAGTTGAGTGGGTGATTATTTTTGCCCATTGAACTCTGTTTGGTGATCAATTATTTGACTGATTCAATAGGGAGAGACTAACTATGAAAAACTTAGTTCACAGAAAGTAGATTTTGCAACACCGAACACATGGTTGGCCGAGATTGTGGATTAGCATTTATACAAACAAGAGCTAACATCAGTAAAGAAACAATTTTGTCTTCAAATTGTTGATCGAAAGGAGGTGAAAGGCGTGGGTCTAAAACATCCTTTAGCATTATTGTTGGATCACTTGAAGACCATAAAGACGATATACGTTCCTCAGGATACCTCCCCATGATCACTTCTATGGCCAATACACCAAAGCTATAAACATCACATTTTTCAGTCACGACCATTGTACTTGCAAGCTCTGCGCATAAAACCTAAATGTACTTAAATGAAATAAAGAAGGGCGTTTGGTTTAAACTTTTAAAATTTTACAAAATCAGATATAAACCCTTTTTCTAAAAATGAGGAAAAAGTGGTGAATTTGTTGGTCTGAAAAAGAGGTCAATTCTTGACTTTTGGGAAAATCAAGGGTTTTTGGAAAGAGGTTGAAGGTAAGAGTTTTTCGAAGAAATTTTGCCAATCTCTAATGGAAGACTGAAGTCAAGGGTTATGTATCATTGATTTTAAAAACCATGGATATGTATTTAATTTACAATTAAAACATGGAACTGAAGTTACCACTTGTTTTCAAAATATTTAGAAGATTGGGGTATCCCCTATATGGTAATGAATCTATTTTACCAAAAAAAAGGTATTAAGTGTACTTGATTTATTTAAAATTACCTTTTATAACTTTTGTACATGTATTTATTTGGAAATGGAAGAAAAAAAAGTTTTAAAAATAAATTTGAAAAATGCATGTATACCACATATCTTGTTCATAAAATAATAATAATAATAATAATAATAATAATAATAATAATTACCCCCTATATCTCATATACAAATGACATCCTCGGGAGATGCTTATCCCGAGTATTTTTCTCAATCATTAGATTTTTCATTTGAAGGGTTGGGATCATGTGTTTTATTCATGAGTCATTCTTAGGAGTCAATGGATCCTAACCATATATATACACGTGGGACTGTTCAAGGGACAACAATTGTCACAACGATTTTTTGTAAACTACTTTTGATGGGGTTAGAAGTTCCATAATGGACTGATTTTTGGCGAGAAAGATCTCAATGGTGAGGAGATCATCCTCGTCAAAAATCAGCTCATTCCAAAATTTCTTATCCCATTTTACAAGTTGAAGAATCGTGGATCGTCAATTTTTTTATAAATCACTTTTGATGAAATTAGAAGTTTCTAAATAGGCTGATTTTTGGTAAGGATGATCTCTATGGTGAAAAAATCATCCTCCCCAACAATCAGCCCATTCCTAAACTTCTAACACATATAAGACAAAATTCTTTGTCACAGTTGTTGTCCCTTGAAACGCAACAAGGAGGAGGAGGGTTGAACTCAAAACCTCTCCAAGCTACAGTGTGTGTGTATATATATTAAACATGTAACATGTTTATCTTGGCTTCTTGTGTGCTTTGTTTACTAAAATACCTTCAAACTTTTGTAAAGCAAAGAATTGGGCCGATCCAACCAACTATATTTAGAATAAATAAGAGAATATTTATATGGTATATATTTCCATTTGTGTGCTACCTAATGAAAAATCCTAACAATTCTACAAATTAAAATATAAAAAAACAGAATTTTGTAGTAAAAACTTGCCAGGAGCGATATAACCATATGTGCCTGCAACTGTAGTCCATAATGATGAATCGAGCTTTAAAATCCTAGTAATGCCAAAATTGGAGACAAAAGCCTCAAATTCCGAATCCAATAAAATGTTTTTACTTAATATGTCTCGATGAATGATAAGCGGAGTGCAGTCATGATGCATGTAAGATATAGCATGGGTTACACCATTGATGATGTTCAAAAAATAGAACTTGAAAAAGAAGAAAATTGCTCTAAGGCATGTAGTAATCTATGTTGTCTTATAGACAACAGACATCCCCACTTCGATTGAACACAAAGATGCAGATGGGTTGCTGGCGAACTTGTCTTTAAGATACAACAAAGTTCAGTATTATCACAACTGTATATTTTCTCAAAATTTGCATTATTTTGAGAAAATTTGTCACACAGAATCTCGGATATACAAATGCCTCTTTTCTGTAGAAAGTTTGAATTATTATTATTTTTTAACAAAATTGATCTCTATAAATAAATAACAATTACAAAACTTACATGCATTCGTAAATGGATTAAGAAACTCAATAGGTATGAAACCCATTGGAATTACTAGGCACCTATTCAGATTGAAGAATCTGTTAAATACCCTGTGCACCGTCAACTTTTTACCAATAATCCTTGGATTGCCAACTTTCCATGCATCCCACCAGTTACATTAGAAACAATCGATCAGTTAAATGTGCAACCAAATATAGGCTTTTTTTCATGTTGTGTTACATTTTAAAGATGTATGTGCCCTCATTAAAACAACAACCCAATTAGAAAGACTTCCATGAAAGTTGTAAGAGATTGCGAGAAAGACCAAAAAGAACATGGATTGAAGTAATGAGAACAAAATATAAACACTCCTGACATAACCAAATATGAGACTTTAGATAGAATTGAATGGAAGAACAAAATTTGTTCAGCTCACCCTAAATCTTTAGGAATTAAATGACTTTAATGATGGCAAGTTTAAGTTCTAATTGGAACCTTTTTCTATTAATACCTAGGCTCATTCAATCCTTGAGTGAGATTGCAGCTGCCGCGAGTCCATTTGGAGCAATTCTTGATATATTTAATCATAGAAATAAGTATTCTGAAAATGGGGAAAGTTTGATTTTTCTATTAAGCTAATATAGCTATAGATCTTCCAAAATATTTAATTAACATATTATTTATTTGACTGATTCAATTGTGAGAAACAAACTATAAAAAACTTAGTTCATAGAAAGTAGATTTTGCGACACCGAACGCATGGTTGGCCGAGATTGTGGATTAGCATTTATACAAGCAAGAGCTAGCATCAGTAAAGAAGCAATTTTGTCTTCAAATTGTTGATCGGTAGGAGGTGAAAGGCGTGGGTCTAACACATCCTTTAGCATTATTGTTGGATCACTTGAAGACCATAAAGACGATATAAGTTCCTTGGGATGCCTCCCCATGATCACTTCTATGGCCAATACACCAAAGCTATAAACATCACATTTTTCAGTCACGACCATTGTAGTTGCAAGCTCTGCACACAAAAACTAAATGTATTTAAATGAAATAAAGAAGGGTGTTGGGTTTAAACTTTAAAAAATTTACAAAATCAGATATAACCCCTTTTTATAAAAATGAGAAAAAGTGGTGAATTTTTGACTTTTGGGAAAATCAAGGGTTTTGTAAAAGAGGTTGAAGGCAAGGGTTTTTCAAAGAAAGAAATTTTGCCAATCTCTAATGGAAGACTGAAGTCAAGGATTATGTATCATTAATTTTAAAAACCATGGATATGTATTTAATTTACAATTAAAACATGGAACTAAAGTTACCACTTATTTTCAAAAATATATAGAAGATTTGGGTATCCTTGGTATGGTAATGAATCCTTTTTTACAAAAAAAAAGGTATTAGGTGTACTTGATTTATTTAAAATTACCTCTTATAGTCCGTGTAAATGTATTTATTTGGTATTGGAAGAAAAAAAAATTTAAATGTAAATTTGAAAAATGCATGTGCACCAGATACTTTGTTCGTTAAAAAAAAATAACAACAATTACCAAACAAAGGTTACCCTCTATATGTCATATACATATGGCATCAGAGAGATGTAAAAATAATAGTTACTTGTAGATGTCCCTCGAACGCGACGTACATATAGAGGATTGGGATTGGGGAACAACTATTTCTTAAAACTTTTTTTTACATTTTCTAGATGTCCATCCGGTGGTGGTATTGTAAAAATCATTGTAACAAATAGTTGTCCCTCTATCATATGTATGAGAAAAGGTTGCATGGTCCACATTAGTACAAGTGACACCTCATCCCTCTTAATTTGTGGTTTAGATTGGGTTTGAAAAAGAAAATCCAAAATATAAAAATATAAAATTGGGCAGGACCTTGAGTTTGAAAATGGAAAATATTGAATTTTCAGATTTAAAATTTAAATCCAATAGTGAAAAAAAAAAAAAAAAAAAATCTCTTTTTAAACATTTTCTCTTTTGGAAGTTCATAAAATTTCATGCTCTACATATATGTGATACTTGATGGTGGTTTTGGGCGCCACATTGGCTTGTGGTCCATAGAGATTGATGGCCCCTTCGGTCCATATAACCCCATATATGTACATATGGGTTGGGATCAGTTGATCCCAAATCTTTAAATACAAAATCCAATGGTTGAGATTTATGAGTATCTTGATAACACAAATCTCATAAATGATTATCCCGAGGATAAATCTCAACCATTGGATTTTTAATTTGAAGGGTTGGGATCATATGTTTTTTTCATGAGTCATTCTTATGAGTCAAAGGGATCCTAACCCTGTATATATACACTCGAGATGG
Organism: Akebia trifoliata; assembly: GCF_017979445.1. Lineage (NCBI taxonomy): Eukaryota > Viridiplantae > Streptophyta > Magnoliopsida > Ranunculales > Lardizabalaceae > Akebia > Akebia trifoliata. The sequence goes on along the minus strand of NC_141375.1, from coordinate 24,131,637 downwards.
TTCAAGGGACAACAATTGTGACAATGGTTTGTTGTAAACTACTTTTGATGGGGTTAGAAGTTACATGATGGACTGATTTTTGGTGAGGAAGATCTAACCCCATTTTACAAGTTGAAGAATCGTGGACCGTCAATTTTTTTGTAAACCACTTTTGATGGAATTAGTAGTTTCTAAATAGGTTGATTTTTGGTAAGGATGATCTCTATGGTGAAAAAATCATCCTCACCGACAATCAGTCCATTTCAAAACTTTTAACACATATAAGACAAATTCATTGACAATTTTGTTGTCTCTTGAAGCGTCACAAAGAGGACGGTTGAACTCAAAACCTCTCCAAGCCACTGCGTGTGCGTTTATATATATTAAACGTATAACATGTTTATCATGGTTTTAGTGTGCATTATTTACTAAAATACCTTCTAACTTTTTTAAAGCAAAGAATTGGGCCAATCCGACAAAACTATATTTAGAATAAATAAGAGACCTAATGAAAAATTCTAACAATTCTACAAATTAAAATATTAAAAAAGAGACTTTTGTAGTAGAAACTTGCCTGGAGCAATATAACCATATGTGCCTGCAATTGTAGTCCATAATGATGAATCGAGCTTTAAAAGCCTAGCAATGCCAAAATCGGAGACACAAGCTTCAAATTCCGAATCCAATAAAATGTTTTTGCTTGATATGTCTCGATGAATGATAGGTGGAGTGCAGTCATGATGCATGTAAGATATAGCATGGGTTATACCATTGATGATATTCACTCTCTTACCCCAATCTAATTCCATTGCTCTTCCCTCATTGCAGAGAATTTTATCTAGGCTACCCCTTTCCATATATTCGTAAACCAAAAACGTGTGTCGTTTGTGAGAGCAAAACCCGAAAAGTTTCAGAATGTTTCGATGTCGAATTTCTGTTAAAACTTGTATTTCATTCGCAAAACACTTGATATTGTCTAACTCCTCGTCTTCCTGCGTACAAAGCTTCTTTATAGCTAAAACATGACTTGATAACTCTGCCTTGTAAACTCGTCCATGTCCTCCCACCCCTGTACAATATTTGTCATCGAAATCTTCTGTGGCATCGATTATGTCTTCGTATACAACCTTTCCATCATAATTCCATATTGCAAATATATCTTTATTGCTTGATGCAATGTCAGTCTTCTTTATCCTTCTCAGATTTATTCGTCGACGAAAAAGACAGAAAACCCCGACTAGAATAAGAACCAATGTGCTTAGGAGTGAGCCAACAATGACGACAAGTAATTTGTGTATATTTTTTCGAACACCCATATTTATAGATCGATTGCAAGGCGACAATGAACCAAATTCACTGCATAAACCCTTATTATTACTGAATGCCTCCGATGAAGCGTTTCGAAAAGCTTTGCTATCAGGAAGACGACCCTCTAACTCATTATTCGACAAATCGATGGATGACAAGCTAAGCATGTCACTTAAAGAATTAGGAATGGAACCAACAAGTTTATTGTGGGAAAGATTAAAGCTTATTAACATAATCAGATTTCCCAATTGTGGTGATATCTTCCCAGTGAGCGAATTTAGACTGAGATCTAGTAACTCTTGTAAGGCTCTCAGATTGCCAATCTGGTATGGGATGTTTCCTGTGAAATTGTTTTTGCTCAAGCTCAAATACCTTAATTTCAAGCAATTGCCCAATTGCTCTGGAATCTTTCCAACTAGCTTATTCATCGAGAGGTCTAGGGATTCCAAATTGGATAATCTTCCGATTTGTAATGGTACTTCGCCTGAAAGTTGGTTATCATTCAAGCTCAAATCAAACAAAATAGACAACCTACTCAACTCCTTTGGAATCTCTCCTATGAATTGGTTTGAAGAAAGATCAAGCATTTGTAGTTGAGTTAACTTGCCTAACTCATTTGGTATACGACCACTGATCTTATTACCATGGATTTTTAGTGCTGTCAAGTTTTGACAGTCTCCCCAATTTGGTGAGAGAATACCAGATAATCTATTGAAACTCAAATCAATATAATTCAGATTTGGACAAAAGCCAAAGGCTAGGGATAAACTTCCATCGAGTTGGTTCCCTTCAAGTCGAACTCGAAATAAGCTTGTGCAATTTACCAAGCTTTTTGGAATCGGACCCATGAAGTAGTTGTTATTTGCACTGAAATGTTTTAATGACCCGCTTTTACACACTTGTTGTGGCAAGTAGCCTGATAAGTTGTTATAAGACAAAGCGAGAATAGAGAGAGATGAAAGATTTCCAATTTCTTGAGGAAATGAACCAGATAATCGATTTTCAAACAAAATCAGTTCTTTTAAGTTCTTCAAAGTACCAATGTTAGAAGGGATTGGTCCTGAAAGAGAATTATTAGAAAGGTCTAGATACGAGAGGTTGCTCAAATTACCAAAAGATGGTGGGATGGAACCAGATATTTGATTTCCCTGAAGGAGCAGATCGACTAAGTTCGTCAATGAACCAATGTTAGGAGGGATTGGTCCTGAAAGAGATGTTTGAGCAATGCTTAATTTAGTAAGTTTGCTCAAATTCCCAAAAGACGGAGGGATGGGACCAGTTAATGGATTTTCAGAAAGGCGCAAATTGATTAAGTTCCTCAAAGCACCAATGTTTGGAGGGATTGGTCCAGAAAGTGAATTTCGTTGAAGGGATAGAGTCGAAAGCTTGCTAAAATTAACAAAACATGGAGGGATGGGACCAGATAATTTATTTTCAAAAAGACGTAGATCGATTAAGTTCCTCAAAAAACCTATATTAGGAGGGATTGGTCCAGAAAGAGAATTTTGATAAAGATATAAAATGGTAATTTTGCTGAAATCACCAAAAGATGGAGGAATGGAACCTGATAATTGATTTTGAGATAGGTCCAATTTCACTAAGTTCTTCAAAGTACCAATGTTAGAAGGGATTGGACCAGAAAGAGAATTTTGAGTAAGGTATAGTATGATAAGATCACTCAAATTCCCAAAAGATGGAGGGATGGGACCAGATAATTGATTTTGAAAAAGACGTAGAGTGGAAAGCGTGCTCAAATTCCCAAAAGATGGAGGGATAGGACCTGATAATTGGTTTGTAGAAAGATCTAATTCAATTAAGTTCCTCAAAGAACCTATATTAGGAGGGATTGGTCCAGAAAGAGAATTCTGATAAAGGTTTAAAATGGTAAGTTTGCTGAAATCACCAAAAGATGGAGGAATGGAACCTGATAATTGATTTTGAGATAGGTCCAATTTCACTAAGTTCTTCAAAGTACCAATGTTAGAAGGGATTGGACCAGAAAGAGAATTTTGAGTAAGGTATAGTATGATAAGATCACTCAAATTCCCAAAAGATGGAGGGATGGGACCAGATAATAGATTTTGAAAAAGACGTAGAGTGGAAAGCGTGCTCAAATTACCAAAAGATAGAGGGATAGGACCTGATAATTGGTTTGTAGAAAGATCTAATTCAATTAAGTTCCTCAAAGAACCTATATTAGGAGGGATTGGTCCAGAAAGAGAATTCTGATAAAGGTTTAAAATGGTAAGTTTGCTGAAATCACCAAAAGATGGAGGAATGGAACCTGATAATTGATTTTGAGATAGGTCCAATTTCACTAAGTTCTTCAAAGTACCAATGTTAGAAGGGATTGGACCAGAAAGAGAATTTTGAGTAAGGTATAGTATGATAAGATTACTCAAATTCCCAAAAGATGGAGGGATGGGACCAGATAATTGATTTTCAAAAAGAGATAGAGTGGAAAGCATGCTCAAATTCCCAAAAGATGGAGGGATGGGACTAGATAATTGATTTTGAAAAAGACGTAGAGCGGAAAGCGTGCTCAAATTACCAAAAGATGGAGGGATAGGACCTGATAATTGGTTTGTAGAAAGATCTAATTCAATTAAGTTCATCAAAGTACTCATGTTTGAAGGGATTGGACCAGAAAGAGAATTATGAGTAAGGTATAGTATGATAAGATTACTCAAATTACCAAAAGATGAAGGGATGGTACCAAATAATCGATTATCATAAAGATCAAGAATAGTGAGTTTTGAAAGTGTACCAATATGCATGGGGATGGTACCCGTGAGTCCGTTCTCACTTAGATTTAGATGAACAAGATTTGGGAAGGAAGAGAAATTTAAGTGGTCAAGCTTACCTTGTAAACCCATGTTCGAAAGGTTTATTTCAGTTACGCTTCCAACCTTGTTACAAGCTATCCCGAGCCACTTGCATGGGCTTGACGCAGTAGTACTGTTATGATCTATTGTCCATGAACTTAAAACAACTTGACTTTGAAGACTGTCTTTCCATTTGAGAAGGGCTTTAATTTCTGATTCAAATGTTGCTTCTGTTTTGCAAGAAACAAGCAGAACCCATAGAATTACTAACAATGCAAGGGAGAAATATTTCTGGATATAGGCCATTGGCTGTGGGTGTGACTTGTGGTAGCCAATACCCTTTGGGACTTATTTATAGAGTATTGTTCCAGCTTGAGTGCACTCCACCACAACTCTTCTATTTTATTTTTGTTGTTGTTGCCGTATGTATATGTTGTCCTTGTCTACTTGTCTCCACATAGTGAGGTGTACTGAAAAAGTTGGGCAAATTTTCAAGTTATCAGTGCCACGTGGCAAATTTGTGCACTCCAACAAAATGTGGATTAAGTCAACTCACGATTAAGCCGTCCCACATTATAGAGTCGTCGTGGCTATTGTCACAAATGTCTGGTATTTTTTGAAAAATTCGCCCAATAAGGGATTAGCATATTAAATTTGACGAATTAATTGATAATTTATCCATGATTAATTATAACAGCACCCTCGAAATTAATAAGGGCAGCCCACACCATAGCTTTTATCATCTTCACTAAAAATCAACTTATTCCAAAAAATTTAATCCATACAAGATAAAACAATTCGGCTATGGTGTGTGTTGCTCTTATTAATTCGTGGGGTGCTTTTATAATGATCCTTTATCAATTAATCACTGATATGTAATATTCTTATCATTCATCTTCAAATTTAATTTTTTTCAACATTCAATTCTCAAGAAAAGATAGATTTTCAAGAAGTTTAAAGAAGATGGATTTGGAAAAGAAATAAAAAAACATCATCTGAAAATTATTTCTTGTTGAAATTTTCACAATTTAACCTATACGAATCAATCAAACTGAACCTCCGTCAAAGAGTTGCTAAATCCAAATATGGTTACTATGATTCTGGTCGAAGGCGAGTTGGCAAGACAGTAATGGTGAATCATCCATCGCGTGGTCCCATGGGTTAGAAAATAATTCTTTAGCTCAATAAAAAAGCCTTTTTAGTTGGATTTTCTTTCATCCTTAGAAAATGTCATTAAAAAATATAGAATAATTATAAAGCACGTTATGTGGTACTACATATAATTAAGTAGTATAGAAAATTTCTGGCTAACTTAAACTACATCGGCATTTGATTACTGTATCAGGTATAATTCTTTACCACACCCCATACCTCATAGATCTGATTTAATGATATAAAAAATAGAAAAAAAGATTTATTTCGTGAAAAATTTATCAAAACATGCACGACATAACGATTATTTATCAAAATGGAACACTATACATCTTATTTACCAAAATGGTAAAATTAGTAATTTTCATATTTTTGCTATCGAAAATATTTTTTTTGTCAAAAAGATCTTTCTGACATGACATCAGAATGTAAAAGAGCCTTCTGCCATGATATTAAAAGTTATTGTAAATATACTTTAAAAGTTAATGTAAATCATGGAATTGGGTAAAAGTTAATGTAAGTAACACTAAATTAAAAGAAATTAGCATAAAAATTATAATTATTTGTAAGTCAAGTTAATGTGGTGCACCTTATATAATTTCAATTTGCTAGAAAAGCAAAGTTGTTAGGTTGAGAAATGAGAAAGTTATGTAGCAGAGAACATCAGCTAGCTTCTTACCCACAGTGAGCAAGCTAGGGTCAAGAAAATAATAAATGTTTAAGCTTTTTACTTCAAAAGTCAAAATAATAAATGCTTTTTAAAGGATATTTATTTATGAAAAACGTAAGTTACGTGAAAAAAATATAAGAACAAATCTTAGGTTGTAATTCCTTTTCTCAAAGTTAGGTTGTCATCGATTCACAATCACCATCTGAGTTGTTAACACTAATTTCCTTTAATGGAAGAAGACTCGTCCTAAATGCAACTTCTCCACCTAAGTGTAATAGTTTTAGTGTTCTAATCTTCTTATGCAAACTATGGTTGTTCTTACAATAAAGGGGTGTTATAGTGGGACATCAAAATCGTCTTTATTATTTGATCTCGAATGAATTCCTTTTGTTGGAAAAGTTGGAGAATAGTGATCAACTAACATCTTCCTTGAAGAAAGATAAAGGAATAATATTTTGTATTATAACTTTCAAACATTTTTTTTTAGCATTCTACACTTTCAAAACTGGATTAGAAGTTAGGATATTCTAAAATAATTATTTTGACAAACCTTTCAACAAATAATTTATAAGGTCAGAAGTTTCAACAAACTCCTTAAATGATACTCGACTTGACTCTTAAGTGAAAATTTTATTTTCTCATCATGTCAGAGTTTATCATCTGAATTTTTTTTGGAAGGCCTATCATCTGAATTCATTATTCATAAATAACATACATTATTCATGTCAAGATTTATAAACCCAATCAAGATGCCTCAAACATTTTCTTGATTTCATGTGGAAATGACAATGGAGAGGCAATGAACCAATATTGTATTTGTAAATTCAAATAAATTGTAAACCCCAAAAATTATAATTAGTTTACCTTGCAGATAGTGTTATATGACTTTGAGACGATTTTAAATCTCATACCAACTTTTGTTCTGATGCTTGTAGAGATATGCTTCCAACTGACCCAATGCCTATCAGTATAAACCTATAATTGTAAGAGAAGAGTGATAGTTGTTTAAAATTCACTCATACTTCAAGAGAAGAGAGGTGATGCATATAACTCATAATTTAAAATTACTAAATAAAGACAAACATCGCAAAATACTTTAATCCAATCTTTTTCATTTGCACAAACTAAACAGTTAAACATTTGTCTAAGACAAAAAATTTGACTATCTACTAAGAAATTCCAACTATATTTCTATAATATTCTATAAATAATATAAAATATTTTATTTCCAAGTAATTGCATAATGAATACTTCATCATTCTGTTGATTTTCAAATCTTAACCGTGAAATTTGATTCAAAGGGGCCTAATGTGAAAAGTTAAAAAAGCAAAAAATAAAAATAAAATAACAGTATCCCCACTCAAGCATTCACTATTACTCATATATTCATCTAAATTAAAACATCAATAATCCCAAGAATTGCACCAAACCCAAGATCTCCCAATAGATGGGTCACCTAAATAACAAAAAAAGAAGTTAATTTCAACTTTTATTTTTATTTTTTATATTTAATTATAAAAAGTAGCAAACTTAGTCACTCAAATGATAAAAAACAATGAAATATAATCTAAAATTAGTCCAATGAAGGAAACCCACTAATAAAATCCGAGAAAATGAAATAATCAAAATTTTAATAAAAACCCACCAAATATAGTAAGTCAAATTATACAAAACCTGAAATAAAAGACGAAGGAAACCTAAATGAAAAAAGATCATTAATACAAAAACTTAGAAAGGTTCCTAAACAAAAAATCTCAAATTTTTAAAAAATTACCCCATAACTTAACTAACCGAAATGATACAATACCTGAGATATAAGATGAAGATAACCCAAATGAAGAGAAACCCAATAATCCAAATCCCTATATAATTCAAAATAATTAAAAAATAAAAAATAAAACAAAATAAAATTTCAATAAAAATCCAACAATTTTAGTAACCCAAATGATTAATACCCAGAAATATAAGATGAAGGCAACCCAACACAAACAAAGAAAACTCATTTAGGGTGGGGGGGAGGTGATGCTTACCTTGTTGATAAATCACTCGGGTTGTTCTACTTGTTTTGCAATTTTAACCACTTGTTTCGACATATCTCCTTTAATTGAACAACTTGTTTCGACAAAATCTCCTTTGTTTAGACGAATTTCTACATAAATGGATAGAATTCCAATTAAAATAAATATATTTAGGAAATCAAACACCATTGACTCTGCTTACCTTGGATTGCTCCCGGAACACACACACATACACACACACACACACAGATGTATCACTGAGAGTTTTGATATGCATGTGTTTCATCATTAATCAATGATAAATTTATAACCAATCAGAACATCGTGCTGACTACTACCTAATCAACCTTAATGTGTTTGATGTGTATATAACTAACCAGAACACACGTATAGAAACCATATTGTGTGATTTTCAGAATCAATGACATGATTTGGGGGGATTGAGAGGGGATTGCTCAAAGGCTAGAGTTGCTTGGGGCCTCCAAAAAGAAAGCAAAGAGGCTAGATGCAGGGTAGTGCCATACTATCACAAAGAGACTAAGGATTTTTACTGAAAGTTTGTCATTTTGAGATTTTTAGGTCTTCATTATGTACTTAATGTAAATTTTGATCATCTAAACATCACACTTTTTCGTAAGTTTGATTTGAACCTACTGAACAAAACTATTAAAAAATCTTCGGTTCAAAATTATCATTTTGAGTTCTTAATAGTGGTTTTTCCATCTTCCTTGATGATTAATTGAAAAAAATAAAAGTAATTTTAAAGAAATAAGATAACTTGAAGAAAAAAACCTAAAATCTAATCGTCATTGATTCAATCTCTTACAAAACTCAAAAAGAGATGAATATGAAAAAAAAAAAGGAAAAAAATAAATAAGAGGAGATGGAAGGAAGAAGATAAAAAATGGGTTTTGAATTTTTTGTTTGGTAGGTGGTGGTGTGTGCAATAAGCCAAAACAAAAAGATAAAATGATAATTGTTTTTTTATTATTATACAAAAGTCACTTGAGTGGGTGCAATGAACTATTTCAGTGTGTGCAAATAAATCCACCCTAATCTAAATCATGATTTCTAGGAGTACAGTACGTTTCAAAGCCCTGTTCATAACTTTTTTTTTTTTTGGTTGAAAAGCAAGATTAGTGGTCAATAACTAGTAGGTGAAGCCGGGTTTTGACCCCAGGTTGTGGTGTCAAAATTCAGATGTAACCGAAGAAGCAAAAGCGAGTCAACCAAAACTTTCTAAACTATGAAGGCCCTTAGAGTCTAAAGGACAGGACTGGGATCTGAGAACAAGATCGAAGTTGCTTTCGATGCTCAGCTGGTCTATTCGAATAATTGATCCCACGTTGGGACTCAAACATGGTTTGGTTTGGCCTCCCATAGGGGCAGTGGTAGGGATTTTTTTTGACAACGGACAATAGTTAGATCCAACATTTCAAACCCCAAGAAGGAAAAAATGATTTAACATATAAATCAAGCCGAGATAATTCAATCAAAGACTATAAGAAACTTATGATCGGAATAACTTCTAGTGACCCAAATCAATAACTTGATTCAACCCGAAAGCAATCCCTTTGGTCTTAAATCAAGCAAAATCCGAGAAGTCTGATATACTTTTCTTTCGCAGGCTCAATGTCTCTATTCAAGTCTCAAGAACAACCCCATGTGGTGAACCAATAAGTTTAATTTTGCAAAGCTGTGGGGATATCCATATTTAAATTATTCCAGGATTTCCTTATCCTTGGATTGCCAACTTTCCATGCATCCCACCAGTTAATTTAGAAACAATGGATCAGTTAAATGTGTAACCAAACAAGAAAAAAACAACAGGACAATCCAAAACTTTGAGATGCATCCAAAGTTAAACGAGAACAACAATAAAATCATTCTAATCTACCTATTTGGGGACAGAAGATCGAAGACTTGATCGCCATCATGTCTACAAAGGGAGAAAAAATCTGGATCGATTTGACCATCGAAAAGATCGGAAAATGGTAAGAGACTTATAGTTGGATCCCAATATTTGGTGCTCTTGCATCATTTGCTATGTCGTTCATTGCTGGTGCTAACACTATCCCTGTTCCTGTTAGTGTATTCTCCATTCACTCATACTAAGCATCAATTGATATTCAAAGTGATTAAAAGGAAAAAAAAAAAAATTTTTGATTAATTCACATTTGATTACAAACATCTTGATGAAATCTTGGCCGTTCATCAACAGTTCTCAACAATGGTAGGGTCAGGTGCATTGACTCTTTTAAAGGCTTCTCTAGCGGCTTGCATGATCTATGTCCCTGGGGCAGCGTTTGCAAGCAACAGCACCATTGATGCATTGTTTTCTCAAGTATGTAAACAAATTCTCCTAAAAAAAATTTCCAAAAATTTGTAAACTTCTCCAAATGAGACAAATTGATTTAATCAACGAATGATCGATTAATTGAATTAATTGATGATTTATCGATTAATAGCTCATGAAATTTCCCTAAATTTATCAGAATTGACGATGGACCCACAACCACATTGATTAAATCAATTTGTCTTATTTGGATGCACGATCTTTTAATTTTACTGCCATTCGTGGTTTTATATGTCACGGTATTGAGATAGGTGATTGAGTTTGATAGACAGACGCTAGTCCGACATGCTCTTGCAGAGAAATTTGACCAGGTGGAAGATTTCTTCAGCTTCCCACAGCTTTTGGCTTCATGCATTTTTGCGTAAATCTCGTAATTTTTTATTTTAAACAAGTTAGTGATAGATATAGCTCATTTACATTTTAAAGATGTATGTGTCCCATTAAAACAACAACCCAATTAGAAGGACTTCCATGAAAGTTGTAAGAGATTGCGAGGAAGACCAGAAAGAACATGGATTGAAGTAACGAGAACAAAATATAAACACTCCTGAATTAACCAAATATGTGACTTTAGATAGAATTGAATGGAAGAACAAAATTCGTTCAGCTCACCCTAAATCTTTAGGAATTAAATGACTTTAATGATACAAGTTTAAGTTGTAATTCGAACCTTTTCTATTAATACCTTGGCTCATTCAATCCTTGAGTGAGATTGCAGCTGTCGCAAGTCCATTTGTAGCAAGTCTTAAAATATTTAATCATAGAAATAAGTATTCTGAAAATGGGGAAAAGGTGATAAGTTTGCTTTTTCTATCAAGCTAATAAAGCTATGGATCTTCCAAAATATTTAATTAACATATTAATTATTTGACTGATTCAATTGGGAGAAACAAACTATAAAAAACTTAGTTCATAGAAAGTAGATTTCGCGACACCGAACGCATGGTTGGCCGAGATTGTGGATTAGCATTTATACAAGCAAGAGCTAGCATCAGTAAAGAAGCAATTTTGTCTTCAAATTGTTGATCGGTAGGAGGTGAAAGGCGTGGGTCTAACACATCCTTTAGCATTATTGTTGGATCACTTGAAAACCATAAAGACGATATAAGTTCCTCGGGATGCCTCCCCATGATCACTTCTATGGCCAATACACCAAAGCTATAAACATCACATTTTTCAGTCACGACCATTGTAGTTGCAAGCTCTGCACACAAAAACTAAATGTATTTAAATGAAATAAAGAAGGGTGTCGGGTTTAAACTTTAAAAAACTTACAAAATCAGATATAACTCCTTTTTATAAAAATGACAAAAAAGTGGTGAATTTGTTGGTCTGAAAAAGTGGTGAATTTTTTACTTTTGGGAAAATCAAGGGTTTTCTAAAAGAGGTTGAAGGCAAGGGTTTTTCAAAGAAAGAAATTTTGGCAATCTCTAATGGAAGACTGAAGTCAAGGTATCATTAATTTTAAAAACCATGGATATGTATTTAATTTACAATTCAAACAAGGAACTTAAGTTACCACTTGTTTTCAAAAATATTTAGAAGATTGGGGTAACCCCGATATGGTAATGAATCCTTTTTACCAAAAAAAAAAAAAGGTATCAAGTGTACTGTAAATGTATTTATTTGGTATTGGAAGAAAAAAAACTTTAAAAGTAAATTTGAAAAATGCATGTGAACCAGATACTTTGTTCGTAAAAAAAAAAAATAACAACAATTACCAAACAAAGGTTACCCTCTATATGTCATATACATATGGCATCAGAGAGATGTAAAAATAATAGTTACTTGTAGATGTCCCTCGAACGCGACGTATATATATAGGATTGGGATTGGGGAACAACTATTTATTATAACTTTTTTTTTACATTTTCTAGATGTCGTCCATTTTACAAGATCCAACAACATCCGGTGGTGGTATTGTAAAAATCATTGTAACAAATAGTTGTCCCTCTATCATATGTATGAGAAAAGGTTGCATGGAAGGAGGGACCATGTACATGGTCCCTCAGTCCACATTAGTACAAGTGACACCTCATCCCTCTTAATTTGTAGTTTAGATTGGGTTTGAAAAAGAAAGTCCAAAAAATAAAAAAAAAATTGGGCAGGACCTTGAGTTTGAAAATGGAAAATATTGAATTTTCAGATTTAAAATTTAAAACCAATAGTGACAAAAAAAAAAAAAATTCTCTTTTTAAACATTTTCTCTTTTGGAAGTTCATAAAATTTCATGCTCTACATACATGTGATACTTGATGGTGGTTTTGGGCGTCACATTGGCTTGTGGTCCATAGAGATTGGTGGCCCTTCGGTCCATATAACCCCATATATGTACATATGGGTTGGGATCCGTTGATCCCAAATCTTTAAATACAAAATCCAATGGTTGAGATTTATGAGTATCTTGATAACACAAATCTCAGAAATGATTATCCCGAGGATAAATCTCAACCATTGGATTTTTAATTTGAAGGGTTGGGATCATATGTTTTTTTCATGAGTCATTCTTATGAGTCAAGGGATCCTAACCCTATATATATACACACACGAGATGGTTTAAGGGACAACAATTGTGACAATGGTTTGTTGTAAACTACTTTTGAGGGGGTTAGAAGTTTCATGATGGACTGATTTTTGAAGAGGAAGATCTAACCCCATTTTACAAGTTGAAGAATCGTGGACTGTCAATTTTTTTGTAAACCACTTTTGATGGAATTAGTAGTTTCTAAATAGGTTGATTTTTGGTAAGGATGATCTCTATGGTGAAAAATCATCCTCACCGACAATCAGTCCATTTCAAAACTTTTAGCACATATAAGACAAAATTCATTGTCACAATTGTTGTCTCTTGAAGCGTCACAAGGAGGAGGGTTGAACTCAAAACCTCTCCAAACCACTGCATGTGCGTTTATATATATTAAACGTATAACATGTTTATCTTGGTTCTTGGGTGCATTATCTACTAAAATACCTTCTAACTTTTTTAAAGCAAAGAATTGGGCCAATCCAACCAAACTATATTTAGAATAAATAAGAGACCTAGTGAAAAATTCTAACAATTCTACAAATTAAAATATTTAAAAAGAGACTTTTGTAGTAGAAACTTGCCTGGAGCAATATAACCATATGTGCCTGCAATTGTAGTCCATAATGATGAATCGAGCTTTAAAAGCCTAGCAATGCCAAAATCGGAGACACAAGCTTCAAATTCCGAATCCAATAAAATGTTTTTGCTTGATATGTCTCGATGAATGATAGGTGGAGTGCAGTCATGATGCATGTAAGATATAGCATGGGCTATACCATTGATGATATTCACTCTCTTACCCCAATCTAATTCCATTGCTCTTCCCTCATTGCAGAGAATTTTATCTAGGCTACCCCTTTCCATATATTCGTAAACCAAAAACGTGTGTCGTTTGTGAGAGCAAAACCCGTAAAGTTTCACAATGTTTCGATGTCGAATTTCTGTTAAAACTTGTATTTCATTCGCAAAACACTTCATATTGTCTAACTCCTCGTCTTCCTGCGTACAAAGCTTCTTTATAGCTAAAACATGACTTGATAACTCTGCCTTGTAAACTCGTCCATGTCCTCCCACCCCTGTACAATATTTGTCATCGAAATCTTCTGTGGCATCGATTATGTCTTCGTATACAACCTTTCCATCATAATTCCATATTGCAAATATATCTTTACTGCTTGATGCAATATCAATCTTCTTTATCCTTCTCAGATTTATTCGTCGACGAAAAAGACAGAAAACCCAGACTAGAATAAGAACCAATGTGCTTAGGAGTGAGCCAACAATGACGACAAGTAATTTGTGTATATTTTTTCGAACACCCATATTTATAGATCGATTGCAAGGCGACAATGAACCAAATTCACTGCATAAACCTTTATTATTACTGAATGCCTCCAATGAAGCGTTTCGAAAAGCTTTGCTATCAGGAAGACGACCCTCTAACTCATTATTCGACAAATCGATGGATGACAAGCTAAGCATATCACTTAAAGAATTAGGAATGGAACCAACAAGTTTATTGTGGGAAAGATTCAAGCTTACTAACATAATCAGATTTCCCAATTGTGGTGATATCTTCCCAGTGAGCGAATTTAGACTGAGATCTAATAACTCTTGTAAGGCTCTCAGATTGCCAATCTGATATGGGATGTTTCCTATGAAATTGTTTTTGCTTAAGCTCAAATACCTTAATTTCAAGCAATTGCCCAATTGGTCTGGAATCTTTCCAACTAGCTTATTCATCGAGAGGTCGAGGGATTCCAAATTGGATAATCTTCCAATTTGTAATGGTACTTCACCTGAAAGTTGGTTATCATTCAAGTTCAAATAAAACAAAACAGACAACCGACTCAACTCCTTTGGAATCTCTCCTACAAATTGGTTTGAAGAAAGATCGAGCATTTGTAGTTGAGTTAACTTGCCTAACTCATTTGGTAAACGACCACTGATCTTATTACCATGGATTTTCAGAGCTGTCAAGTTTTGATAGTCTCCCCAATTTGGTGAGAGAATACCAGATAATCTATTGAAACTCAAATCAATATAATTCAGATTTGGACACAAGCCAAAGGCTAGGGATAAATTTCCATCGAGTTGGTTCCCTTCAAGTCGAACTCGAAATAAGCTTGTGCAATTTACCAAGCCTTTTGGAATCGGACCCATGAAGTAGTTTTTACTTGCACTGAAATGTTTTAATGACCCACTTTTACATACTTGTTGTGGCAAGTAGCCCGATAAGTTGTTATAAGACAAACTAAGAATAGAGAGAGATGAAAGATTTCCAATTTCTTGAGGTAATGAACCAGATAATCGATTTTCAAACAAAATCAGTTCTTTTAAGTTCTTTAAAGTACCGATGCTAGAAGGGATTGGTCCTGAAAGAGAATTATTAGAAAGGTTTAAAAACGAGAGGTTGCTCAAATTACCAAAAGATGGAGAGATGGAACCAGTTATTTGATTATCCTCAAGGCGCAGATCGACTAAGCTCGTCAATGAACCAATGTTAGGAGGGATTGGTCCTGAGAGAGAAGTTTGAGTAATGTATAATGTAGTAAGTTTGCTCAAATTCCCAAAAGATGGAGGGATGGGACCAGTTAATGGATTTTCAAAAAGGTTCAAATCGACTAAGTTCCTCAAAGCACCAATGTTTTGAGGGATTGGCCCAGAAAGAAAATTTCGTTGAAGGGCTAGAGTCGAGAGCTTGCTAAAATTAACAAAAGATGGAGGGATGGGACCAGATAATTTATTTTCAAAAAGACTTAGATAGATTAAGTTCTTCAAAGAACCTATATTAGGAGGGATTGATCCAGAAAGAGAATTTTGATGAAGGTATAAAATGGAAAGGTTGCCCAAATCACCAAAAGATAGAGGCATGGAACCTGATAATCGATTTTGAGATAGGTCCAATTTCAATAAATTCTTCAAAGTACCAATGTTAGAAGGGATTGGACCAGAAAGAGAATTTTGAGCAAGGTGTAGTATGAAAAGATTACTCAAATTCCCAAAAGAAGGAGGGATGGGACCAGATAATTGATTTTCAAAAAGACTTAGATCGATTAAGTTCCTCAAAGAACCTATACCAGGAGGGATTCGTCCAGAAAGAGAATTCTGATTAAGGTATAAAATGAAAAGTTTGCTCAAATCTCCAAGAGATGGAGGCAAGGAACCTGATAATCGATTTTGAGATAGGTCCAATTGCACCAAGTTCGTCAAAGTACCAATGTTAGAAGGGATTGGACCAGAAAGAGAATTACGATTGAGGTATAGTATGGTAAGATTACTCAAATTACCAAAAGATGAAGGGATGGTACCAAATAATTGATTATCAGTAAGATCAAGAATAGTGAGTTTTGAAAGTGTACCAATATGCATGGGGATGGTACCCGTGAGTCCGTTCTCACTTAGATTTAGATGATCAAGATTTGGGAAGGAAGAGAAATTTAAGTGGTCAAGCTTACCTTGTAAACCCATGTTCGAAAGGTTTATTTCAATTACGCTTCCGACCTTGTTACAAGCTATCCCGAGCCACTTGCATGGGCTTGATGCAGTAGTACTGTTATGATCTATTGTCCATGAACTTAAAACAACTTGACTTTGAAGACTGTCTTTCCATTTGAGAAGGGCTTTAATTTCTGATTCAAATGTTGTTTCTGTTTTGCAAGAAACAAACAGAACCCATACAATTACTAACAAGGCAAGGGAGAAATAGTTCTGGATGTAGGCCATTGGCTGTGGGTGTGACTTGTGGTAAGCAATACCCTTTGGGACTTATTTATAGAGTATTGTTGGCGTCACGTTAAAATTTACATCGATTCACATAGTACTGACATGGAGGTATGCATGGAACCATAGATGCCTTTCACTCAGTATCTCAATGAAAAGCATCTATAATTCCGTACTTATCCACATCTTTTCATCGAGATACAAGTGAAAAAAAGTGCGATATGAGGTACCATCTTGAGTTAACCCCAGCACGACTCTTCTGTTTTATTTTATATACTATTTTTTGTTGTTGTTGCCGTATGTATATGTTGTCCTTGTCTACTTGTCTCTACATAGTGAGGCGTTCTGAAAAAGTTGGGCAAAATTTCAAGTTATCAGTGCCATGTGGCAAGTTTTTGCACTCCAACAAAATGCTGATTAAGTCAACCCAGGGTTAACCCGTCCCACATTATGGAGTCATCGTGGTTATTGTCACAAATGTCTTGTATTTTTCGAAAAATTCGCCTAATAAGGGATTAGCATATTAAATTGACGAATTAATTGATAATTTATCAATAGTAAATTATAAAAGCACTCTAAAAATTAATAAGGGCAACCCACACCATAGCTCTGATCATCTTCACTAAAAATCAACTCATTTCAAAACTTTTAATCCATACAAGAATAAACAATTCGGCTATGGTGTGGGTTGCTCTTATTAATTCGTGGGGTGCTTTTATAGTTACCCTTTATCAATTAATCACTGATATGTAATATTCTTATCATTCAACTTAAGAAATAGATTTTCAAGAAATTTGAAGAAGATGAATTTGGAAAAGAAATAGAATAAACATTATCTGGAGATTATTTCTTCCTGAAATTTTCACAATTTAGCATATACAAATCAATCAAACTGAACCTCCGTCAAAGAGTTGCTAAATCCAAATATGGTTACTTGGATTCTGGTCGAAGGCGACTTGGCAAGATAGTCATGGTGAATCATATAATTAAGTAGTATAGAAAATTTCTGGCTAGTTAAAGTACATCAGCATTTGATTACTGTAGCAGGTATAATTCTTTACCACACCCATACCTCGTAGATCTGATTTAACAATATAAAAAATAGAAAAAAGATTTATTTTATTTAAAATTTATCAAAACATGCACGACATATCGATTATTTATCAAAATGGAGCACTATACATCTTATTTATCAAAATGGTAAAAAATAGTAATTTTCCTATTATTACTATCGAAAATACTTTTTTTGTTGAAAGTATCCTTCTGACATGACATCAGAATGTATTTTATACAATGTTAAAAATAGTCTTCTGTTATGAGATTATAATATATTTTATACAATATCAGAAGGATCCTTTTGACATTAGATCAGAATATATTTTATTTTTGAACCTTGCAAAAAATCTCAAAATCAAATAAGATTTCTCTATCCAAGACCCTTGATCAAGTTAGAAAGATTCGAGAGTACAATTGTAAATGTTATTGCCCATATTTTACCATAATATGATTACTATCACTAGTCTAAGCTCAGCTTTCAGCCAAGTACTCCTATATTAAGTCTTAAAATTCAATTTGATTCAAGCTAATAGTTCAATGATTTTTGGGTACAAGAAATATTATTGTAGTAAACAGTGACCAGATTATAACCACTCATATGAATTTCCATCTAGCGCCCACAAAATAGGCCACTCTCCTCACACTTATAACTTCATATTCATTAAATAACAACAAAAATAAGGGCATCCAGTGTTATTCATTTAGTGAACAAAGTTTTTCTTTGATTTTTTCCTCAATGAAATGGTGATAAATAAAGGATTTGGAGATAGAGTTGAGTGGGTGATTATTTTTGCCCATTTAACTCTGTTTGGTGATCAATTATTTGACTGATTCAATAGGGAGAGACTAACTATGAAAAACTTGGTTCATAGAAAGTAGATTTTGCGACACCGAACACATGGTTGGCTGAGATTGTAGATTAGCATTTATACAAACAAGAGCTAACATCAGTAAAGAAACAATTGTGTCTTCAAATTGTTGATCGAAAGGAGGTGAAAGGCGTGGGTCTAACACATCCTTTAGCATTATTGTTGGATCACTTGAAGACCATAAAGATGATATAAGTTCCTCAGGATGCCTCCCCATGATCACTTTTATGGCCAATACGCCAAAGCTATAAACATCACATTTTTCAGTCACCACCACTGTACTTGCAAGCTCTACGCATAAAACCTAAATGTATTTAAATGAAATAAAGAAGGGTGTTTGGTTTAAACTTTTAAAATTTTACAAAATCAGATATAAACCCTTTTTCGAAAAATGAGGAAAAAGAGGTGAATTTGTTGGTCTGAAAAAGAGGTCAATTCTTGACTTTTGGGAAAATCAAGGGTTTTTGGAAAGAGGTTGAAGGTAAGAGTTTTTCGAAGAAATTTTGCCAATCTCTAATGGAAGACTGAAGTCGAGGGTTATGTATCATTAATTTTAAAAACCATGGATATGTATTTAATTTACAATTAAAACATGGAACTGAAGTTACCACTTGTTTTCAAAATATTTAGAAGATTGGGGTATCGCCTATATGGTAATGAATCTCTTTTACCAAAAAAAAAAAAGGTGTTAAGTGTACTTGATTTATTTAAAATTACCTTTTATACCTTTTGTACATGTATTTATTTGGAAATGGAAGAAAAAAAAGTTTTAAAAATAAATTTGAAAAATGCACGTATACTAGATACCTTGTTCATAAAAAATAAAAATAAAAAAAATAATAATAATAATTACCCCCTATATCTCAGATACATATGGCATCCTTGGGAGATGCTTATCTCGAGTATTTTTCTCAATCATTAGATTTTTCATTTGAAGGGTTGGGATCATGTGTTTTATTCATGAGTCATTCTTAGGAGTCAATGGATCCTAACCATATATATATATACACGTGGGACTGTTCAAGGGACAACATTTGTCACAATGATTTTTTGTAAACTACTTTTGATGGGGTTAGAAGTTTCATAATGGACTGATTTTTGGCGAGAAAGATCTCAATGGTGAGGAGATCATCCTCGTCAAAAATCAGCTCATTCCGAAATTTCTTATCCCATTTTACAAGTTGAAGAATCGTGGATCGTCAATTTTTTTGTAAATCACTTTTGATGAAATTAGAAGTTTCTAAATAGGCTGATTTTTGGTAAGGATAATCTCTATGGTGAAAAAATCATCCTCCCCAACAATCAGCACATTCCTAAACTTCTAACACATATAAGACAAAATTCTTTGCCACAGTTGTTGTCCCTTGAAACGCCACAAGGAGGAGGAGGGTTGAACTCAAAATCTCTCCAAGCTAGTGTGTGTGTATATATATATATTAAACGTGTAACATGTTTATCTTGGCTTCTTGTGTGCTTTGTTTACTGCTAACTTTTGTAAAGCAAAGAATTGGGCCGATCCAACCAATTATATTTAGAATAAATAAGAGAATATTTATTTGGTATATATTTCCATTTGTGTGATACATAATGAAAAATTCTAACAATTATACAAATTAAAATATAAAAAAAGAGAATTTTGTAGTAAAAACTTGCCTAGAGCGATATAACCATATGTGCTCGCAACTGTAGTCCATAATGATGAATAGAGCTTTAAAATCCTAGTAATGCCAAAATTGGAAACACAAGCCTCAAATTCCGAATCGAATAAAATGTTTTTACTTAATATGGCTCGATGAATGATAGGCGGAGTGCAGTCATGATGTATGTAAGATTTAGCATAGGTTACACCATTGATGATATTTATGTTTATGATTAGGGAGCCAACGATTTATCCTATATGTTCAAAAAATAGAACTTGAAAAAGAAAAAAATTGCTCTGAGGCACGTAGTAATATACATTATGTTATAGACAGCAGATGTCCCCACTTCAATTAAACACGAAGATGTAGATGAGTTGCTGGCGAACTTGTCTTCAAGATACAACAGAGTCCAGTATTATCACAACTGTATAATTCCTCAAAATTTGTACTATTTTGAGAAAATTTGTCACACAGATTCTCGGATACACAAATGCCTCTTTTTTGTAGAAAGTTTGAATTATTATTATTTTTTAACATAATTGATCTCTATAAATAGATAACAATTACAAAACTTATATCCATTCCTAAATGGATTAAGAAACTCAATAGGAATAAAAACCATTGGAATCACTAGGCACGTATTCGGATCAAAGAATCCGTTAAGCACCCTGTGCACCATCAACTTTTTACCAATAATCCTTGGATTGCCAACTTTCCATGCCTCCCACCAGTTACATTAGAAACAATCAATCAGTTAAATGTGCAACCAAACAAGAAAAAAACAACAGGAATAATCCAAATCTTGGAGATGCATCCAAAGTTAAATAGAACAACAATAAATCAATTCTACAAAGGGAGAAAAAATTGAAGACTTGATTGCCATCATGTCTACAAAGGGAGAAAAAATCTCAATCGCTTTGACCATCAAAATGATCAGAAAATGGAAAGAAACTTATTGATGGATCCTGATATTTGGTGCTCTTGCATCATTTGCTATGTTGTTCTGTGCTAGTGCAAACAGTATCCCTGTTCCGGTTAGTGTATTCTCCATTCACTCATACTAAGCATCAATTGACATTCAAAGTGATAAACAAAACAAACAAAAAAAAAAAAAAACTAATTTGATTTATTCACATCTTGATGGAATCTTGGCCGTTCATTGACAGTTCTCAACATCGGTAGGGTCAGGTGCATTGACCCTTTTAAAGGCTTCACTAGCGGCTTGCATGATCTATGTACCTGGGGCAGCGTTTGCAAGCAACAGCACCATCTATACATTGTTTTCTGAAGTATGAAAACAAATTCTCCAAAAATAAATTCCAAAAATTTGTGAAATTCTCCAAATAAGACATATTGATTTAATCAACAAATGACCGATTAATTCAATTAATTGGCGATTTATCACAGCAAGTACTTCAACACCTTACCAATCCCTTTTTATTTCTTTTAAATCTTATTTGAAGTAGAAGTTTAAAATCAAAGATCGATCATAGTCACGATCGATGATTTAGACCACAGCATTGATCTAGACCATTCAACTTGGGGTACCACCTCTTACATGCAAAATGTGACAAGTCATCATATATAAAATTTGTGGTTGATTAATGAATCTTGTTCCTCCATTCGATTTTGTCGAAAGTCATATCTTATGTTAGAATAGGAAATATTCCCTAGGGATTCCCCAACAACTAATCCCTAGAAAGACCTAGGAAGACTGCACTTGTCTTGGTGTTAATAGTCTTGAGCCTTAGAAAAAGTCCATTATTTTGACGTTAGTGCGTTCATACCCACTTATTATTTCAATGAATATTTATTTTGGTCTTTTTCTCAATTTTTTAGAATCTTCAACTTATACGTTATTTATAATTTAATTAGAGAATTAATATTTTTAATCTAAATAGAGCAACAAGCTTTCTTCAGTGCCCATAAACACTCTCTCGTGATTTTAAAACTCATCTGAGATTGATATAACTCAAACGAGTCATTTCACGGAGGCAAACATATGAGACAATTTAAATCATCCATCACATTTAGTTGTCTGAGATGTGAAATGAGTCAACTGGGTTCCATATTTTGATAAATAAATAAATTATCATTTGTTAATTATTTAAATATTTGTTATCTATATAAAGTAAGGTCTTGGTATCATACACATAGTAACAAAAAACTCTGTTAAAAAAATAAATAATAATAAATGCTTTTTAAAGGGTATTTATTTATGAAAAATTGAAGTTGTAAGGGTCGAGAGGTGTGAAAAAAAATATAAGAACCAATCTTAGGTTGTAATTCCTTTTCTCAAAGTTAGGTTGTCATTTTTTATTTTTTTTTTAAATTTTACTGCCATTTTTGGTTTTATATGTCACGATATTGAGACAGGTGATTGAGTTTGATAGACAGACGCTAGTCCGACATGCTTTAAGCTAATAAAGCTATGCATCTTCCAAAATGTTTAATTAACATATTAATTATTTGACTGATTCAATTGGGATAAACAAACTACGAAAAACTTAGTTCATAGAAAGTAGATTTTGCGACACCGAACGCATGGTTGGCCGAGATTGTGGATTAGCATTTATACAAGCAAGAGCTAACATCAGTAAAGAAGCAATTTTGTCTTCAAATTGTTGATCGGTAGGAGGTGAAAGGCGTGGGTCTAACACATCCTTTAGCATTATTGTTGGATCACTTGAAGACCATAAAGACGATAGAAGTTCCTCAGGATGCCTCCCCATGATCACTTCTATGGTCAATACACCAAAGCTATAAACATCACATTTTTCAGTCACGATCATTGTACTTGCAAGCTCTGCACACAAAAACTAAATGTATTTAAATGAAATAAAGAAGGGCGTTTGGTTTAAACTTTAAAAAATTTACAAAACCAGATATAAACCCTTTTTATAAAAATGACAAAAAAAAAAAAAGTGGTGAATTTGTTGCTCTCAAAAAGTGGTAAATTCTTGACTTTTGGGGAAATCAAGGGTTTTCTGACATAGGTAAAAGGCAAGGGTTTTTCAAACAAAGAAAATTTGCCAATCTCTAATGGAAGACTGAAGTCAAGGTATCATTAATTTTAAAAACCATGGATATGTATTTAATTTACAATTAAAACAAGGAACTTAAGTTACCACTTGTTTTCAAAAATATTTAGAAGATTGGGGTAACCCCGATATGGTAATGAATCCTTTTTACCACAAAAAAAAAAAAAAAAGGTATTAGGTGTACTGGATTTATTTAAAATTACCTTTTATAGCCTTTGTACATGTATTTATTTGGAATTGGAAGAAAAAAAAACTTTAAAAGTAAATTTGAAAAATGCATGCACACCAGATACTTTGTTCGTAAAAGAAAATAAAAACAATTATCAAACAAAGGTTACCCTTTATATGTCATATACATATGGAATCCGAGAGATGTAAAAATAATTGTCACTTGTAGATGTCACTTGAACGTGACCTATATATATAGCATTGGGATTGAGGCACAACTATTTAAGTATTTATTATAACTTTTTTTTTACATTTTCTAGATGTCGTCCATTTTACAAGATCCAACAACATCCGGTGGTGGTATTGTAACAAATAGTTGTCCTTCTATTATATGTATGAGAAAAGGTTGCATGGAAGGAGGGACCATGTAGAGGTCTACATGGTCCCTCGGTCCACATTAGTACAAGTGACACCTCATCCCTCTTAATATGTGTATAGATTGGGTTTGAAAAAGAAAATCCAAAAAAAAAAAAAAATTTGGGCAGGGCCTTGAATTTGAAAATGGAAAATATTGAGTTTTCAGATTTAAATTTTAAATCCAATAGTGAAAAAAAAAAAAAAATTCTCTTTTTAAACATTTTCTCTTTTGGAAGTTCATAAAATTTCATGCTCTACATACATGTGATACTTGATGGTGGTTTTGGACGCCACATTGGCTTGTGGTCCATAGAGATTGATGACCATTCGGTCTATATAACCCCATATATGTACATATGGGTTGGGATCCGTTGATCTCAAATCTTTAAATACAAAATCCAATGGTTGAGATTTATGAGTATCTTGATAACACAAATCTCAGAAATGATTATCCTGAGGATAAATCTCAACCATTGGATTTTTAATTTGAAGGGTTGGGATCATATGTTTTTATCATGAGTCATTCTTATGAGTCAATGAATCCTAACCCTATATATATACACACCAGATGGTTCAAGGGACAATAATTGTGACAATAGTTTGTTGTAAACTACTTTTGATGGGGTTAGAAGTTTCATGATGGACTGATTTTTGATGAGGAAGATCTAACCCCATTTTACAAGTTGAAGAATCGTGGACCGTCAATTTTTTTGTAAACCACTTTTGATGGAATTAGTAGTTTCTAAATAGGTTGATTTTTGGTAAGGATGATCTCTATGGTGAAAAAATCATCCTCACCGACAATCAGTCCATTTCAAAACTTCTAACACATATAAAACAAAATTCACTATCGCAATTGTTGTCTCTTGAAGCGACACAAGGATGAGGGTTGAACTCAAAACCTCTCCAAGCCACTGCGTGTGCGTTTATATATATTAAACGTATAACATGTTTATCTTGGTTCTTGTGTGCATTATTTACTAAAATACCTTCTAACTTTTTTAGATTAAATAAGAGACCTAATGAAAAATTCTAACAATTCTACAAATTAAAATATTAAAAAAGAGAATTTTGTAGTAGAAACTTGCCTGGGGCAATATAACCATATGTGCCTGCAATTGTAGTCCATAATGATGAATCGAGCTTTAAAAGCCTAGCAATGCCAAAATCGGAGACACAAGCTTCAAATTCCGAATCCAATAAAATGTTTTTGCTTGATATGTCTCGATGAATGATAGGTGGAGTGCAGTCATGATGCATGTAAGATATAGCATGGGCTATACCATTGATGATATTCACTCTCTTACCCCAATCTAATTCTGTTGCTCTTCCCTCATTGCAGAGAATTTTATCTAGGCTACCCCTTTCCATATATTCGTAAACCAAAAACGTGTGTCGTTTGTGAGAGCAAAACCCGAAAAGTTTCACAATGTTTCGATGTCGAATTTCTGTTAAAACTTGTATTTCATTCGCAAAACACTTCATATTGTCTAACTCCTCGTCTTCCTGCGTACAAAGCTTCTTTATAGCTAAAACATGACTTGATAACTCTGCCTTGTAAACTCGTCCATGTCCTCCCACCCCCGTACAATATTTGTCATCGAAATCTTCTGTGGCTTCAATTATGTCTTCGTATACAACCTTTCCATCATAATTCCATATTGCAAATATATCCTTACTGCTTGATGCAATATCAGTCTTCTTTATGCTTCTCAGTTTTATTCGTCGACGAAAAAGATAGAAGACCCCGACTAGAATAAGAACCAATGTGCCTAGGAGTGAGCCAACAACGACGACAAGTAATTTGTGTATATTTTTTCGAACACCCATATTTATAGATCGATTGCAAGGCGACAATGAGCCAAATTCACTGCATAAACCTTTATTATTACTGAATGCCTCCGATGAAGCGTTTCGAAAAGCTTTGCTATCAGGAAGACGACCCTCTAACTCATTATTCGATAAATCGATGGATGACAAGCTAAGCATATCACTTAAAGAATTAGGAATGGAACCAACAAGTTTATTGTGGGAAAGATTCAAGCGTACTAACATAATCAAATTTCCCAGTTGTGGTGATATCTTCCCAGTGAGCGAATTTAGACTGAGATCTAGTAACTCTTGTAAGGCTCTCAGATTGCCAATCTGATATGGGATGTTTCCTACGAAATTGTTTTTGCTTAAGCTCAAATACCTTAATTTCGAGCAATTGCCCAATTGCTCTGGAATCTTTCCAACTAGCTTATTCATTGAGAGGTCGAGGGATTCCAAATTGGATAATCTTCCGATTTGTAATGGTACTTCCCCTGAAAGTTGGTTATCATTCAAGTTCAAATAAAACAAAACAGACAATCTACTCAACTCCTTTGGAATCTCTCCTACAAATTGGTTTGAAGAAAGATCAAGCATTTGTAGTTGAGTTAATTTGCCTAACTCATTTGGTATACGACCACTGATCTTATTACCATGGATTTTCAGAGCTGTCAAGTTTTGATAGTCTCCCCAATTTGGTGAGAGAATACCAGATAATCTATTGAAACTCAAATCAATATAATTCAGAGTTGGACACAAGCCAAAGGCTAAGGATAAATTTCCATCGAGTTGGTTCCCTTCAAGTCGAACTCGAAATAAGCTTGTGCAATTTACCAAGCTTTTTGGAATCGGACCCATGAAGTAGTTGTTATTTGCACTGAAATGTTTTAATGACCCGCTTTTACACACTTGTTGTGGTAAGTAGCCTGATAAGTTGTTATAAGACAAAGCGAGAACAGAGAGAGATGAAAGATTTCCAATTTCTTGAGGTAATGAACCAGATAATCGATTTTCAAACAAAACCAGTTCTTTTAAGTTCTTCAAAGTACCAATGCCAGAAGGGATTAGTCCTGAAAGAGAATTATTAGAAAGGTCTAGATACGAGAGGTCGCTCAAATTACCAAAAGATGGAGGGATGGAACCAGATATTTGATTTCCCTGAAGAAACAGATCGACTAAGTTCGTCAATGAACCAATGTTAGGAGGGATTGGTCCTGAAAGAGAAGTTTGAGTAATGCACAATTTAGTAAGTTTGCTCAAATTCCCAAAAGATGGAGGGATGGGTCCAGTTAATGGATTTTCAAAAAGGCGCAAATCGATTAAGTTCCTCAAAGCACCAATGTTTGAAGGGATTGGTCCAGAAAGTGAATTTCGTTGAAGGGATAGAGTCGAGAGCTTGCTAAAATTAACAAAAGATGGAGGGATGGGACCAGATAATTTATTTTCAAAAAGACGTAGATCGATTAAGTTCCTCAAAGAACCTATATTAGGAGGGATTGGTCCAGAAAGAGAATTTTGATAAAGGTATAAAATGGTAAGTTTGCTCAAATCACCAAGAGATGGAGGAATGGAACCAGATAATTGATTTTGAGATAGGTCCAATTTCACTAAGTTTTTCAAAGTACCAATGTTAGAAGGGATTGGACCAGAAAGAGAATTTTGAGTAAGGTATAGTATGATAAGATTACTCAAATTCCCAAAAGATGGAGGGATGGGACCAGATAATTGATTTTCAAAAAGACGTAAAGTGGAAAGCGTACTCAAATTACCAAAAGATGGAGGGATAGGACCTGATAATTGGTTTGTAGAGAGTTCTAATTCAATTAAATTCCTCAAAGAACCTATATTAGGAGGGATTGGTCCAAAAAGAGAATTCTGATAAAGGTATAAAAGGGTAAGTTTGCTCAAATCACCAAAAGATGGAGGAATGGAACCTGATAATTGATTTTGAGATAGGTCCAATTTCACTAAGTTCTTCAAAGTACCAATGTTAGAAGGGATTGGACCAGAAAGAGAATTTTGAGTAAGGTATAGTATGATAAGATTATGCAAATTCCCAAAAGATGGAGGAATAGGACCTGATAATTGGTTTGTAGAAAGATCTAAACCAATTAAGTTACTTAAAGTACCCATGTTTGAAGGGATTGGACCAGAAAGAGAATTATGAGTAAGGTATAGTATGATAAGATTACTCAAATTACCAAAAGATGAAGGGATGGTACCAAATAATCGATTATCATAAAGATCAAGAATAGTGAGTTTTGAAAGTGTACCAATATGCATGGGGATGGTACCCGTGAGTCCGTTCTCACTTAGATTTAGATGAACAAGATTTGGGAAGGAAGAGAAATTTAAGTGGTCAAGCTTACCTTGTAAACCCATGTTCGAAAGGTTTATTTCAGTTATGCTTCCGACCTCGTTACAAGCTATCCCGAGCCACTTGCATGGGCTTGACGCAGTAGTACTGTTATGATCTATTGTCCATGAACTTAAAATAACTTGACTTTGAAGACTGTCTTTCCATTTGAGAAGGGCTTTAATTTCTGATTCAAATGTTGTTTCTGTTTTGCAAGAAACAAACAGAAACCATACAATTACTAACAATGCAAGGGAGAAATATTTCTCGAAATAGGCCATTGGCTGTGGGTGTGACTCATGGTAGCCAATACCCTTTGGGACTTATTTATAGAGTATTGTTGGCATCACTTTAAAATGTACATCGATTCACATGTTGCTGACGTGGTGGTATGCATGGAACCATAGATGCTTTTCACTCAGTATCTCAATGAAAAGCATCTATGGTTCTGTACTTGTCCACATCAGCAAAGATGCTTTTTATCGAGATACAAGTGAGAAAAGTGCGATATGAGGTACCAGCTTGAGTTCACTCCAACACGACTCTTCTATTTTATTTTATATATTAATTTTTTTTTTTGTTGCCGTATGTATATGTTGTCCTTCTCTACTTGTCTCTATATAGTGAGGCGTACTGATAAAGTTGGGCAAATTTTCAAGTTATCAGTGCCACGTGGCAAGTTTTTGCACTCCAACAAAATGTGGATTAAGTCAACTCACGATTAAGCCGTCCCACGTTATAGAGTTATCGTGGTTACTCTCACAAATGTCTGGTTAATTATAAAAACACTCCAAAAATTAATAATGGCAACCCACACCATAGTTCTAATCATCTTCATTAAAAATCAATTCATTCCAAAACTTTTAATCCATACAAGACAAAACAATTCGGCTATGGTGTGGGTTGCTCTTATTAATTTGTGGGGTGTTTGTATAATATTAACCTTTATCAATTAATTAGCGATATGTAATAATCTTATCATTCAACTTCAATTTTTATTTTCTTCAACATTCAATTCTCAAGAAAATATAGATTTTCAAGAAGTTTGAAGAAGATGGAATTGGAAAAGAAATAAAAAAAATATCATCTGGAAATTATTTCTTGCTGAAACTCTCACAATTTAACATATACAAATCAATCAAACTAAACCTCCGTCTAAGAGTGGTCAAAGGCGACTTGGCAAGATAGTCATGGTGAATCATCCATCGCGTGGTCCCAATGGGTTAGAAAACAATTCTTTAGCTCAATAGAAAAGCCTTTTTAGTTGGATTTTCTTTCATCCTTAGAAAATGTCATTCAAAAATATAGAATAATTATAAAGCACATTATGTGGTACTATATATAATTAAGTAGTATAGAAAATTTCTGGCTAACTTAAACTACATCGGCATTCGATTACTGTAGCAAATATAATTCTTTACCACACCCAATACCTCGTAAATCTGATTTAATAATATAAAAAATAGAAAAAAGATTTCTTTCGTGAAAAATTTATCAAAACATGCACGATATATCTATTATTTATCAAAATGGAGCACGATATATCTATTATTTATCAAAATGGAGCACTATACATCTTATTTACCAAAATGGTAAAAGTAATAATTTTTCTATTTTGCTATTGAAAATAGTTTTTTTTGTTGAAAGGATCATTTTGACATGACAACAGAATGTATATTTTACAATGTTAAAAAGAGCATTCTGCCATGAGATTAGAATATATTTTATATAATATCAGAAGTATATATCTTATTTACCAAAATGGTAAAAATAGTAGTTTTCCTATTTTTGCTATCGAAAATATTTTTTCTATCAAAAAGAGCATTTTGACATAACATAGGAATGTATTTTATACAATGTTAAAAAGAGTCTTCTACCATAAGATTAAAATATATTTTATATAATATCAAAAGAGTCCTTCTGACATGAGATTAAAATGTCTTTTATTTTTAACCCTGCAAAAAATCTCAAAATTAGGTAAGGTTTCTCTATCCAAGACCCTTGATCAAGTTAGAAAGTTTCAAGAGTACAATTGTAAAATGTTGCTGCCCATATTTTACCATAACATGATTACTATCACTAGTCTAAGATCAGCTTTCAGCCGAGTACTCCTTATATTAAGTTTTAAAATTCAATTTGATTCAAGCTTATAGTTCAATGATTTTTTGCTACAAGAAATATTATGGTAGTAAACAGAAACCAGATTATAACCACTCATATAAATATCCATCTAGTGCCCACAAAATAGGCCATTCTCCTCACACTTATAACTTCATATTCATTAAATAACAACAAAAATTAGGGCATCCAGTCTATTTATTTAGTGAACAAAGTTTTTCTTTGGTTTTTTCCTCAATGAAATGGTGTTAAATAAAGGATTTGGAGACAAAGTTGAGTGGGTGATTATTTTTGCCCATTGAACTCTATTTGGTGATCAATTATTTGACTGATTTAATTGGGAGAAACAAAATAGGAAAAACTTAGTTCATAGAAAGTAGATTTTGCGACACCGAACGCATGGTTGGCCGAGATTGTGGATTAGCATTTATACAAGCAAGAGCTAACATCAGTAAAGAAGCAATTTTGTCTTGAAATTGTTGATCGGTAGGAGGTGAAAAGCCTGGGTCCAACACATCCTTTAGCATTATTGTTGGATCACTTGAAGATCATAAAGACGATATAAGTTCCTCGGGATGCCTCCCCATGATCACTTCTATGGCCAATACACCAAAGCTATAAACATCACATTTTTCAATCACGACCATTGTAAGCTCTGCATACAAAAACTAAATGATAAAGAAGGGTGTTTGGTTTAAACTTAAAAAGATTTACAAAATCAGATATAAACCATTTTTATAAAAATGAGAAAAAAAAAATGGTGAATTTTTTGGTTTTATAAAGTGGTGAATTCTTGACTTTTGGAAAAATCAAGGGTTTTTTGAAAGATGTTGAAGGCAAGGGTTTTTCGAAGAAAGAAATTTTGCCAATCTCTAATGGAAGACTGAAGTCAAGGGTTATATATCATTAATTTTAAAAACCATGGATATGTATTTAATTTACAATTAAAACATGGAACTTAAGTTATCACTTGTTTTCAAAATATTTAAAAATTAGGGTATCCCCTATATGGTATTGAATCTCTTTTATAAAAAAAAAAAAAGTTTTAGGTGTACTTGATTTATTTAAAATTACCTTTTATAACTTTTGTACCTCTATTTATTTGGAATTGGAAGA
This sequence comes from Akebia trifoliata, assembly GCF_017979445.1. Lineage (NCBI taxonomy): Eukaryota > Viridiplantae > Streptophyta > Magnoliopsida > Ranunculales > Lardizabalaceae > Akebia > Akebia trifoliata. Next base: position 24,100,486 of record NC_141375.1, on the reverse strand, counting down.
AAAAAAAAAGCTTAAAAGTAAATTTGAAAAATGCATGTATATCAGATACCTTGTTCGTAAAATTACCCCCTATATGTCATGTACGTATGACATCCGAGAGATTTACAAATAGTTGGTACTTGTAAATATCTCTCGATCGCAACATATATATAGATAGAGAGAGAGAGTTGGGATTGTGTTCGAGTTGTAGATTGCAGATATAAAATGAACAAATAATACTAAACTTTGGCGAACAACGTTCGTTCCACAGAGACAACAGTGATTCGGATCTTCTTTCGAATTGAAACCAAAACAAATTAAAAATAGGGTATAGAAATTGCAGTTAAGAAGTAAAATAAAATTGAAGCTAGAGTAAAAATTAAAGCAATGTAAGAGTTAGAAAGATCAATTCAACATTTGCAAGTTATCTTTGAAATCTAAATAATTCTAATTCGATCACAATCTACGTAACAAATCATTGTTCATGGATCAAAAGATAATTCAGTTAAGTCTTGTAGATGAATCCAATAGTATAGGTGAATATTGAATCAAGATGGTATTATCAGATTTCTATCTCAAATTGTCACTAAGCATGATTAAGTTTGATCTCATTTAAGCATAAATTATCAAAGTGAGAACAATCAATACAAATCGAATAATTCAAACTTAATAAACTTTACATAAGCACAATTAAAAGATGTATAATAGAATTGTTTAAACAAGATCAAGATAAACTTGCTCCGGTATCCTTGACCTCTTTATAGAAAGTCTATCTGATCATTGCGAGGAACAAATTACAACAATAGTAAAATAGAGAAAATATGGTGGAGAAGAGGATGAGATGATTTTGTGTTGCAATTTGATTCCAAAAACCAACTTGAAACTCTTTGATTACACAACTTGAAAATAAACCAAGAACAAGATTAAGGTTATAAGAATAAATAAAAAGAAAAGAGAAGAGATAATTCTTTTAGCTCTCACTCTAAAATAACTCTCTCTCACAAAACAAAAATACATAGTGAAATTAGGAAAAAGAAGAGGAATACTTTTCTTTGAGACAACCCTTCTACTTATAGAATTTCTTTCGAGTTCCGGGTCAAATTTGTTTTAGTTGAAGCGAGACAAATCCATCATTACAACAACCAAAGGGTCTAGAAGTTTCAGTACGAATCTCAAGGCTAATCTTCCTAGGATTACCATTGAGCACCACAAGGTGACTACAACACGATGACATGACGAATTTTTGCTCTGAGATTTGGGTGGATGATCCATCTTGGCTCGAGCATTGTAATGAAAATTATTTCCATTTTTATTCATCTTCGAATTTGCCCTTTTTACCTGCAATTAGTAAGAAATTTTATTCGCTCAATGATTTTGACATTTTTTACAATTTGTTTTTATTTAAGGAGAAATAGCAATCACGTGCCGATAATCCTTGTGTAATTACGGTCCCAAAAATGACTTTATGGGACCTTATCAGATTGGGCGACAACTATTTGTCATAACTTTTTTTACATTTCCCGGATGTTGTCTATTTTACAAGATCCAGCAACATCCGGTGGTATTGTAAAAATCATTGTAACAAATAATTGTCCCTCGATCATATATATATATGAGAAAATGTTGCATGGACCAAGGGACTATGTAAAGCATGAACCGAGGTATATATGGTCCCTCGGTCCACATTAGTACAAATGACACATCATCCCTCTTAATTTGTGGTCTAGATTGGGTTTGGAAAAGAAAATCCTAAAAAAAAAAAATTGGGCACGATCTTGAGTTTGAAAATGGACAACTATTGAATTTCCGGATTTAAATTTTAAATCCTCGCCAAAAATCTGCTCATTCTGAAACTTCTTACCCCATTTTACAAGTTGAAGAATCGTGAACTGTCAATTTTTTTGTAAACCACTTTTGATGGAATTAAAAGTTTATAAATAGGTTGAATTTTGGTGAGGATGATCTCTATGGTGAAAAAATCATCCTCACCGACAATAAGCCCATTCTGAAACTTCTAACACATATAAGACAAAATTAATTATCACGGTTGTTGTCCCTTGAAGCATCACAAGGAGGAGGGTTGAACTCAAAACCACTCCAAGCCAATGTGTGTGTGTCTATATATTAAACGTATAACATGTTTATCGTAGCTTCTTGTGTGCTTTGTTTACTAAAATACCTTCAAACTTTTGTAAAACAAAAATAGGGCCCATCAAACCAAACTATATTCAGAATAAATAAGAGAATATTTATATGGTGTAAATTTCCATTTGTGTGCTACCTAATGAAAAATTCTAACAATTCTACAAATTAAAATATTAAAAAAGAGAAGGAGTTGAAACTTGTCTGGAGCGATATAACCATATGTGCCTGCGATTGTAGTCCATAATGATGAATCAAGCTTTAAAATCCTAGTAATGCCAAAATCAGAGACACAAACCTCAAATTCCGAATCCAATAAAATGTTTTTGTTTGATATTTTTCAATGAATGATAGGCGGAGTGCAGTCATGATGCATGTAAGATACAGCATGGGCTACACCATTGATGACATTCATGTTTATGGTTAAGGAGCCAATGATTTGTCCTATATGACTTAAAAGTTTCGGATTGAATTGATTTTTTTTGTGAGAATGTTATGGTGAAGAGATCATCCTCACAAAAAATCAGCCCAATCTTAAACTTCTCAATCCATCAAAAGTGATTAAAATTGTGGACCGTTGACTTTTTACCAATAATCCTTCGATTGCCAACTTTCCATGCATCCCACCAGTTATATTAGAAACAATGGATCAATTAAATGTGCAACCAAACAAGAAAAAAACAACTGGAACAATCCAAATCTTGGAGATGCATCCAAAGTTAAACAAGAACAACAATAAAAACCATTCTAATCTCCTCATTTGGGGACAGAAGATCGAAGAGTTGATCGCCATCATGTCTACAAAGGGAGAAAAAATCCCGATCGATTTGACCATCGAAATGATTGGAAAATGGAAAGAGACTTATGGATGGATCCCGATATTTGGTGCTCTTGCATCATTTGCTATGTCGTTCTGTTCTGGTGCGAACAGTATCCCTGTTCCGGTTAGTGTATTCTCCATTCACTCATACTAAGCATCAATTAACATTCAAAGTGATTTAAAAAAATAATAATAATTTGATTAATTCACATCTGATTACAAAAATCTTGATGTATTCTTGGCCGTTCATCAACAGTTCTCAACATCGGTAGGGTCAGGTGCATTGACCCTTTTAAAGGCTTCACTGGCAGCTTGCATGATCTATGTCCCTGGGGCAGCGTTTGCAAGCAACAGCACCATCGATGCATTGTTTTCTCAAGTATGTAAACAAATTCTCAAAAAGAAAAAAAATCAAAAATTTGTAAATTCTCCAAATAAGACAAATTGATTTAATCAATGAATGACCGATTAATTGAATTAATCGGTGATTTATTGATTAATAGCTCATGAAATTTCCCTAAATTTATCCGAATTGACCATGAACCCACAACCACATTGATCCAAATCATAGGGTGGACCTTAACCTTCCATAAATGGGTGGTCTAGATCGAAACGAGTAGCTTATTATTTTCATCTTTGTCTTGCAGACCCTTGAAGAAACTCAACCTTGTGAAGGTTTTTTAATGTGGAGTATGGTGATCGTTCTCCTCACAGCAAGTACTTCAACACCTTACCAATCCCTTTTTATTTCTTTAAATTAAATCTTATTTCAAGTAGAAATTTAAAATCAAAGATCATAGTCATGATCGATGATTTCGACCACAGCATTGATCTAGACCATTCAACTTGGGTTCCTCCTTTCAATTTTGTCGAAAGTCATATCTTATGTTAGGCAAATTCTAGTGCATTGGACACTTGACGAACTGTCGAAATAGGAAATATTCCCTAGGGATTCCCCAAAACTAATCCTTAGAAAGACCTAAGAAGATTGCACTTCTCTACCCATTTTGTTGGTCCATTATTTTGATGTTAGTGTGTTTATACCCACTCATTATTTCAAATAATATTCATTTTGGTCTTTTTCTCAATTTTTTGAATCTTCAACTTACACGTTATTTATAATTTTTAATTAGAGAATTAATATTTTTAATTTGAATAAAGCGACAACCTTTCTTCATTTCACATAAACACTCTCTCATGATTTTAAAACTCATCTGAGACTGATATAACTCAAGCAAGTCATGTCATTCTCAGAGGCAAACATACGAAACAGTTTAAATCATCCATCACATTTAGTCGTCTGAGATTTGAAATGAGTCATCGAATTGGCCTAGTCAACTCGATTCCTTATTTTGATAAATTAATTAATTAATTATCTTTTTAATTATTTAAATGATTGTTATAAAGTAAGGTTTTGGTATCATACACATAGTAACAAAAAACTCCGTTAAAAAAAAATACGTTTTAATGTTTTAAACACGACCTTTACGTTTTAAACATCTATATATATATATTTTTTTTAAATAAATTTAATTTAATTTAAAATAAAAATAAACCATTTTCTATAGATTAATGTTTGAGTGAACTCAGTGGGGGACACACGGGGGACATCTTGACGTGGTGGCAGGTGCATGCCCATAGATGCATTTTCTCCGAGATACAAGTAAAACGCATACAAGGATATGTTCGTGCCACCACATCTAAGTGTCCCCCTCTAAGTCACTCTAGCACGACTCTTTTTTATAATATGATTAATTCCTATGGCCTTATGTGTGTTTGTACTTTGGTTCATCGTTTCATGCAGGATTTGATGTATACATGTTTTTTCAATAGCGTGTTATTTTGCTCAAAAGATACATTGACATGTGGTTATATTTTTTTTATCATTATAAAATGTGTAATTATGTTTAATGTATTACATAGTTAAAAATATATTGTAAACTTAAAATAAATGTTTAATGTATTATATACTTTACATTACGGATACATTTTTCATAATTTTTCCGACTTTTTCTCATTTTCTCCATTTTTCCCAAAGTTTTCCCTTATCATTTCAAAACAGTACTCCAACTAGGTGACTTTGACTCATTTCATAGTTTTAAAATCATATTATCGTATATCTTGATAGGTAATGCCATAAGATTACTACATTTTTTTAATATGTCCATTTTTAGATTTATATTTCTTAACGAAATCAGGTGAATGGACGAAAGAAAGTCAACTGATTGAATGGTTGTGATCTGATCATTATCAACTAAAAAGATCTTCCTGGGGGTGGAGGTTCCATGGAGTGAAATTTTTTTCCTTTTTCATGATTTACTAAGGAAATTTAATTTTCCTTGGAACAGCAATTTGGCTTGCACTAGCAACATACATGGAATTACCAGTTTCATCTCAACAATCAATGCAGGGTGCCCTCTTGGGAACCATGTTTGTCACAAATGGGGCTAGCTTCTTACCCACACAGAGCAAGGTAAGGAAATATTTTCATTTTTTTTTTTTTTTTAAACTTTGTCAAATAAAAGATCTCCCACTATCTAGTTTTCTAGAAAATACTTGAGTCCTACCATCCCTACTAGGGTAGTAAGGATTTCACCCTCACTAAGGGTCCTTGGGTTCAACTTGGAAAAAAATAAAAAATAAAAAATTGCTCACTGAAATCTAGGATCCACAAATCACTAAGGGTCCTTGGGCTCAACTTAGAAAAAAAAAAAATTTGCTCACAGAAATCTAGGATCCACCAATCACTTGCCCACGTGTATTGAATGACATTCCTAATTTACCGAAGTACCCTTATTAGTTATAAAACTACCCTTGTATACTTGACGTGGCAAACACAGAGAGTCTGTGAGCAAAAAAACGACTCCTCAACTTGTGGCATCCAAAAATATGAAATTATTTTGCACCGTTGAATTAAAATTTTAAGTTATGCGGAAGTTGAGTAGCCGTCCATTTTTAAAACCTTTAATAAAGTTATAAAAGAAAAATGTTTTTCAATTTTTTTTCTTCTCCAGATCTGAGTTTTTCCAAGCAACTTAAAGGGCTGTGGTGATGGATGGCTGAAGTGGTAATCCATTTGAACAAAATAACCCTTTGTAAGGCCCAAATCTTTATGAAGTTAGTTAGAAAAATGTTTCTCAAAATACTATTTTTGAATTTTAATGCTTTTATTGCCACACCAACTTTTACTAAGAGCACTCCAATATGTATGCTAATTCTTTTTAAATGTCACGTGAATTGGTGTGCTCTTAGTAAAAGTTGGTGTGGCAAACTTTCTCTCTCTCTCTCTCTCTCTCTGAGAAAACTAGAAGCTGTGAATCAAATATGATATAACAATTATAATGTGGCCAAGTAGACCATTAGATGGGATACACTTTTTATTTTTATGGAGAAGTACAATCATATATCCCAAGGCATACAGATCTGCTGTTCTCGAACTTGTCCATGTGAGGGAGTCAATTGAATATGCCACCCGACGAGTCATATTATCAGGACTAAAAATCAAATTCATAAATCTTACCATGCCGTTCGATATATAATTTTGGAGAATGCTGGAGTGACATTAAAATTGACATTATTTCACACATTGCTGACATAGATGTGGGTACCAACAATGCTTTTCATTGAGATATGGGTGAAAAGCAGTTATGGAAATGTGTGCACCTCCATGTCAGCAATGTATGAAAGGATGTCAACAATGACTAATTTTTAATGTCACTCTAGCACGACTCTATTTCTTTATTTTTTATTTTTTATCTCAACATTGGGATCCAATCTCCATCCTAGGTCAAAAAAAAAAAAAAAAATGGGAGGAGACGAGTGTTAAATCATGAGTTCATAATTTATTTATTATTTTTCATTATAAAATCATATATCTAACTATATAAAATATGCATAGATATATTGTATAGCATACATGGTTTCAAAACTCGTCCGAGACAGAGACGTATTGTCCGAATCGTCTCAATATTAGGCATGAATGAGACGGACACACAAGTCAATTTCTAGAATGAGATTTAATACCTCACATTTATTATTGAAAATTTTGGACGAGACATCTCGAACGTATCAAAAAACTTGTCTGAGACAACTCAGTATCATGCATGGATGAGACAAGACGTGAATCCGAGTTTTAAAACCATGATAGTATAGTAGCAGGCTGGGCTAGACATTATTAGGACCCAGTCCGGCCAGATTTGAAGGCCCAATTGACAGCCCTTGAGCGTGGAGGTTTTTTGCACTGTGAGTGAACACATATAAAAGCTCATTAATAGTAATATTATCTAAATGGATTGTCTCATTTGCAGAATAAAAATCACAAATTCATTTGGATTTTCATGGAATGGATTGTCTCTCCATTGATCGCTTGTGTGAGCGCATTCTGCTTCTTTGGATTCTTGAAAATCGTGGTGCTTCGCCAAGAAAATCCCAAGAAACGAATCCTTATCTTTCTCCCATTTTACTATGGACTCTCAGCAGGATTACTATGTCTCTTTATCATGTATCAGGTTTCTTATCTCAACCTTAATTGGATGTGTTTGTGTTTTTGTTTAAAACGAGGAAAATAAAGTGTGAGCTAAATTTTCAAAATAAAATAAGGCCATTTGGAATGCTTTCTTGTAAAATGTGAGCTAAATTTTCAAGCTTAATTGTGTGTGTGTTTTTAATGTTTTTTTAAATATTTTAGAAACCTTAGTTATAATTCAACCATCTTTCTCTACTTTTTGGGCAACATAACATGCTATTGTATTTAGTTTGTTAATTTGTTTATATTTTCATGCTATTAAAGTCAAAAGAATTTCAATAATTTGTCTTCAAAATTATTTTATTTCTGATCTTGTCATGCTCAAGGGTTGATTATTTTGGAAGTCAACTATAATATGAAGCTCATGAATATATATTTGATGTCTATATCTTTGTTTGACTTGTTTTAAAATATTTTGATTTCAGGTCATTCCACATATAGGAACTCTTGAGAGATGGGAAATTGGAGTTGCTGTTACATTGGCCACCTTGATTGGAGCTCTACTATCTTTGGTAAAATATTCTACCTTTCATTAACAATCAAAATAAAATGCAAATGAAAGATAAATAAAGCACCGACACAAAATTTACGTGATTCGCCAAGATTGTTTATGTGAAGAACCCTTTAAGAATTTTTTTTTTTTTTTTTTTTTTGAAACTTCTAACATGGAATCTCTAAAGAAGTTAAAAAAATTTTGTTTTCTGAATGTTTCAAGTTCCAACGTACGGGACTTCTTAAAAAGTTTTAGTTTTTGAACCAAACAATAAAAATCTCTTAAGAATATTTTTTTCTTTTGAGGAAGCCTTCTCTCAATGATACTTTAGGCAATCACCTAAGTTGCCTTAAAATGGAGTCGACCCTACGTACACACCCCAAAACAAGGTGAATGTGAATTTATAATCAAAAGATGAACAATATTCGGGACCCTATTCATTAATTTAGTAAAATAATTTCCTATAAATTTTAGTGCTTTAATCAGATGTTTTACGGGTTGGATCCTTTTTTTATTGATAAGTTAGGGTTGATGGGACCCTCCCAAAAAACACTACTAACGAATGTAATTACAGATAAGGTCTTCCTCTAAAATTCATTGAAGCTCTTAAGGAATACTAGAAATTTCTGCAATTACAAAAGAAAAATTATTAAAGTAAGTCCCCAATCGGGCTAAAAAATTTGCAGCTCTATTGGTTTCTTTCCAAAAGAATTCGAAGGAACTTGTTGCAAAAGTATGAAATCGATTTTGAATCTTCTTAACCATCTCAAAATATTTCTAAGACACTTCAATCTCCTTCTTTATACATTGAATTGAGTACTAAGAATCCGAACTATCAATGATTTGTGGGTTGGATCTTGAATCTAAAACATACATGCATTAACGGTTGTCTTTTTGAATTTTTTGCTCTACCATAGTTTGTGTTGGTTCAATTGAATGGAAGAAGATTAGACGACGTTAATAGAAATTCAAATTCCAATCATTTGATGGAAAATATGGATGAAGCACAAAGCATGAAAAATTTGGAAGATGCCGATACAAAGTTCGAAGATGTCTTGAAAGAATTCATGGAAATGAGAGTACTCGATACCGTCTACGAAGAAGACGAGCGAAGTTTATCATCACCAATTGGAAACCCAGCTTCTTCAGATAATTTACCTTCATCTTCTCAAGTTGTTTCGGACCAATGTACACCATTCAGACAACTTCTTGAGTCTACACCAAATCGACTTGTTCAAACAAGAAAGTTTATAAAGATGGAGAAAACAACATCAAGAGAGAGATTCTTTAACTTCTTTAGTGAGCTTAGAAGATCTACTTTCCATCCTGTAAGTCCTCTTTAATTTTTCTTAGATATCAGATGGATTGATTCATGCAGCTAGTACTATTGCTTTTATCACAACTATTTTCTTCTTTCTTAATAAACAAAATCATTATTCTCATACTTATATTCTTGTTATTATTTGCTATCTTCACATAGGTTGTTATATAGAATAGCTGCATCAATTAGTATCATTTCAAGAGGAATCAATGTAGATATATAATTAACCACCATTGATTTGTATTTGTCGTTTATTTATTGGGTTAGATGTCTTGGATCTAGTTGGTGATTGATCTTTGGGGCATTTTTGTAAATGTAAATTTTAAAATTTAAAAAAAAAAAAAAAAAAAAAAAAAAAATCAATGCACAACAATAAGATACCTTAAGTTTTTTGCATCAAACGACAAAATAATAATTGCTTTTTAAAGGGTATTTATTTATGAAAAACTTAAGTTATAAGGGTTGAGAGGCGTGAAAAAAATATAAGAACAAATCTTAAGTTGTAATTCCTTTTCTCAAAGTTAGGTTGTCATGTTTTTTTTCTTTTTTTCTTTTTTCTCATAGATTTGGATGCGCGATCTTTTAATTTTACTGCCATTTGTGGTTATATATGTCATAATATCGCGACAGGTGATTGAGTATGACAGACAGACGCTAGTCCGACATGCTCTAGCAGAGAAATTCGACGAGGTGGAAGATTTCTTCAGCGTCCCACAGCTTTTGGCTTCATGCATTTTTGCGTAGGTCTCATAATTTTTTTTTTATTTTACACGAGTTAGTGATGGATATAGCTTATTTACATTTTAAAGATGTATTTGACCCCGTTAAAGCAACCTAATTAATAGGGGCGGAGCTAGGATTTTCCTGTAGTGGGGGCAAACTATGGTTAGTTGTATAGTTGAAGAACTTGAAGATGAATGGTTTTAAGGAGAAATTAAGAAGTTTTTAGTTAGAAATTGAAGAAAATGATATTTAGGTAATTTCCAATTAATATATGAAAGTGGGGACAAATTAATATTTAGGTCATTTTCCAGTTAAGAGGCAATGTCATCAACAAAAAATTGAAGAGGTGGGGGAGTGGGGACAAATGGAGCATGTTATTAATTGAAAATATAGGGATGTCTTAAAGTTCTATGGGAGCAAAAATTGGAGGGAGGTAAGGGTGCGGGGAAAGAGGTGAGGGAATGAGGATAAATGGGGCATGTAATTAGTTGAAAATATATGGGTGTCTCAAAGTTCTATGAGGGCAAAAATTGAAGGGAGGTGAGGGTGTGGGGGCAAATGGGGAGAGAGGTAAGGTTGTGGGGACAAATTGGACATGTTATTAGTTGAAAATATAGGGGTGTCTCAAAGTTCTGTGGGGACAATTGCCCCCACCAGCTCCTTACTAGCTCCACCCCTGCCAATTAGAAGGACTTCCATGAAAATTGTAAAAGATTGTGAGGAAGACCAAAAAGAACATGGATTGAAGTAACGAGAAAAAAAATAAACGCTCCTGAATTAACCAAATATGTGACTTTAGATAGAATTGAATGGAACCCTAAATCTTTAGGAATTAAATGACTTTAATGATGACAAGTTCTAATTCAAACTTTTTCTATTAATACCTAGGCTCATTCAATCCTCGAGTGAGATTGCAGCTGTCGCGAGTCCATTTGGAGCAATTCTCGATATATTTATTCATAGAAATAAGTATTCTGAAAATGGGGAAAATGTGGTAAGTTTGATTTTTTTCTATTAAGCTAATATAGCTATGGTTCTTCCAAAATATTTAATTAACATATTATTCATTGAGTTTCATAGTCATTGATGATAATTATTGATTTATTTCTAAGATATTTTTAGGGTTCTATACATGTCACATGGTGGATTAGAGGGATTGGTGGCTTTGGGGCCGCGATTGGATTCTTTCTATACGGGTGGCGTTTGACTCAATGCCTAGGCGGAAAGCTTACTTATGTGAGTAATTCAAGGGGATTGGCCTCACAGGTGTGCACTGTGGCAACTGTGATCACGATGATCAGGATGAAACTCCCCGTATCAAGTAGTCACGCTTTGATCGGATCCCTATTGGGAGTAGGAGTCGCCGATGATCATCGGGTAAGTTCAATCTTCTATATATTTCTGAATGAAGGTATTTGAACCCATTGTCCGAAAATTTTGAATATTATTTAATTATTCGAATATCGATTCAGATAATCGACTATCCAACTATCCATTGACGGGCCTAAAGACCCAGATTTTAAAATCTTGCCCATTACAGAAAATTTTGCATCCAAAGAATAAAGGTCATCAATCAATCTGATTTTTATGGTATGTTGGCCCACCAATGGGTTTGGGCCCAACCATAAGAATGTGCCACATGTCATTTTTAGGGTTATGGAGTCATTGAATTTCAATGATCTGAAGGCTATCATATCAATGTGCTTACAAAACTATAATTCTGATGTTCGAACTTAAATTTGTTTGCAGAATGTGAATTGGAGGCTCCTCATAAAATTCTTAATGGGGTGGGTCTTCACCATATTATTCTGTTGTGGTGTTGCTTATGGAATCTACTCTTTCACTATATACTCCCCAGCCTATGTGGTTCCCTGATCTTGCCACGTGGAATTACTACATCAGCACTGATCATCTTTAAATTTTTTTTTACTGATCATCTTTAATTTTTTTATTGGTGACTAACAATTATTATCACTACGTGAAAATTGGAAAATTCGACAGAAAAAATTGACGGGCCAAGACTTACAAATTTTAGAAACTGAATTTTAACAGTCTAGGACCATCAAAATTCTTGATGTTCCCAGATTTGACGGCTTAGAGCTGTTGAATTTCTCTCATCCTTCATTAATTTGACAGTTTCGACCTATTGAAAAAAAAAAATTTGACAGTGAAAAATTCGATGCCAATTCAACATGTTGGTCCGTCGAATTTTCTGAAATTTGACAGCCCAAGGCTGTCAAATTTGAGCTTTTTTCACATTGTGTATACTTTGTTGAAAAATCATGTTAGCAAACACCAAAGAAAAAAGTAAACAAGCAAGAACACAAGAATTTATGTGATTCAGCACGATTGCCTACATCTACAACGGCAAAGAGATTTCTTCTTTTACTATGAGAAAAATGGGTTCTCTCTTCCTCCTTCACAAAAATTAAATCATTCATTTTAACTCTATTTAGCGTTTTATAATAGTTATATATATTAGTGTCTTTTCTATAGACCTAAAAGCCCTTGAGCAAGGGCATGCTACCCTAGCCCAAGGGCAGAGCTATTAAGGAGACATTGGGGGCAATTGCCCCCACTCAACTTTTTTGGGCATTTTAGATACCCTTGAATTTATGCTTAAATTTAAGATACCCCTATATTTTGAATTCTTGATGTGCCCCGTTTGACCCTGGTACTCCCACTCCCTTATCTCCCTCCAATTTTTGTTTCCTCCCCATCCAATTAACTATAAGTTTGCCCCCACTAAAAGAAAATCCTGGCTCTGTCCTTGCCCTAACCCGTTGACCAAGCAACAAAACATCCAAAAAGGGGCATTGTTCCCTATAGATCAACATGCTCGCCATTCATGTCGTACCCCCCAACAAAATATGAGGCACATGCAACATACTTGATAATATTATTATATTTAAAGTCAGTGATCGAGTACGGGACACCGTTCCTATATTATAGGAACGATATCTACATTGTACGCTTTGGTAGGAAAATATATACTTTTGGCTGCATGCATGGCTTGGTTAGGAGTCCAAGGTGTTTTAAAGTCCAACTAAAGTGTGCCGTATAGACAAAATTAATAGGAATAGCAAGTCTTATATTTATTAATGAGATAGCGAATTCTCCACTCTAAAATCCAAAAAAGTTTTATATTCATCGTTTAAGTTTTTCAAGTAATGATTTAAGGCGGGAGTTTGATTCTTCTACTTGGTTTAAGGCACAACAACATAAACATAATTGATCTTGTAAAATCTCCTTTTTTTTTAACTAGACCGATGCAGATGAAAGTCAAGATGTTAATAACAAACAAAAGAAGAGAAAAAAGAAAAAAAAAAAAAAAAAGCACAAAAAGAAAAGAAATCATTTGACTCTTCTACATTAGTCTATAATAATCCAAAGGAGTAAGAAGTGAGGAAAGTGTCTCTTTCGAATGGGCAACAAACAGTATGAAACCCATGTCCCTAATAAATTGTATAAGCAAATATGAAAATTTCGGTTTCAATATGTTCAAGTTAATTACACAATGGTAAATTATCGATTTAGTTAGCAAAATATGTGACATTTGACAGTAATTTCAAGTCAAATTACTTTAATACCTCCCACATAAGAAAATATTCATGATTAATGTTGACTTAAATACCTTGAAGGTGTCTTGGTAGAAATTAACAATCCATGTTTCTTTAAAACCATTTCGTAGAATAATTCGCGTATGAAAATGATATCTTACCATTTTGCATAATTATTTTAAAAAGTGTGTTGAAACCGTAATTTTACCATTTTTGATGTACAAATTCATAAAATGCCCATCCAAAGATATGGGGGTTTGGCCTTGGAGAATTTAAAACTGAAGTATTCACCATTTACAAATGTTTCGTCCATCCCTTGTTATCAATACCCTAAAATCAACTTTGTAGACATCACATTTTTGCCTGAGTTGAGCCTGAGAGCATTAAAACTTTTCGAGAATGGACTCGACACGGAGAATTTCCTACACAATTTTAGTTTGAAGATCAAAACAGGGATTCATTAATTTGAAGATGCTCAATCTGGTTAAATTTAAGTTTGGCTAAACCTCAAGTTTAGCCAGGGTTAAATTTAGCTTGGCCGAACTTGGAGTTCAGCCTAGACAGTTATAACAGTTGTTAAGTCCATGTACACTTGAATTTTCTTAAGAAAAATGACTCCTAACCCTCCCACTTAGTGGTTTATTCTTTAAGAAATCCTTTTTTAATCCCCCTTCTACCCTTCCAACATTTTGCAAAGATCACATAGCTCTTGTGGCTTTCAATGAAATTTAACCAATTTTCAAAGCCTATGACACTTTTGTCCACCATAGAAAATTCTCTAAAACTTTTACCTAATGATCAATTTATCCTTAGTTTATTAGATATTCTCTCAAGGGAAGTGACCAAAGAGACCAAAAATCTATCATCTAATTACATGTCATTTAGTTTGATTCTTTCACATTTGACTCAAGATTAAGATCTTAAAAACATTCTAACCTCCATTAAGAATTCTCTAGAACTTTTGGATTTTTACTATCATACCTATTGATGATCAAGATTTGTAATACCCAACAAGATAATAAAAAGCATCAAAGCCAAGGTTAGATGAAGTAATCGTGATCTTTTATGAAGGTTTTTCCTAGAATATTTGGGTAATCAAGGTTTTAGGATTAGTTTACCCCCACCCTAAGGACCTCACAAAATCCTACAAAAAGGAAACCCTTCCAAAACAAAAGAGAGACTCATTTTGTGATAAAAAATTCTACACTAATCCATCCCTAATCTCTCAAGCCTCCTTATTCACTCAAAATACATAGAAGAACAAACCAACAAAAAGAAGAAGAAAAAAGAAAAGAAAAAGACCAAGGTGGGACTCCAAATAATGAAATCTATTTGGGTTTTCATCAAAGTCTCAAGCTCACAAAAAATTTCAATAAGCACCTACATTTAGTAGGGGCTTTGTTCATTTTTCAAAACAAAACTATAGTTAATTTTTCCTAATTTTTAATAATTTTCTTTATATTTAAAATCTAAAAAAATGAGTTTTTAATTTCACCTTTGATCAAAAATTGATAATCATCTTAGGACGAGAGGGACAAAGTACTTAACACCTTCCTTGTCCCTCAACCAAACCTCCTTACCCTAGATACTCTATAAAGACATTTTCCCTATTATTTTGGATATGAGAGTCACTATAAGCCAAAGAGAAAAAAACTGATTTTAAAACATTTTTTATGACGTTCATTCACACCTTAATTGAATGGTGACGACTTCTAAACCCGTATAAATGAGCTTAAAATCCCAAAGGTTTCGAAACTCATATATCTACAAACATAATGGAAAAATTTTAGCATTTTGATTCAAGAATTTTCTATACCTCGTTTCGAAAATTATGGGTAGGCCCATGGATAGATTTCAAGCCCATGATGAAAATATCGCTCATATCAAAAACCTAAAATCATTAATCAGACTGATTTGGGTGGGCCAATTAGTTTAAAAGAGTGTGTACCAAGGAGATCGATCCCTCTATCTATATCGTACCTATTCGTTGCTTATTGTTGTTTGAGTATCATTATTGATCAGCTTGCAATGTCAACCATGGTTGTCTGATGTAATCAACACAATCCTTCCTTTAAATTATGAGGGTTTTAAATTAGGTGATCCTTTATTTAATAAGGCTTCAGTACCATAAATCATTAAATTCCAACCCACATATGACATAGACAATTGTATTACAAATC
The DNA here is from genome assembly GCF_017979445.1 of Akebia trifoliata. Classification (NCBI taxonomy): domain Eukaryota; kingdom Viridiplantae; phylum Streptophyta; class Magnoliopsida; order Ranunculales; family Lardizabalaceae; genus Akebia; species Akebia trifoliata. The sequence continues at coordinate 24,084,743 of NC_141375.1, read as the reverse complement.
CAACTACAAAAACCCAAAATTATTAATACCTCAAATAGTGTGGTCCAACCTTTGAAGCCTGGATGATCAAGTTCCCTTATTAATATCCCCCCCCCCCCCCCCCCCCAAAAAAAAAAAAAAGAATCATCTTCAAATATAAATATCAAAAGAAGATTGAGTTTATAGGGACGTTGAAGTTGATGAGTTTTCTAGTGGCAACAAAAACATCATTAGAAAAATCTCCAATTTTTTTCTTCCGAATCAAACCGAACTAATCCCCACCGAATAATTTCCAAATCCAAAATTTGTTACCATGCTTGTAAGATGGACATTTGACTCTGATTTGAGTTTTAAAACTGCACATTTACTCTTGCAATTAATGGTATCTATGAACCATTGATTAGGATCAATGTAATAATCGAAACTCAATTAGTAAATCACCATCTCTTTATTTTTCCTAATATATTTAATCAAAATAATTCTACAAAAAACGTAAGAAAAGAAATCGAGCTTAATACGGCCTTTGCCCGATGACATTACCATGAGGATCATACTCGCAAATTATAAGCATATCGCCACTGTTACATTTAATCTTAGCACACCCAACTCTCAATGAACTCTTCCATACCAGCTGTGTATAACGCAAGCATTCCTTGTTTGGCATACATGTATTAATATTGTAATTATAGTAGGACTCCTGAGAAGCCCAAGCGACGACACCATCCAAGGCCTTCCAATGCTTTCCCTTCCCCCAAAACATGTTTTCACCGTAATTTGCAGAAGAGTGAATCAATTTGCAATCTTGTCTCCTATTGTTCCCATCCTATTTGGCATAATTCGCGTGCTTTCAACTCCATCATAGAGGAGGGAGACTATGTCGCACTCTTACCTTGTTATGTGTCATAAGAAATTGAGCGATCGTATTAGATGGAGTCACATTTGAGACAACGAGAGGGAGGAGAAAGACGGTTGCCATGAAAACACATGAGAAGAAATTGGTGGTAGCCATGGATGGATGGTGAAATAAGAATTGTAAATAATGGGGTTATATATAGTTTAGATGAAGTTATGGGTGGCATTAGAATAATATGGTGTGGTAAGATTTGAAAGGGTTGGCTTCATGTAATAAACCTCCTAAATTGAAGGCAAAATAAACGTTGTTGAACGTGTAACCAACATGCAAAACTAATCATCAGTAAGTAATGAAATGGGATCGTGTGGAGAAATGTCCCAATGTTTTTCTTCTTTTTTTTTTATCATGTAAGGCAGAGAACATGCATCCTCATTTCACATTTTTGTTTTTGGTATATATATATGATCATGTCCCCCCCCCCCCCCCCCCCAAAATATATATATATATATATAAAAGTTTGGTGAAAAAATGATTGATGATTCATAGAATTAATAAGCAATTCTCCAAATTAAGCGATGTGTCATTGAATTTAAAAAAAAAAACTATTTATTCTGATCAACTAAATCAATCATAAGTTCTAGCTCTTTCTAACCCCAAGGGGTTGGCCCAGTGACAAGCCGAGCCTTAATAAGTTCTTCTGGAAGAGTAGGTCAAGTGTTCGAAACCCCATGAAATTATGAATTTCTTGGGGCCACCCTCCAGGTCGAATGGACACTTGACTCAACCTATTGTACATAGGACTTTCTGAGGGAGCAATGCGTGTGACCGTAGGATTAGTCCCACCCGATGGGTGGGGATACCCACGATAAATTTATAAAAAAAATTCTGTACTGCATTTGCTTTACTGATTAAAGAGTCACGATCTAGAACGATGTCTATGTGGCATGGTTTAATTGAAAAACAAATACGTTGGACTGCGTCCATAGCTTAGTTAGGAGCCCAAGGTGTTTTCGAATTGAATTAATCAAAATTTACTTATCATGCTTATCAAGATATTGAATATTAAAAAATGGCAAAATAGAATTCATTCTTCTCAAAGTAGGACATGTGTAGTAGATGATATTCACCTAATCATGAAATAATTAGAATAAAAAAGTGTGAATCTAGGGACTAAATTTTTTTTTCAATAAAATTGATTTCAACCATATTTTTGAGATAAGACTTTGATAATGATGAAGTCAACCAATGGGCGAGGTGGGCTATGTTTTTTCTATCAATCAAACTAATCTCTCAAGTAAATTGAACAGCAGAACATATACGATTGGTTCACGATGTTAAATTATAATAATTTTTTTATTTTATTTTATTATATAACTAAAGTTTGCAATTTGTATGGTTCAATATTTCATGTTAGTTTGAAATATTATGGTGGAACAATTCTTACTGAAACCTAAATGAAGCATCGACTCAAAATCTAAATGTTTTGGAATAAATTTTATCCTGACCAAAGTATTGCCTTGGAAACAAGATTTTAACCTTCCATTAATAAACTCCAAAGGAGATCACTCTGTCTATATCTCACCTCTTAGTTGTTTATTGTCACTTGAGTATCGTTATCTATCAGCTTTCAATGTCAACCATGGCCGTCTGATGTAATCAACACTGGTCCCCCTAAATTATGTGGGTTCTAAAATTAGGTGATCCTTTATTTAATAGGGCTCAAGTACCATAAATCATAAAATCCAACCCACATATAGTGTAGACAATTGTATTACAAATCCATGTAAAAAGCCCAAAATTATTGATACCTCACTGAATGTTCCTTGAACCTGCATGGAGGCCCATGACCAACCCAGTTGGTATTAAAAGAAATAGTGTGGTCCAAGTATGGTTTCAAAACTCATCCCAGACCGAGACATATCGCTCAAGTCGTCTAGGTATCAGACATGGACGAGATGGACGGACAAATCAATTTTTAGGATGAGATTTAAAATTCCACATTCATTTTTCAGATTTTGGAACAAGATGTCTCAAACGTACCGGAAAACTCGTCCGAGACGACTTGGCATCTGGCATGGACAAGACGAGACGTGAAACTGAGTTTTAAAACCACAGGTCCCCCCACCCCACCACACACACACACACACACACACAAAAACAACAACAAGAAGATTGGGTTTTTTGGGAGGTTGAAGTTGATGAGTTTCTGGTGGCAAAAAAAGCATCATTTGCAAAATCCCCAACTTTTTTTTTGTTGAAATTTTCCTTAATTTTTTTGAATAAAACTTCACATTTACTCTTGCAATTAATGGTATCTATGAACCATTGATTAGGATCAATGTAATAATCCAAAATCAATTAGTAAATCATCAGCTCTTTATTTTTGCTAACATATTTATTTCTAAATAATTCTACAAAAATGCCAGAAAAATCGAGCTTAATACGGCCTTTGCCCAATTACATTACCATGAGGATCATACTCACAAATTATAAGCGTATCGCCACTGTTACATTTAATCTTGGCACACCCAACTCTCAATGAACTCTTCCATACCAGCTGTGTATAATGCAAGCATTCCTTGTTTGGCATACATGTATTACTATTGTAATTATAGTAAGACTCCTGAGCAGACCAAGCAACGATACCTTCCAATGCCTTCCCTTCCCCCAAAATATGTTTTCAACGTAATTTGCAGAAGAGTGAATCAATTTGCAATCTTGTCTCCTATTGTTCCCATACTATTTGGCGTAATTCGCGATCTTTCCGCTCCATCGGAGAGGTGGGAGACTATGTCGCTCTCTTACCTTGTTAGATTCGCAATCCAGAACGGTGTCTGTGTGGCACGTTTGGACAGGAGAATCTAACATTGGACTGTGTACACAGCTAACTTAAGAGTCCGAGGTGTTTTAAACTCCAATACAAACATGCCACGTAGAAACAGTTCCTATTTTATAGGAATGGGACACCGTATTGGATCCTGAGTCTTAATTTTAACCTGATTAGTGAGCTCGACGAAAGCAAATTAAGGTGGGAACAAAGGGAAGGTTAAGGTACCATATATTTATACTAGAAATTCATTTCAGACTTGGACTAGAACAAACAAATCTATGTCTGATTGAACAAACATTGGAGGAAGTGCAACAGAGGTATAATCAAAATCACTATACTTTAATTCGCTCTTGTTTCACTTCCAATTTATTTGTGTTGACTTTAGTCCCACATCTGACAGTACTCATTGCCTTGTCCCTCTCCTTATATACTCTTGGGCCTCTCCACTCAGTCCGGTGTAAGCTCCTGAGATTGAGCTTTTAAGGTCAATAGTTGTCAACATGGTATCAAAGCGCTAAGTCCATATAGGTCATGGGTTTGAATCTCCTCAAGGGAATTTTCTACCTTTATGGGTGAGAGGGAATATTGAGTGTTGTGTTATCCGCTTCCGCTCCCAGGTGTCGCGTCCTCACATAGTATGCCCACTTCAACTTGTGACCCTCTTATATTCATAATTGCGTCTTCCCCGTCAGATCGATATTTTGGAGTAAATGATTGTTATCATGGCATCAAAGCAGGCCCTTTTATCCTCCTTGTCAGCCCCAAATTTATCAATTTGCCATTTACCAGACATGATTTTTTTCTATCCGGTGTTATCTTAATTACTTGGTGAATCGACACCAAGAATAGCAAACATTCACCTCCATTGCATTTTAATAAAAAGAAATGTAAATAAAACACACATGTGCCCTTTGTTTGGAAGAAATGGGCACACGCGAGAGTGTGAAGGGGACGTAACGAGTAGTTTCAATGGAAATATAAGCAGTACTAGTCTCCGCAAACAAGGGACAAAAGAAAGGAATAGTTAGCTAGCGAAATCAGTCTCTATCTGTCTCAAGCGATGACAAACCAAGCAATTGAATCAAGTGCTAGGTACAAATCAATCTAGTCTAAAGTAGTTTATTTACTTATTTTTCTTGTTAAGGCAAGTTGGGTAACGAGAAAAAAAATGAGAAGTCTATAGCTCAAGAGGATGGAGTCCTAAAGAATTCCTTGTCCCCTTAGGAACTAATTTTAGAGAATAGATCAACAAATAATGCTGGAGTGACCTCAAGCTTGACCTCAATTCACATTTTGTTGAAGTGGAGGTGTGTACTGAACCATAGATGAGCACAACTCTAGTGACGTGGTAAGTGCACAGAACCGTAGATATTTTTTCTTGTGTATCACCGAAGAAAAAGATATATAGGTCTGTGCACTTGCCACGTCAACCACGTACAAACTGGGTACATTCTTTGAGTCAGATTATCACTATTCTTCTAACAAACCTAGCATGGTTTTGAAATCTCAGATGAGTCATCCCAATCTAAGATGCAATTGAGCGAAATATTCAATGTGAATGAAACATCACATTAATGCATCCAAGATCTGGCATGACTTATTCAATGTATATAATAAAATCCAACTGCGTTGGAATAGTTTTGTGTGACACAAACATTCAATCAAGTACAATGTTGTTGGAGACAAACCTCCCATCAAGGTACAGTGTTGTTGGAGACAAACGTCCAATCAAATACCCAATAGAAGTCGGATCCACCATTGTATTTTATTATATGGATTTTTTCCAAACAATTATAATTTCTTTTATTATAGAAGAAATTAAGAGATTGTAAAAAAAAAACTTATTTTTATCAGAATTTTTTATTTACCTTGTGAAATCCTAGACATTAGGGGCATCCTATGAAATGCAATGTGAGACGTATCGACCTTAACCAAAAGAATAATAAGAGGAGAGTGAGAGAGATAGAGAAAGAAAGGGCAGAGGTGAAAGGTAAAGAAGTAAACAAAGGAGAGAAGGGGAGGGTGGAGGCAAAGCAGGGGTGGTGGGGCGGAGAGAGAGAGAGAGAGAGATTCCATCGATGATAACGACATCAACATTGAGATCAATGGATGGCGGTGGCAACGATGATCGCAGTGATAGTAGTGGGAAGGAAAATGGGAAGAAGAGCTACGATCTTTTTGTTGGGGGGATGCATTTCATTTTCTCATGGGATCTGATGGAATATGAAATATTGCATTAAGTGAATTTTTAAATTAGGAAGAAAATTCATTGTTCATGAAAAATGCCAATTAAATACATAGAAATGCAATGTTCATTTTTCATGGAAAATGAATTTTTCATATGCAATCAAACACACTCTTAATGTTTTCTTAGAAATGAAGATGTTGAGTTCGAAATATGATAAGAAACCCATCTGTGAGCTTTTACCACCAACTATTACACAAAATGAGAGTTTTCTTTTAACTCTATTTCACAACGATAACCGAAACATGAAAAATGAAGGTTATTGAGTATTTTCTTTTTCTTTTTTTTAATTATGCATCCTTTGAAATTTTTACTGATGAAGATTATCTCTTTTCGACTAGCTCCAATCAATCTTCTAATTGCCTCATCAACTTTCATGAAAAACCAGTGTAATCTCCTCCAAAAAAATCTCTGATGATTAAGTTAGTATGTATAGTTGAACCATTTTAATAAATATAATGATAATAGTTATGACTGAGTTTTTTGGAAAACCATTTTACATCCATACAAATATGTATTTATAGGAACACAAATAATAATTGTCATGTGTTAAATACTAAGGGTGCAACTTGATCCGGTTCGAACTGAGAATCAAATCAAACCGATAGCTTTGGGGTGGTTTGGTTCAGTTTGGAACAAGTTACGGTTCGTTTCCGAGTTATGAAAATAGAGAACCAATCAATTTGATTCGATTCTCAGATCAAGCTTGTCTAAAATCGAACCCTTATGCAATAAATAAATATATGTGTATATAATAATTATTATGAATTATTTGAGGAATTAAGACATAGGTTCATGATTTTTTTATAGATAAATTAATGACTTTTTATAGATAGATTAGTGATTTATTATTGTATGAAATTTTATGTTTGTTTTTTCATTAAAAAAATGTTTCGTCCAATTTATAAAATATTTGGCAACCCAAGAACCCAACCAAACTAAACTGACTTTAGTTCGATTTGAGTTTGTTTGGTTCTGGTTCTTATTTAGTGGAACTGACCTATGTCGGTTCAGTTCCAATCTGATCTCAAACTGAACAAAACCAAACCAAGTTGCACCCCTACTAAAGACACGTGATATTTGTGTGTAATATGTGTGAAATCATCAAATGTAGAACTTGTTCTCTATCATGAGAAGGTTCTTAATTTTTCTTGTGATTAATTTTTGCTCTTATTTAGAAAATATTATAATTACTGATAAGATTTTTTGAAATGTGTTATTAAACACATGAGGCGTCGATATTTTCCCAAGCTGATTGAATCATTGATTTGAAATGTCTTTTTGTGTGTGTGTGTGTGTGTGTACTTACCATTTTATTGTGGTATTTTATAGGAATCAAATGTTGTTTTTAGTATCAAGAAGTTGTTTGTAATAGAATATATTAATAGTATTGAAATAAGTTTCTTATCTATCATCAAAATATTGTTTAATTTGAGCTATTTTAAGTTGTTCCTTAAAAAATACAAATCTTATCAGCAAGATTTATGTCGAAAGCATAAAGTATTATTTATTTTGAGAATTTATGAATCCTTAAATATTCTTATCATTTTCTTGATGTATATGGTATTCGTAATAATCTTATGAATTCCAAAAAAATATTTTAATGGATTAATCTTATGATGATGTAATGTTAATCCCAAATTAATATGATATTAATTAAACCTTATAAAATATAATAAAATACTAATCACTAGAAGAGAGTGTCAATTTTTATAAAGGGTATGGTATCCATCGTCGTTAATGACAATGACAACAAAACAAAAAAGATGAGAAAAAATAAAAGATGAGAATAACAAATGAGGTGAGTCCGAACAAAAATAAGTTAGAACGAAGAATTAATTCAATCCTAAATGTTTGACATATACTAAAGAAGATGAATTCCACAATTTGATTTGATGAGAAGACGTAAATTCTCCTTTTTCTAATGGAAAGTTTCCAAATAATTATAGGACTTTTGGTTTATATCAAAAGTATTACAAATGTTAACAAAGTTATCGTATAATGTTGACAAGTTGATAATGACTTGTCCATTGTATGTAATAGTTCTGTCAACAAATGTAACACTTTTGATATTTTTGAAAACCTCGATAATTATTTGGGAATTTATCCTAAAGGGGGTGCGATGGCGTTTTTAGTAATTTCAATCTTTTGAGGTACTTTCTCCATTTTAGATAAAATCTCAAATTCATCGTTATTCCTTTGCCCGTCAATTATTTGATTAGATTGTATTTTTTATCAAGGGAATAAGTCTCATCTTGTATTTGTGGGTTCCCCCATATGATGATTTCACATGGGGCTAACAAAAAATTTCCTATTTCTTTATATATAATAAATGTTTAAATCATTAAACAATTAATTATTTTTATTTTAAAAAAAAAACATATAAAATAATTAACTCAACGAAGCTCGTATTACCTGGACTAAAAGTTTCAAAATATCAATTGAATCATCTCATATCTCGTACAGTTGTATAAATCAAAAGGACAATTTTCATGTATTAATCTTGTCCATTGTCTCTTGTTGTACGGATAGTTGAGGACTTGAGGTTAAAAGCGTTTATCTAAAGGATAATGTTTGATAGCCAACGTTAGGGAGACAAAATTTGTACAATATGACTTAAAAGTTTTGGATTTGGACTGATTTGTTGTGAGAATGATCTCTATGGCGGGGAGATCGTCTCCATAAAAAACTCAGCCCAATCTGAAACTTCTAACCCATCAAAAGTGATTTAGAATTGTGAACCATTGATATTTTTTTATTGTTAATTTGTAAACATTTTTTATGGGTTAGAAGTTTCAAAACATAAAAAATTAAACTAATCCAAAACTTTTAAGTCATATAAGACAAAATACCACAATAAAATGTAAATATCAAATATAAATATTAAAAGAAGACCTTTAAATCTTAAGAACAAGATTGGATTCTCATAGATGTTGAAGTTGATGAGTTTTCTGGTGGCAACAAAAACATCATTTGCAAAATCCCCAAAATTTTCCGTCTTTTTTTTATTATAAATTTTCCAGGATTTTTCCAAATTTAACTAAACTAAACCCCACCGAATAATTTCCGAATCCAAATTTTGTTGCCATGCTTGTAATGGACATTTGACTCTAAGTCGAGTTTTAAAACTGCGCGTTTACTCTTGCAATTAATGGTATCTATGAACCATCGATTAGGATCAATGTAATAATCCAAAATCTATTAGTCAATCATCATCTCTTTATTTTTTCTAACATATTTAATCAAAAATAATTCTACAAAAATGCAAGAAAAATCGAGCTTAATACGGCCTTTGCCTGATAACATTACCATGAGGATCATATTCGCAAATTATAAGCGTATCGCCACTGTTACATTTAATCTTAGCACACCCAACTCTCAATGAGCTCTTCTATATCAGCTGTGTATAATGCAAGCATTCCTTGTTTGGCATATACATGTATTACTATAGTAATTATAGTAGGACTCTTGAGTAGCCCAAGCGATGACACCGTCCGAGGCCCTCCAATGCTTTCCCTTCCCCCAAAACATGTTTTTGCCGTAATTTGCAGAAGAGTGAATCAATTTGCAATCTCCTCTCCTCTTGTTCCCATACCATTTGGTGTAATTCGCTAGCTTTGCACTCCACCGGAGAGGTGGGAGACTATGTCATGCTCTTACGTTGTTATGTGCCATAAGAAATTGAGCAATCGTATTAGATGGAGTCACATTTGAGACAACGAAAGGGAGGAGAAAAACGGTTGCCATGAAAACACATGAGAGAAATTGGTGGGAACCATGGATGGATGGTGAAATAAGAATTGTATATAATGGGCTTTTATATATTAGTTCAAGTTTTGTGAAAAAATGGAAGACCGATTAAATTCACTAAATTAATAAGCAATTCTCCAAATTAAGCGATGTGTCATTGAATAAAAAATACTATTTTTTTCTGATCAACTAAATCAATCGTAACCTAAACTTTGTAATGCATCTATTTTATTGATTAACGAGTTGCGATTGAGAACGGTGCGTACGTGGCATGGTTTAATTGAAAAATAAACACGTTGAGCTATGTCCACAACTTAGTTAAGTGCCTGAGGTGTTTTAAAATTGAATTAATCAAAACTTAGTTATCATGCTTATCATGATATTGAATATTAAAAAATGATATTGACAACTATGATAGTCACCAAATCATGAACCCGTAATTAGAATAAAAATGTGTAAGTTGTAGAGGGAAATAATTGTGTGTCAATCTAAGCCGTACATGTGTCCAAACCGGTTAAGTGGTACCAGGCCTTGATCAGCTTACGGGCGCTATCTTATAAGCAAGACAGGTCAAAACAGAAACCTCCTTAGTTAGGCTAGCAAGGCAGCATAGCATTAAACAAGACCAGGTCCGCCAAGCAGGGCAGGCCATGTCATAGAGTAACTGTAAGGCTGATGCATACACATCAATCCTAGAGATCTCTGCAATTTAGTACGATCAATCTCAGAGATCTCGATTAGGTAAATAATCTCGTAGAGTCAGTAGATGTCTCATGATTATAGCCTACGGAGGGGGAAATCCTAGGGGCGACTAGAGGGGGGGATAAATAGCACAGTAAGCACTATTGGGGGGGTCTTTTTGAAGGGAGATTAGAGTCTAACAAGTTTTGAGAGATTATTCATCTATTTTTTTAACTTGAGCGTCAAAGTGATTTTGACAGATACCACGCCGCCATAGGGAGGGAGGTGCTAAGAACGACTTCAGATCAATGCGGTTAAATCCATCGTAACCGTCCACCGAATCCTGACCGTACATGAGTCTAGAAACTAAAAAAAACTTTCAATAAAATTGATTTCGACCATATTTTTAGTATTTTTTTTTCTATTAATCAAAATAATCTCTTAATAAAATTGAAAAGTGGATCATGATTGGTTCATGATGTTAAATTATAATATTAATTATTATTATTATTATTATATAACTAGAGTTTGTATTTTCTGTAGTTCAAAATTTCGTGTTAGTTCAAAATATTATGGTGGAACAATTATGATTGAAACCTAAATGAAGCATCGACTCAAAGCATTAAATGTTTTGTGGATACTTTTGGAATATCAACCGAGACCATTTCAAAATTTATCCTGACCAAAGTATTGCCTTAGAAACAAGAATTTTACCGTCGATTAATAAACTCTAACTGAAATTAGTGCCAATAATTCAAATTAAATAATTCAATGAGTATTTGGCCCAAGTCAAGCATCCTAACATGTTTTGGACTTGCTACTGGCACACTACAACTTTTTAGTGCCATTACTCGAAATGCATCAAGTTGTTATTGCTATGGTCATATCTTGCTGGAAAGATGATTTTAATTTTAGATTCGTGATTCACAACAATGTCTATGCGGCATTTTTGGATTGGAGAATATGCACATTCAACTACATTAACGGCTTGGTTAGAAGTCCAATGTGTTTTAAACTCAAATACAAACATGCCATATAGACATTGTTCTCATTTTTTAGGAAGGTTAAGGTACTATATATTTATACTAGAAATTCATTTCAAACTTGGACTAGATCAAACAAATCTATGTCTAATTGAACAAACATTGGAGGAAGTGCAACAGAGGTATAATCAAAATCACTATACTTTAATTCGCTCGTTTCATTTTCAAATTATATCTATCTAGTTTAGTCTCACATCTGACACTCATTACCTTGTCTCTCTCCTTGTAAGTTCCTGGGCCTCTCCACTTAGTCCAACCTAAGCTCCTGAGATTGGTCTTTTGGGGTAAATAATAGTCAACATGGTATTAGAGCATTTGTTTCGCATAAGTCATTGGTTCTAATCTTCTCAAAGGAATGTTTCACTCTTATGAGTAAGGGGGAGTGTTGATTGTTGTATTATCCACTTTCGTTCTCAGGTATCATGTCATCATATATCATGCCCCACTTCAACTCATGACTCTCTTATATTCATAGTTGCGCATTTCCCATCAAATCGATCTTTTAGGCTAAATGATTGTTACCATGATATCAGAGCGGGCATTTCTATCCTCCTCATCACCCTTTAAATTTATAAATTTGCCATGTATCACACATGATTTTCTCTATCTAGTGTTGTCTTAATTACTTGGTGAATCAACACCAACAATAACAAACATTTGCCACCATTCCATTTTAATAATATTAAAAAAAAAAATGTAAATAAAAAAACACGTGCCCTTTGTTTTGAAGAAAGGGGCACACTTGAGAGTGTGAAAGCGACATAAGGAATAGTTTCAACGGAAATATAAGCAGTACTAGTCCCCACAAACAAAGGACAGAAGAAAAGAATAGTTAGCTAGCGTACTCATCTCTATCTGTCTCAAGTGATGACAAACCAAGCAATTGAATCAAGTGTTGGTTGCAAATCGATCTAGTCCTTTTTGTTTCTAAAGTAATTTATTTACTTATTTTTCTTGTTATGGTAAGGTAGGTAGAGAGAAACCAAATTACAAGTCTATAGTTCAAGAGGTTGGAGTCCTAAAGAATCCCATGTCCCCTTATGAACCAATTATAGAGAATAAATCAACAAATAATGTTGGAGTGACCTTGGGATTGGCTTCAATTCACACTTTATTGACGTGGAGGTGTGTATGGAATCATAAATGCTTTTCATCAAGATACAACCAACAACCATCTACGGTTGTGTGCACACCTCCACATCAACAAAGTATGGATTGAGGTCACTGTAACACGACTCTAGTGACGTGTGGTTGACGTGGTAAGTGCACAGAACCGTAAACATTTTTTCTTGTGTATCCCGAAGTAAAAGATCTATAATTTTGTCAACTCAGGGGCAGAGCCAGGATTTTGCCCATGTGAGGGCAACCAAGAGTAGAAAAAATTGTGTGAGGACAACTAAGAGTTAATAGTAACAGATTTTTTTATCTTTCACTAAAATTTGTCGCAATAACTCATTAATCCATAGAATTTAAAAATTCTTATGTGGGGGGAGTGGGGGAGTGCACCCTTAGCCCCCACTCTAAATCATCTGTTGTGTGCACTTGTCACGTCAATCAAGTACAAATCGGATACATTTTTTTCAGTCAGATTATCACGACTCTTCTAACAAACCTAGTATGATTTTAAAATCCTGGATGAGTCATCCCAATCTAAGATGCAATTGAGTGAAATATTCAATGTGAATGATACATCACAATAATGCATCCAAGGTCCGGCATGACTTGTTCAATATCTACTAAATTAATGAAACTTAGCCAAATCAATCTGGCTGAACGTATTGTAATTAGTAAATTAAAAAAATATATTATATTAATAAATAATTTGAAATTAATTTGACTCGTCCAGCACAAGATGACTTAGGCAAGTCAACTCGGTAACTCGCGAGTGAGATGACTCAGAGGAGCACTGTCATTTTGTGTATAAGTACTAGATATGAATCAGACACAGTGATTTGGTGCGTATCAAATATTATATGTGATAGTTACACAATCCCAATCCTCTCTGTAGGCCACATTTCCTATTTTGCCCTTCAAACATCTCATCAGCCTTTTAAAAGACGGTTTCATGTAGATCCTACTGTCCGACAAACCGATAAGACATTGAAATGTGACATTTGGGAAGGAATCGTGCTGGGTGACACAGGAATTACTGTGATTCTCACGATTCTGATGTGGAGATTCATACATAACCGTAGAAGGTTTTTTTCACGTATCGCGAGGAAATACATCTATGATTATGTGCACATCCCACGTCAGATTTGTGAGAATCGCAGTAAAACCCTGTGTCATCCAGCATTTTCCTTTGGAGAAGAGATACAGGTTACCTATGGAATCGGTTTTCATCTTAGAAAGACAAAGAGAAAATATGGTAGGGGAAACGGTTTCTGCAAAATCCGTACTTCTCTCCCAAACACACCATGCATTCGTTGGGATACTAATTTTACTTTTACAAAAATGTACTTATCTTAGACGTACTGTTTGTTGTTAAATATTTTCTTAAATTTTTTTATAAAATTTAGTTTTAAGAAGTTTGTACTCATTCCTAAGGAACCACTTCTTATCATGGCTTTAAAATTCTATTTCTTGTTTCATCTCATCCATGCCACATAAGAATTCGTCGGACAAGTTTTTTGATATTTTTGAAGTGCCTCTTCAAAAATTTGAAGAATGAAAATGAGTTTTAAATATCGTCTGAAAAATTGACTTGCCCATCTATCTCGTCCATGCCTGATTCCGAGATGACTTGGGCGATACGTCTCGATCTCAGACAATTTTTGAAACCATGCTTCTTATCAACCATAGTTATAAATAATTTAGAAATATTTATAAATTAACCCCATACCCACGGGCATCCTATTTGAATTAAAAGGGGGTTAAAAAGAATTATAATAAAGATAAATAAGTATAATTGAAAAATGATGTAAATGATGAACAATAGTAAAATTGGAGAGATATTATTGAAAGGGGAGGAAAATAATAACGTCACAAGAAGTGAAGAGGAAAAACAATAAAGTGGGATGGTGTGGATATTTATACCCAACAAAACTGTAGCAAGAGTCGGATCCACCATTGTATTTTATTTTATGGATTTTTACAAATAATTATAATTTCTTTTATTATAGACTAGATTAAGAGATAGTAAAAAAAATTATTTCTATCAAAAAATTTTATTTATCTTGTGAAATTCTAGACATTAAGGGCATCCCATTAAATGCAATATAAGACCTATTGACCTTAATCAAACGAAAAAAGAAGAATAAGAGAAGACGGGGAGACTGCGAGAGATAAAGAGAAAATGGGTGGAGGTGAAGGGTAAAGAAGTAAACGAAGGAGAGAAAGGGAGGGTTAAGGCAGAGCAGGGGTGGAGAAAAGAAAGAGAGAGAAAAAGAGATTACATCGACAATAACAACATTGATATTGATGGATGGCGGCGGCGACAGTGATCACGATGGTAGTGGTGGGAAGAGAAAGGGGAAGAAGAAGAAGAGTTGAAGCTTTTTTTTTTTTTTTTGAGGGGGAGGTAGGCAGATTTTATTTCCCATGGGATATGATGAAATATGAAATCTAACATTAGCTGGATTTTTGAAGGAGGAAGAAAATTAATTTTCCATGGAAAATGTCCATTAAATACATAGAAATGCAATTTTCCATGTGCAATCAACCAAACAATTAATGTTTTATATGATAAGAAATCCATCTGAGAGCTATTACCACCAATTATTACACAAAATGAGAGGTTTTTTTTTTAAAACTCTATTTCACTATAATTACTGAAATATGAAAAACGAAGGTTATTGTGATGATTTTTTTAATCATGAATCCTTTGAGATTTTTGTTGATGAGGATCATCTCGTTCCGACTAGCTCTAATCAACTTCTAAATACCTCATCTACTTTCATAAAAAACCAATACAACTCCAAATAGTTTCCGATGATTAAGTTAGTATATATAGTTGTAGAGTAGTAAATGCGAAATAATAAATACAATGATAATAGTTATGCCTGAGTTTTTTTTGTTTTTTTTTAAATCATACAAATATGTATTTATAGGAACACAAATAATAAATGACATGTTCTAAATACATATGATATTTGCATCTAGGATGTGTAAAATCATCAAATGTAGAACTCGGTTCTCTACCATGAGAAGGCTTTTAACCTGGCTTTTGATTAGTTTATGCTCTTATTTATAAAATATTATAAGTACCGATAAGATGTGTTGAAATGTGTTAATTAGTAAATAAAGCGTCGGTATTATCCCAAGTTGATTGAATCATTGATTTGAAATGTTCTTTTGTTTTTTTATTTAACATTTTATTGTGGTATTTTCTAGGAATCAAATATTGTTTTTAGTGTAAAGAAGTTATTTGCAATAGAATATATTAATAATATTGAAATAAGTTTCTTATCTATCATCGAAATATTATTTAATTTGAGCTATTTTAAGTTGGTCCTCAAAAAATACTAATCTTATCACCAATATTTATATTGATAGCATAAAGAATTATTTATTATGAGAATTTACGAATCCTCAAATATTCTTATCATATTCCAATGAATATGGTATTCATAATAAACCTATGAATTCCGGGAAAATATTTGTATGGATTAATCTTATTATGTTATAATGTTAATCTCAAATATATAGGATTAATATTTAATCCTTAGAAAATATAACAAAACGGAGAGTGTCAATTCTGATAAATGGTACGGTATCCATCGTTGTTAATGGAAGCAATACGAAAAAGAAGACGAAGAATAAAAGATGTGAATAGCAAATGAGGTGATTCCTAATGAAAATAAGTTAGAACGAATACTCAACTTGATTCGATACATTCTAATAATAAAAATCATAAATGTTCAACATATTTGTTGAAGAAGACGAATTCCACAATTTGATTTGATGAGACCATATAAATTCTCTTTATTCTAATGGAAGATTTCCCAAAAAATTATTGAAATTTTTATTTATGCCGAAATGGTTGACAAAGCTACCTCATAGTATTGACACTTCGATAACGATTTGTCCATAGAATGCGGTAGTTATGTCAACACATGTACACATTTTATATTTTTGAAAACTTTGATAATTATTTGGGAATTTATCCTAGGGAGGAGTGTGATGGCGTTTTAGTGATTTCAATCTTTTGAGGGTACTTTCTCCATTTTAGATAAAATCTCAAATTCACTGTTTTTCGTTGCTAGTCAATTATTTGATTAGATTATGATTTTTGGTCAAGGGAATAAGTCTCATCTTGCATTTGTGGGGTTCCCAGATATGATGATTTCACATGGGATTGACAAAAAATTTCTTATTTCTTAATATATTATAAATATTTAAATCATTAAAAATTAATTTGTTTTATATAAAAAAATATAGACCTTATTAATTCAACCAAACTCATATTACCCAAAGTAAAATTTTCAAAATATCAATTAAATCATCTTGGATCGCCGTCGTATAAGTCAAAGGACAATTCACATTTATTAATCTTGTCCCATGCAGATTGTTCCAGATGATTGAGGACTTGAGGTCAAAAATATCCAAGCCTTTCTAAGTTGTTGATGTGTTTATCTATAAGGCAAGCATTCAGCAACCGACGTTAAAGAGACAAAATTTAGGATTATCTTTATTATGTCTTTATAAAAAAACTCAGTCCAATCTGAAGCTTCTAACTCGTCAAAAGTGATTTAGAATTATGAACCAACAATTTTTTTATTGTTAATTTGTAAAGATTTTTTTATGGGATTAGAAGTTTCAAATTTAGTCGATTTTTTGTGAAGATGATCTCTACCTTAACATTCTCTGTTGAACAGGATTGCAGAGGAAATTAATTTAAATAAAATAAAATAATAGAAAATTATATTTACTGAAAGATTCTATTACCACACCAACTTTTTCTAACATCGCCCTAGATAATTCTTCTTTGTTATTTACATATGACTTGGAGTGCTCTAAGTAAAAGTTAGTGTGTCAATAGAAGCTCTATATTTATATATCAAAAGAGCAATTTTTATTTTATTTTTATTGTTTTTAGGTGAGGGTAAAGTAGAGAAAAATTGTCCTTTTTATACGTGAAAATGAGATTTTATTAGAAAACATATTTTCTTTACAAGGTTGGTATTGTCGTAATATTAAGCAAATGTCATGGCAAAAATAAAACACTCTAATAACGATGGCCCCACCATTCTCCAAAGTCCAAACCCCTCATTTCTTTGACTAATGGTTCTGCACTTTTGAGACCATAAGACCATCTCTGTCCATTTACAGTTGAATCAGTCGCGGTTTCCTTCGAATGACTTCCCCGGTTCGACCCGGTTTTCCAACCGGTTTTTTGTCCGAGGGAAGAGACAAGATCTGTTCTTGTAATATGGATCTGGTTTGTCGATCTGTATGTCTTCTGGTCTAGGTTTTGTTTTTTCGATCATCGTCATCTTAGCGGATTTCGATCAGATCTTCCGTTAAAATTTGTACTTGAAGTTGTTTTTCGAGCTTAGATTTCGTGGTTCATCTGGTTTCGAATCGGTTTCAGCTCAATCAGATCTTCTAATATGGTTTTTTAGCTGATTTTCTTTGTTCATAGCTGCTGAAAACCAGTTTTTTTTATTGTTTGATGCTAAGATTTGGTGGTTGATCTGGTTGTCAAGCGGTTTCAGTTCGATCAGATCCTTCTAATATGGTTTTTGAAGCTGTTTTCTCTGTTCAAAGCTGGTGAAAAGTGGTTTTCTTGTTAAGAGAGTTCGTTTTGAGAGGGAAATAGAGGGATTTGTATGTTAGGGATGACGTCGGGAGCGAGGCTTCCTTCATGGAAGGAGAGAGAGAACAACAAGAGGAGAGAGAGGAGGAGAAGAGCGATCGCAGCGAAGATATACTCTGGTCTTCGAATGTACGGAAACTACAAGCTTCCGAAGCACTGCGACAACAATGAGGTCTTGAAAGCTCTCTGCGACGAAGCAGGTTGGACTGTCGAAGAAGATGGCACGACTTACAGAAAGGTAAATCTTCGCTTGCTCTCTCTCTCTAGATTTTTTTTTTCTCCGGCGCATGTTAGCAGTATTTTATATCGTGCGCCGGATGTGAAGGTAATGAATACCGATTTTTCCTCAAATTTCAGCTCTTTTGGTATTTTTTAGTTTTTTTTTTTTTAAATATATTTAACTGCGATCTGCCCTCTTATCAAGGTTTCTGCTAAGATGCGCCGTACAGATCTGTGCATTTAGTAAAGATCATTGAATGAAATTGTGGGGGTCTGCTAACATACTCGGATAGTTTTTAGCTGTTTTGCGTACCGGCGCATATTAGATTTCAGTCCCCACTGTGTGTTCTTGAACGCATGAAACGTAAGATGGTAGTCTCTGAAATCTGAAACCGCCTTGGATGTCAGATATAATATATAAGACGACAACAACCCTCTTAATTGTCTAAAAGTTCTTCCCACAATTTCCATAAAACCTAAAATAAAAGGCGTATTTAATGGTCTATTTTCCATATTAAGGTCCCATTGCTGTCTTAGATTCAAGTTAATCTCTATTAAAAGTGATTCCTGAATTCGTTCTCAGTTTCTCAGGTTGCCCAAATTGCCCATTGAAATCTTGGCCTTTGAATGCAAATGATGATAGGAAGGCTATTTTGGCATGTTGATTACCTTCACGGATGAGAGGATTATCAACAATAGGTTCTATTTAGCTAAATTCTAATTAATTTTTTCCAGAAATAGTTATTGGGGTTTGAATTGTTCTTTACTACGGAATTTAACAATTAAATACCGAGAAATAGAGATCTTGATTTCTGGAGAGCATGTATCATTGCACCCACGTTTTAATCTTTGAATATTGGGTCTTGCCACCAAAATCCTTTCAAGCAAAGATCAAAAGAGTTGGCTAATCTTCTACAAAATTACAAGTTATGTTGGATTTTCTAACTCTAGAGGCTTTTTGTGGGTGTTGAGCTGAACTGAAGTCAGTTTAGTGAGAGTCAGGGAGTAGTTAACTTGGAAATATCACAATTTAAATGAGTGACTGTGTGATTGCAGGGAATTCGTTTTCAAGGGAATAGAAATTCCATGGGAATGTAAAAAAGAGAGTCAGCTTTTAGTTATTTGGTGGGGGTAATTATGAGAGAATAACATTAGGAGGCAGGAAAATCAATTTCCTGTGGGGTGAGGTGGGAATTTTTTCCCTCCCAGGGTGGAAAAGAAAATTTCATTGGATGGAAAAATGAATTCTGGGAAAACATACAATCATACACCTGAAGTTGCATTTTGAAATCATTTTTCCTCCCATTTTCCATGTACAATTGTACAGACCTCGAACAATTTAGAGCTGGAACTACTTGGGTACTTGTGTTGTTTTAAGCATTTAATTAGCTATGTCATGCGGAATCCTCTAAATGGGTGAAGTATTAGAGTATTTAATGGTGTATGGAGATGCACCAAATTTTTTTTTATTATTAATTAGGATTAGATCATGAGTGGTATACTGAGACTACAGATTTTTGTGCTGTTCAATTTTCTTTTCATTTATATATTATGAGTTTTGAGTATTATCCTTTCCAATTGAAATTTACTTCGTAATAAATATACTGCAATTTGTATTTTCTTGTCTGGAATATGTCACACTACATTATTTTATTTATTTCAAATATAATACCAGAGTCCATGAATCCTTTTTGGGGGTTTGCTGAACCAACACTCCAAACCCTTAGTTGTATTAGTCTTATTTTTACAGTATGTTCCACCCAGTGTGGTTTACTCCTGATGTGCATAAGATCCATTGATGCCCCCCTGAATTCTCAATTTACACCAAGAGCCAATAGGTAAAATGTCGCAAACCTTCAAATTCAATTAGGAAAAATCTGGTTCCAATACATGATCCTGGTGATCTCTCTTCAGATGTATACGAGTAAAAAACTTGCACACCTGATGAGGATAGCTAACAAAGCCCTTTCTATCTTTGGAACGGCTAAGGATTGTAGTGATTGATGGAGATCACTCTCAAAAACATGACCCTATAATTTCTCTTGAATGATTAACGATTCACAATAATGGGGATGCCTTCCCTTCTTAATAGATGAGAGTTGAGGGCCTAGTGTTCCTCTTTTAGTATGATTCTATCTGTCAAGGTTTTCTATTAAAACCCAATGAGGATCTTTCTAAAATTCGAACTTATTTGGGATTCCTTAATTATTGACTTTCTTTAATTTAATAGATTCCAATAATGAATAAAATACAAAACCACGTAGGCCAACACCTGGATTATAACTTACTTCGCTATATCACCAAATTCAACTGTTACATACTTAAAACTGTCTATTTTTAAATAACTTTCTTGATATTTTCTACAGGGATGCAAGCCTGCGGAGCGCATGGATGTGTTGGGTGGGTCCGCTTCAGTGAGCCCGTGCTCCTCGTACCAACCAAGCCCTTGTGCATCCTATAACCCAAGCCCAGCCTCGTCTTCCTTCCCAAGCCCTTCTTCATCCCATGCTTATGCTACCAATGCCAATGCTAACGCTAATGGCAGTTCCCTCATTCCATGGCTCAAAAACCTCTCATCGGGGTCATCTTCAGCTTCATCGAGGTTACCCCAACATCTCTATATCCACACCGGTTCCATTAGTGCTCCTGTCACCCCTCCACTGAGTTCTCCAACTGCCTCCTCCCCTCGATTCAGGACCGATTGGGATGGTCCTAATACCAGCACAGCCTGGGGTGGCCACCATTACTCTGTTCTACCATCTTCCACCCCACCAAGCCCGGGGCGTCAGATCCTCCCCAACCCTGGATGGCTTTCGGGGATCCAAATTCCCACCGTCGGGCCAACTTCTCCCACATTCAGCCTTGTCTCATCAAACCCATTTGGTTTTAAGGAAGCGGCATCGGCTGGAGGGGAATCCCGAATGTGGACGCCAGGGCAGAGTGGGACGTGCTCTCCAGCCATGGCTGGGGCATCTGACCATAATGCTGATGTTCCAATGTCAGATGGGTTCTCAGATGAGTTTGCTTTTGGTAGCAATCCAACAGGGTTAGTGAAACCATGGGAGGGGGAGAGAATACATGAGGAGTGCGTATCAGATGACTTAGAGCTCACCCTCGGAAGCTCTCGAACCAGGTAGTGTGTGGACCACTGTTACATGATATACAGTTGAAACAGTATCAACTTCTTTTTTTTGCATGTTATTTATTCTAATTCTGTGTGGTTTTTGCAGATAAGAGGGTGATTAGGGAAAGATCAGAGATCCATAGTGATGAGTCTTTTGCTTTAGATTCTGTTTCTTTATGGAAATGCAACAGGTGACTATTATTGAAAATTTTATTGAATTTGAATTTGGAGTGTCTTGGTGAAAAAGGGTGATAAGGTGATCTATATTTATGAAAAGATTGATGGTGGAGGAAAAGGAGAAAGGTAGAAAGGCACATAGTAGCTGTTTGGTTATTTTTCAAAATTTTAATTATTATATATTATTCATGGTGGTGGGGTTTTCACCCTTTTTTTATTTTTGTCTTTTTCTTTTTTCCTTTTTTTTTATTTTTTTTATTTTTAAATTTTGGTTCAGCCACTCATATTAGATATTGATTGCTGTCTGTGCTTTTGAGAAATATTGGTGGGTCAAAAAAGGATTTGTTATTCCTCAAGACCAACTTTTTTGGATAGTGGCATCCTTTTTACCTTTTTATTTTAGGGGGTGGTGGTATCATTGCAGTGTCTCTTGAATCATATTGGTTATCATATCTTTCTTTTCTCCTTTAATTATGTGCTCCAAATAAATACTTGCAAATCTTGAAGCACTTCTGGCCAATAAGTAGAGACCTAATCATTGATTTTCTTTGAGAACATGAATATTTGTGCCTTTGTCTCAAATATTGGGGGACTTCTCTCCAAGATTTGGGAAGAACTCAATGACTCCTAAATCTCAAATTTTAGTTGTGTCCAATGTTAAGGGTTTTGCTTCTTTGAAAACATCAATTATTTTATATTCTTAGGGTTTGGAACATCAGTATCTGAGCATTAGAAGTAGGACATATGGTGGTGGGTTTGTCATTGGAAGTGTTTAGTGAGAGAGAATCCTTTCCAAGGAAGTTATAAATAATAAGCAAAAAGGGTTATTTTGGATACTTGAAATCTTTTCTAAAGGTTAGGGTATTTGGTTGAAAAACTTAATTATTTGAACTATCAAGTTACCATCCAATAATTAGGGGTGCATTTAGCAGGAAATCCTTATATTGATGTGTATTAAATAGTTTTCCCTCGCATTAAACAAGTACACATTTGCCTTTAAATTTTTGGAATGTTTGAGGGATGTTGCAGTCAAGGCTCTTCTACACCCTAAAAAGCAAAAAAAAGAAAAAATTTTGCACTAGGAAACAAGTACTAGTAGATAATAGTTGCATCTAGGGGTGTCCTTGGGTACCCATTTAACCAAATCAGGACTCGAAAATCTTGGTTCTGATTCTCTTTTTATTGGAATTGAATATAGTCGGGTCTTAAATGGAATCGAACAGATAGGAACCAAAAACATTAGGTTCTATCTAACAGGTACTTACGGGTATTCGGAATCAATTTATTTTTATACAATAGATGATTTAAGATATTTTTTTTCACTTCAAAATTATTGTATGTGATATAAAGTTCTTCAATTTTTTATATAATATATTGATTGAAAATTAAAATGAGTTCTCTTATAAAAATATATTACTCTTAACTAAGATAAATTTTTATTTTTTTTAAAAAAATATATAAACTTGTATCTTTAGTGTAGCAAATTATGATTAAGTTAATAATTTAATATATAATATGTTAATTTTTAAAGGCATTTTTTTATAATAATGATTTGAAATATTTTTTTTCTCATTTGATTCTTGAGAATCAGACCCAGAACCAACCCATTGACACCCATAGTTGCATCCCGAATATTAAAATAAAATAAAATAAATCTAATTTTTATTTTTTCAAAATATCGAACTCTAGGAACTAAGAAGAAAGTAGTGTTTAACTAATTTAATCATTCTAAGTGCAACTTTTTTTTTACCTTGGGAGTACAATCATATAAATATGCTTTTAAGACAGATTTTCTTAAGTGATAGAATGCAGTCGATACTGAGTGTCTGTGATCTGCAAGTAGTCTGTCTCTTATGCAAAATAAGTTTTTTGAGTGACTATTTATTTTCCCACAAAAGGTTCTAGCTTCCTATATTTGAGGGAGATTGTTCCATCCACAAACAAATTTTATGAAAAAATTACTTAAAAGGACCCTGGTAGAGGGAATTCTTTCTAATTCCCCAAGTTTTAGGATTTCCCTTAACAATCAACTTAGTAAAATTTTCTTTTCTAATCAGTCCTTGAAATCCCATTTCTCACAATTGAATGCCCTAACCACTCAATCTCACTATTTTCATTCAAAATTTTGAATTTTTGACATCCCAATCAAATTTTGGAGACTCTATTTTATTGGAAAGGATTTAAGAATGAAGAAGAAGTCATTTTCAAGGGTTTTTTCAATTTTAGATGAAAATCAATCTAAGGATGGTTCTTTTGACTTAAAATCATCTGCGCAAGTCTTTTCTCAAGTTTTTTGTCATTTTTTCCATGTATTTTAATCGAAATTTTTTAGAAATGAAGATGGTAAGTTTTACCATCGTCGAGTTTCACCACTTTTTCTTGTCAAGATCAATATTTCTTAAAAATTTCAAAGTCAACAATAAATAAATGTCGAGTTTGACAATAAAAAGTAGTGAGCTCACCAATAATGGGGGACCATTAAGAAAAGAAAATTTACTAAATGGACTATCAAACTATCACCCAAAACGTAGTGACTATTTAGAAAGAAATCCCTCTGCCAAAGTCCTTAAAAGTAATTTTTTTTGAAATTTATCGCTTTCTTTTCAAAATTCCCAAGAAACCACTTACAAAGTCATTCATACAATAAATTTTATTTTATGATTTAACAATCATTTTTCATAACTCTGAAAAACACCCCTAAAAATCCATTGCTAAGAAATTTTTTACCTCTTCATCCCTTTTATTAGACAAAAGGGCATTTAATTATTTTGCCAGCCTCAAAAGCACAAATAAGCATTCCACACTCCATCTATTGGAAGTAAAAGTCTTTCCTCCTATTTTTACCACATCACCAAATATTTAAAGAAAATGACAAAATTATTCCTATTTCTCAATAAAAGATAATTATTATTACCCATATATTAAAATATCCTTTAGCAAACTTGTCATTTTCTATCTTTACAATGAAATTTCAATTAAACTTTCCTAAAAGAGACCATTGGAATTTGGAAGTGAGGACTAGGACTTTACCACTCATGATTTTTAAACTCGATATCACGTCTCGTCTCGTTCAGCTTCGATATCAAGTTGACTTGGACAATACATCTTGTTCGACATTGAGACAATGATTTTTTACCATTTAAAAAATCTAAATAATTCTACAAATATTCAGAAATGATTCCTATTAAAAAGTGAACCTAAAAAAATATAAAATTTAAAAAATTTGATTTGGGGGTGAAAGAATAAAAGGTTGAGGATTTAACTCTTTTGTCTCGATTAACTCGGACGAGATTTTTAAAATCTCGTTTGATACATCCCGTTTAACTCGTGAGTTTATCATTTTCTGTGCTGTCTTGTTTGTATCGCCCGAGATATTGAAAATATCATCCGAGAGGACTCACTTATCTCACGATATGCGATCGTCTCAAAATACTTTGTGAATTGGTCTCGTTCAGCTCTGATACCGAGTTAACTCATGCGATACATCTCAGTCTCAAACAAGTTTAAAAACCATGTTACCACTAGAGTCCAACTAGCCTTACTATGTTAGTAAGGATTTTACCCCTACTAAGGGTCCTCCGACTCACCTTGTGACATCAAAAAACATGATATGAAGTGGGCTATAGAGAAGAGAAAATTCTATGAACTTTGACAAAAAAAAAGAATTTATTTGTTACTGTTAAATTTTAATATTTTTGGAATTAGGTGAAAGTTCAATAGCCGTCCATTTTCAAAACCTTAGATCAAATCCAAAAAAAACAAATGTTTTTTGAAAAAATATATAAAATTAGATCTGAGTTTTTTGATGAATTTAGGGGGCTGCCATGTTGGACTACTAATGTGGTATTCCACTTTAGTAGCAAAACAACCCTTAGTAAGGTTTAAAATCTTTACAAAGTAAGGAAAATGTTTGTCTTACCACTATATTTTGCCACATCACCTAATATTTAAAGAAAATGATAGAACCATCCCTATTGCCAGTAAAAGGTAATAATATTACTTACAACTTTTTACCTAACTAGTTATTCTTCTTCTATACAATTCTCCTTGCAATGAAACTTCTATTAAGCTTTCCTATAAGAAACTTTCTTCTACTACAGTCATCAGTAAATTAGTTGTTTTCCTCTTCTTTTCTAATGATCTATCCAACTACACTCTTAATAGCTACACTATTGTAGTAACCACTATACAATTCATGCATAGCAATCTCTACGATAGTTTAGCAATCTACACCAAACCAATATCATCGCGAATGCTAAGAATAATGTAACTGGATGGATCTTCGCTCGCATACATAGAGGGCTGGCAATGATCCGAAATACACCCAATGTCTGAAACGGTAAGAACCATGGTTTCAAAACTTGTCCGAGACCAAGGTGAATCATCCGAGTCGTTTTGGTATCAAGCATGAACAAAACGGGCAGACATGTCAATTTTTCGAACGAGATTTAATACTGCACATTCATTTTATAAATTTTTGGACGAGACATCTCAAATGTATCAGAAAACTCATCCGAGACGACTAGGTTTTTAGCATGGAAGAGACAACGTGAAACTGAGTTTTAAAACCATGCTCAGAACTGATCCGCAATTCAAGAAAAACATGAAAAATCAAATTTTCGGATTGGATTGAAATCTTATATCCGATATAATTTCAGATCGAGTTTGGATGTACCCTAATCTACTTCGAAAAAATCCCATCCAAACATATTTTCATACTCTTTTTTTTCATTCCTAATTTCATAT
Organism: Akebia trifoliata; assembly: GCF_017979445.1. Classification (NCBI taxonomy): domain Eukaryota; kingdom Viridiplantae; phylum Streptophyta; class Magnoliopsida; order Ranunculales; family Lardizabalaceae; genus Akebia; species Akebia trifoliata. Next base: position 24,058,339 of record NC_141375.1, on the reverse strand, counting down.
AAATAACATATTTTAGTCTTTTAGGTTCCCTTTATATTTGTAGTTGAAAAGTGATTTTTTTTTTTTTTTTAATAGCATTTTATATTTTTACATCTTTTTGAACATTAATAATTTAAAAATAAGGCATATGTTCAGATCGGATCGATTTCGGATTAAGGATGAAATGAAACGGATCGGATTCGGTTTGCATATTCATTAATCCAATCAGATCAGGGACACTATTAGAAATTTACAGATCAGTATTGGCATGGTACTGATCCAATACCAAACCGATTCATTGCCAGAATAGCAAAATAAAAGCTGAAGAGAAAATAGAACCAAAAAACAAAGGTTCCAGTGAGAAATAAAAAAGGGATGGTATCCCCACCCTTTGGGCAGGACTAATCCTGCGGTCACACGCACTGCCCCCTTGGAAAGAGGGTGGCCCCAAGAAATTCATAGCTTCATGGTTTCAAACACTTGACCACTCTTCCTAAGGAGCTTATCAAGGCTAGGATTGCCACTACGCCAACCCCTTGGGGTTAATGAACCCAAACTATGTATATATCCATTTCTTTTTCTTTTTCTTTTCCTGACAGAACAGGATGCTCGCCCTTCAATTCCTGTCTATCCTCCTCTACTTTCTAACAAACACTGACCACATCCTCTCTTCTTCTCTTCCTTAGCAAACCCTAACCAAGGTTGATTGGTAGTTATGCAAATCATGGTTATATAATATTGGGTTCAAGTCTCACTTCAGTCTAGTGGTGGAAGGGATCTAAGGGGTATTGGCTTAATAGGGGATAACAACATACGACGCGTTTGATGTTGGTGGATTGCTTTCTAATTTCTATTTAAGGTCCTTGATGGGTGTAAAACGAGGGTGAAGAATATGGTGAATCCCAACCATAACGTCAAGTTCACAAATGATACCAAGATGACTCGGCCAAGTCATCACAATTTGGGACGATTTTCAAACCCTTGACAAATTGGGATTTCCTACATTTGCACTGGACCCAACGAACGCAAAATATACAGACCATAACTAATGCCAAGTGGTAAAAGGACAAATGTCTACAACTCAAAGCTACTTAGCCTAACTGATATGAGCCTGAAAATTGGCAGAACCAATCCCAACCAATGTAAACTGACCAAAATGTCATTTCACTAGGCACTGTGGTACAACCATCCTCCAATGTAAAAAGCATGCAAAAACAGTCAAAAATATATAGAAAGGGCATAAATTTTAGCTAAGCGTTACTGATTCAGTAAATACAATTTCTATGTACAGGCACAGAGAGAGGTCCATGTTCTCACAACATCGTGTATGTTTAAATATGACTCTTTTACGAATTTTTATGCTGTACAGCTAATCGGTTACAAATTACTTGTGTAACCAAAGAATAGAGAGGGATCATCAACATCATCATTATATAGCAATAAAAAGTCATACCTGGAATTTACAAGTGATCAATGGGCCCAGGAGAGTACATTCACTAGAAATACTACTCTTCAAGTGGAACTGATGTCAAATAAACCTGGAACCCAAGTCCAACAAATCACCCCTAGAGCTGCCTCTGGTATAGATCAGAAAGTGCATTATAGAGAATAGCTGCGGCTGGGGGCCTTGGTAATGAACCAAGAAGAATATCGGTTGCACTGATTGACGGGCTACCATAGAATCGGGAGTTCTCTAGTGCGCGCGTGGTAACAATGCTCCCTTCAAGCGAACATCCCACAAATGCACCTAAAATAAAGCATGATTTGTTAGATTGCAGCATGAAAGGAACAACCTGCATGGTTGGCAATTTGGCATAATATAACTTTACCACGCATATGTTCATGGGGAGGAATGATTTGGCTAAGTGATGCATCAGCCCAAGGGCTGGAATTTCTCCATTAATGGGCCCGGGGATTGGAACCCATTATGAGATTTATCATTATGTGTTAAAAGTGAGAGTGAGTTGTTGGTTTCCAGAACCAATGCAAACAATCCTGAAGGGTATAAAAGGGATGGTAGTTGACCACGAACTTCTTCCGTTCTTGCTACTTTCCCCTCACCACTAGGGCATAAAAATATCTGAAATCTGAGTTTAGCAGGTTTGGTTCCTTAGAGTAGATTTATAAAAAAAAATTAGGTCAAATATGGTTTGATGTCCCATGATCCAAGTCATATCCAGGTCGGATACGGATCCATCCATATATCCACCTAGATCCAAATTATATAATGCTTAAAAAATTATATTTTTAGGTTTTTCAAATTATCATTTTCTACTACTTTAATATAAAATAAATTCTTATAAAATAAAATAGATAGTATAATAATTAACAAGAAAGTATAGAAGAAAATGTCAAACCATCAGGAATTATCGGACCCAAATCAAGAAATTCAGTCAAGCGTAATCAAAATGATTCAGATATGGTTTATCTAGTAGGATCCAAGTTGGATTCGGATCCAGATAAAGAAATTCGGATCTGAATATTGATATACTCAGATCCTTGCCAAATCCAACCATTTTAAGTCCTACTTCTCACAAGAACGAGCAGATGGCTAAGATTGGCTTTGAGATCAACATGTGGACTTACACACTGGCCCAATGCCATTTTGTTCTGGCTGCAGCCCATCTGGAGTGTGCCAACTTGTTGGACTTCAGCCCCTAACTGGAGGCCTATGCTTCCAGGGAAAAAGCACTAAAGGCGTCTTTTCATCAGCTTTTATTGATGTATTATTTGTCCGGTCCACCTTTGTATACAACAGCTAAGATGGTTAGCTCTTCACTACTAAGGTAAGCCAATAAATGGCTCGCTCTCTACACCACTCATGTTGAATAAAGATTATGCTCTTGCTCACCCATGTGCCAAGTGGTGAGGACTGGACAGCATCTTCCATCTCCCTTACAGATTTGACGGCATTAAATATACATATTTGATGTGCTGATATCAATAAAATCATAAAGTGACTTCATTAAATAAACAAACCATTTTTAATCTCACTCACTCTGTGCCTAACAGTATAAAGAACTAAAAGTGAATGGGCCATGACTTAAATAGCATTTATTTAACCATTTGGTCCGATTTTTTTCTTCTTTTTCCTATCGATCCTTTTTTATCCTGTCGAAGTTTGTTTAATTTCCAATTTTAATTGTTATTCTCCTATTTGCAGTAGAAATGATATTTGTGCGTGCACATGTTTTCCCTCAAGCAAAACTTTGCTGCACTAAAAATGCCTGCAAACTTTGGAAAGTTTTGCGTTGTAAACTTTTGCAAATTAATGGCTTTTTGCAGGCATACAAAGCAGGGCCTTAAGATTATTTGCAGAGGAATGTAAATTTTGCAGTGTTTACCATCATACCAAGCAGGACCATTAAATCAAGGCAGTCTGACATAAAAAAAAAAAATTTTAAAATCATTATATGATTGTCTCAATAATAAGATAAATTGGCAAAAAATGTACCTTTGCTGCAGCTGTACGTATAACAAGCTGCATAACCACCATCACCGGCACATACATCAGCTTCAACTGTGCGTCCAACAATGCCAACAGCTGCGCTTAAACCTGCTCCAATTGACAAATGCATGTTTCCGCTAAAAGTCTTGACAGCATCATTTGTTCGCAAAACAATTAGGAAGTCAGTTAACTCCCCACCAGCCTGTGAACAAATAAAATCCTCAATAAGAAAAGTTTCAACAAGATCTCATCAAATAAGAGGAATCAAGGAAGGGATGGCACGCACCCGCGCATGAACACACACACACACATATATATATATAGGTCAGGATCCCTTGACTCATGGAAAAAACACATGATCCCAACCGTTTAAACACAAAATCTAATGGTTGAGAGTTATACTCAGGATACGTATCTCCGAGATATGTGTTCTCAAGATACGCATAAATCTCAACTGTTGGATTTTGTATCTAAACAGTTGGGATCATGTGTTTTCTCATGAGTCACTGGAACCCAACCCTATATATATATATATATATATATATATATATATATATATATATATATATGCACAAAAATACAAACGTGCACACACATTTGGTGTTTCATTAGAAAATCAAAAGCATATAAAAAATAAAGAAAAACATTGATAGTTTCAGTCACGTTCTTAAAAAATATGTAGTTGAGGAAAAACACATAGTTCATTTTTTTTCCTGTTTTCAAGATGAGAAATATTGATTGTTACTTAAACATCCTATATCTATGCACCATGGGAAAATTTACCGACCAAAAATAAATTGCGCGTCTGAGACACTCGTTAAATTTCTCATTCATAAATGTTGTAGGCATTTCTGAAATAGTAACGATAATTTACTGACCTAAAAAAATGCATGTATGAGAAAAATCTGAGGCACTCATTCAATTTCACATTCAAAAATGTTATAGGCATTTTAGAAATAACGTAGTTAATCTAGTTATTTTCACCATTTAAGAAGAGTAGAGCATTTTCTGGCCATTTCTGCTGAAGAGAAGAAGTACTATTCTCTTATTTGCTCAAAGAGAAACTTTTAACAAGACCAGGAAAATCAAACAAGGAACTTTCTCTTAAATCCTAGGGTCAAAATAAAATCACAGTTACCTTTAAATATAATGCAAAACAAAGAACTGCATTACCTGCGCTCCCCATCCTACACCAAAAGCAGAAACGGCAGAGGGTGGGGACCATGACCCATCTTCTCTGCGTGCAATCACAAGTCCCGTTCCAACATTATAAGTAACAATCACGCCAACCTTTGCGACAGAAAGTATTGCAAGGCCTTTTGCTTGTCTAAGAATGGCATCAGGAATCGACTTTTCAACTCTCAGGGAACCAACCTGCGAAATGCTTGTACAGTCAGTTGTCGATCTTATAAAAATTTCAGGCAAATTAACACCACATTTGACAACATTATTGCTTTAAGTTTCGGAATAACCATTAACGTAGCCCAAGTCAATTCACGTAAACTCAGAAACAAGTAAAAGGAAAGAAAAGGGGAATTGAAATTTGCTACTAAGACAACATTATCCCCTGACTTCTAATCTTTTTCCCCCCCTAGGATGTGTAAAGCTGCTGAAAATAGCAATATTTTTGTAAGGGGTTCGTTTATTTTAGATGTTATAATTTTTTTTTTTTAGGAATGGTTAACTATTTTAGAAGTTATAATTATTTGAGGTCTAGAAAGTGCAGATTTTTTTCAGATGGATTCTAAGCTATTTCGGAGTTGCAATTAGAAAAATACTTTCCTTACTAAGTAAGATTTTAACTCATACTAAGGGTCCTTGAGCTCAAATGAATCACCACATTGGCAATCCGACACCATAGCCCTTAGATTTCATGGAAAAACTCAGATCCAAAAAAAAATTATATATCAAAAAACAAATTTTTTTGGGCTTGATCCAAGGTTTTGAAAATGGATGGCTACCAAACTTCCACGGAACTCCCCAATTTAAAATGAAAATTCAACCGTGAAAAATAACATTTTTTTGAAACTTTTTTTTTCCAAACTACATAGTATTTTGTCCTCATAACCCTGTGGCATCGGGTCATGTTTTTGGCTGCAAGAAGGTGAGATCAACGACCCTTAGTAAGAGTTGAAATCTTACTAAGTTAGTAAGGCTAGTCGGACTCTTGCAATTATTGGTAATCATTTGGTAGTGAATATAAAAAAATTAATCCAATTTACGTATTTTAGTTTGTTCAGAAAGATATAGTGCATCATTCAATAGCACAAGACTACACTTATCAATGCCACTAGCACAGAAAAAATATAACAAAAAAATGAAGGCAACATACAGTATATTCTGAACATGCGTCTCTTATCACTCTTCTTAAGCAGATCCAATGCATGCTTACATGTTGGTCATCAAGTGACAATCATTATGGTTTAAAATCCAAACTTTCAGAAAGTTCTTTCCTCAAAGTACCAAGCTCTTTTGTTTTCCTCAAAGTACCAAGCGCAGATAGGAAGTTAGCAAGAACAAAGAGTTCTCTCTCAAATCTTTTTTACAATGATTTGGAATCCACTCCTTTTCCACCTTCTCCTATCCCTCTCTTTTCTTGCTAGAGCCATCTGGGGTCCCAAGGTTCCTTCTAAAATTTCTTTTTTCATCTGGTCATCTTAGGAGAAATCTCACTACAGAAAACGTTATGGCTAGGGGAATTACTTTGAAGGAAGAAAGCTTAACCTGCATAAAGTCATTTTGGAGCTGATTTTCTCCTTGAGTAAAGCTTTTGAAGAGTTTAAGGGGTCCTTGTTTGAGGATTTCGTTTTTAGATGGAACTTATTATGTGCTTGCTTAGTGTGGTTTTTGTTATCTTTCTTTGCCCTTTGTTAGGATTGTTGTTTCTCTCATGTTGGGTGGCCACCATGACCTCCCTTTCTCTGTATCCTGTTTGTTTTCTTTAATAAATTATCTTTTACCTATCAAAATAAAAATAATAATAATAAATTTAGAGGAGAAAGCATACCTTATTATAACCCCGAATTATGTTTGCAGCCTTATAAATCTCATATTCCATGGACTGTCCCCAGGGAAAGTTTACCCAAGATCTCAAAGTACTGAGGTCTGTCAAGTCATGCGTTGGCAATTGTGCAGCACGACTCACTTGGTCCATTAAGTACGACTGAACAGACTGGAGCCGCACACAACAGACATCACAAACTCGTTGTGGGTCCCCTACACGGAACTTCACGGGCAACAAACTCCTACCTTTAGAACACTCGCTACAAAATATCCCACCACAAAATCGGCAATGATGCCGAGAGCACATAATAGGATGGAAACGCACACTACACAACATGCACGACGAAGCAGCACTATCAGCCAACCATTTCGGTGGCTCTGCTTCAAGAATTTCATTAACATTACCAACGTTCACCTCAGTGAGAGTTTCGGCCATCTCTTTCCAAGCTTGCTCAAGAAGATTGGTCGACAACCAGGAAAGCCTATATCCACAAACATCGCCCGAAGCAAGAGAATTAACCTTCCCTTGTGCTGCGAGTAACATTTCGAGTACTATATCCCACATTGTCAGCTCCTTATCTTCTGAGACAAAATGACTCCAACCCATGTCTCCTTCAGGAAAGTAGCCGCCGTTTAATCCAAAGCTTCTGTCCCATTCTGCGTGCTCACTTTCGGACATGGGTGGGACTGAAACGGGTATCCAAACCCCCGTTTCTTCGGAAAGTGGCGAGTCGTAATAGAAGTATTTGCCTTGTTTCAGTTGGCTAGAATCAGAACAAATCGGCCCGTAATTTTCCTTACCAATGTCTTGAGGTAAGTCAGTATCACATTCTTGGGGCTGAATCCTTTTTTCACACTCAGAAGTGCACTCCTCTATGTGCTTCTCAATTCCCACAGAAACCTAACCACAAAACAGTAAAAAAAAATTCCAAGCAACTCCATGGATCAATCGGCAACCCAATACCCAAGTTGAAATTAAAAAAATAAAATAAAAAGCAGGAGCACAAACAAACAAAATAAAAATTAAGTAAGAATCGGAAAAAATCAGTAACATAGCAAGAAGAATTCAATTTTCTCAAGAAGATATCACTAGAAACAATTCCTTCAAATCCAAAAAAGTAAGTATGATAATCTCACAGATATCAAGACAAGGAATTTCACTTCTTGAAAATCAAAATTTATCACGGAAAGAAACCCTAGAATCCCTTTCCCATAGAAGAAATTCCAAACAGGTTTCTCTCAAGTTTCAACTATAACTAAAGATAACTAAAAACAACAAATTAATCCTTTTTTTTTTTTTATTAATTAAAAGGATTCCAAATCCACAAAACTACATATAAACTTATAAACTAAACTAAAAAAAAACTAAAATCAGCATCTCTCAATCAATCAAAAAAAAAAAGAAAGGGAGAGATTAAAAAAGATAGAACCAAAGCAGAAAAAAATAAAAGGATTAGAATCATAACGAAGAGATGTATTACCGATTGAGAAACAGATTCATGGGTGGCGTGTTCATCTTGTCCAAGGGAGAGAAGAGGAAACTTTGATTCTAAAGGCTTGAAATCTTCAAGTTCGATTCTAGGGAAAATCCGCTCTTCCTCCATTGATACTAAGCTTCGATCAGCCACACAGAGAGAGAGAAAGGAGAATCGCTTTTTGATCGAATAAACCAAATCGATCCGTGGGGATGAAGGGAGAAAAAGATCACCTTTACCTCTCTGTCTCTGTGTTCGAGTTTGATTAAAAATTCATTCGTAATCGTAATTGATAAAATTACTAAATTGACCCCCATATAAGGATTTTTTATTTCGTGCGCCTCCTCGTTACTTATCTCTATAAATCAGCTTCATTACTCATTGAAAAAGTTATCTAATTGATCCCTAACTTTTGGCAATAACTTCGAACTGCTATTGACACGCCAACTTTTACTTTTCAGACCCTAATTATTAAAACTATCTATAACACATCAATTAAAGATTAAAACACGTCATTCGAAAATTATAAAAGTTTGGTTCAAGTTATTACCTCAATATAACGGTGTCAATGGGTAAACATTTAACGTAAAACTTAGAGCCAGGTCTTTAATGGAATCGATCCACTAGGAATCAGAACCATTTGGTTCTATTCACGGGTACTCGAAACTAATTTATTTTGTTAATTTTTTTCCATACTATAGATAATTTAAAGGTTTTTTTTTTTTATTTAAAAATAAATGCATGTTATATAAAATTCTTCAATTTTTCATATAAATTATCAATTATAACTTAAAATGAGTTAATTTTTTTTTTAATTTTAATTACTTTTAACCAAGATAAATTTTTATTTTTTTTAAAAAAAATCATTAATTTGTATAACTAAGTTAATAATTTTGTTGATAATATATTAATTTTTTTGAAAAAAAAAAAAAAAAAACTTGTAATGTTTGAAATACTTTTTTTTTATTCGATTCTTGAGAATCGAAACCAATGGTACCCGTGATTTTTGGTGGTTTCAATTCCATTTATTTTGGAATCGGATCCAAAATTAACAAAAATCATGACCTAAGTAAATATAATGATTATGATTCTAAGTTCCTTAGGAATCAAATTGAAACTGACCCATTGACATGCCAACCTCAACATTACAAATCATTATAACAAATTCAAACAATGTTTGCAAGGATCGAAAGGAGTTGGCCTAGTGGCAAGTCAAGCCTTGACCTAGTGGCAAGTCAAGCCTTGATAAGTTCTTCAAGAAAAGTAGGTCAAGTGTACACAACCACACAAAATTATGAATTTCTTAGGACCACCCTCCATGGTCCGATTGACCCCTGAGTGTGTGTGATCAAGGGATTAGTCCTACTCGAAGGGTGGGCACACCCACAAAATCGAAAAAAAAAAAAAAAGCAATTATTTGATTTTGATCATTTAAAATCTTAAATCTAACAATTTTCGTGGTCAAACAAATTGACTCACATCTCTACAAATCCACTGTGCCATCGGATTAAAAGCAGATCTACGGTCGAGATCTGTTTTACACTTATAATAATTTCTTAAGAAATGAAATTTTAAAAATTAGTGTTGCCTCCCCACAAAAGAAATCGGCTTCGTCTTTTTCACTTTTCTGCAAATTTGGGTGACTCCAGATTCTCTTCGCTCGTTCTTCGTTTACAGATCCTCTTTTCTCAACTTCGTCTTCTTCGTTCAGCTGCTGGTAAGAAGAAATTTTCAAAGCGTTCAAACCCTCATCTCTCAACTTCGTTTCTCTGTTAGAAAAACGACAAATTTTGAAGCCGTCGTTCATGGATTCTTTCTCAAGCTCATCTCTCAAGCGACAAACCCTCCCTCTTTCTCTAATCTACGGTGACTAAATCAACTCCCTCTCTCTCGGTGACCTATCTCGCATTCAGACGGAGACTCGCCCTCCTCTCTCCAGCAACCTCCACAGCTTGCAATTCCTCACATTTAGTCCCTTGGGCATAAAGAAACCCTTCTCCAATCACATTTGTGCCCGTTGCAATCACGCACCAAAAGTTCGGATGAAGTGATGTGAACCTTGCAGATTTGTCCGCAATTGTTGCTGCTCGACGGATATGTTGAGCCTCAAGAGTGTGATTATTGGCTTTGCAGATAATTGAACAAGTGAAAAGTCCTGATATGGAGAACGACATTTTACTTGAACTTAACTTCTTCTTCTTCTTTCTAAACTTATTAGTGTTCTGTACTAGAGAGAGAGAGAGAGAGAGAGAGAGAGATCTTACCTCTGATTTCAGAGATGACGCTGAAGAAAATGAACTAATTTGATTCCTCTTCACAGCGTCTTCCTCAGAGACATGGTCTCTGTTTTGTTTTGGGTTATAAGGATTGAGGGATGTGACACTAAATAGATTGTTTTTAAAGGAGGGCGGAATAAAAAACATAGATTTCAATATCATCTGTTGATTTTTGTTTAATCCAACGCTCTAAATCAGTTGTAGAAAAGTGTACACGAACCCGACCCAGAGAGAGAAAGATAACCTATTGGCACCCCCAACTTCTAATGTTTCTGGACCATTGACTTATTTTTTTGGCATAAGTTGCACGCATTTTGAGATAAATTCTTTTATTTATTTTTCATTTTAAGTGGGCGTAAATAAGTAAAAGTTAGGGTGCCAATAGCAGCTCTCTAACTTAGTAAAACCTTTCCTTCTGAATGGTAGACAAATTTTAAAGCATCCAAATTATCCTGAGACAAAGTTGGCCAAAGAAACAAACATTTAGATCAAATCAAATCCTAATAATGAAAAGAGTGTAACGCTTGATCCAAGATTCCATTTCACCAAAGATAATATTATGATTTCATTAAAGATAATATAAAGATTTTCAAAAGATAAGCTATTTATTATTATTTTCAAAAGAGAATCTCATATCATCTGTTAACCATCACCATCACCACCACCACCATCAGAAATTTTTCGCTACTTCTTTGTCGAATCACTACTTTTGAAAGATTTGAAAGTGAAAATTTTATTGCTTTATTCTTTGAAAGCAATGAATTCCCTACTCTTTAATTTGAAAGATGTGTTAGGCTGTTTTTTTTTTGTTTATTTCAATAGTAGCGATGTTTTTATTTTAATTTTTTCGAAGCAGAGATTTCATTACTTTCTATTTAAAACGGGTGATTTCATTGTTTTATTTGTTTCAAATAGGCGATTTCGCTGATTGTTTGTTTAAAAGTGGTGATTTTATTTGAACAAACTAATTGACAAATAATTTACAAGTTTGACCAATTCATACAAATAACAACATACAATTTACAGGTGACAACCTTAAGTATCACGATACAAGAAAAATTATATTTAATCTACAAGTTCTACCAGTTAATAATCTTCTCTTCAATTATTGTTGGGGGAGTCGATCTTTTTAGCTAATAAAAGGAATGACGAGTTCAATCCTAGTGGGTGAAATACAAACATATGACCAATTTGCTTCAAGTTGGATTTTTGACATTTCACATAGCGTTTTTGGCATAATTTTTCTTAAGGATGCTTCCTATGATATGAAAAGAATTGAAAAAAAATTTGGGTATTTCTGGCATTGATTAGTATTTTGATCAAATAAAGCTACAATACAAAAACGGGGAATTCACTACTTGAAGAAAACAAATCATCGAAATCATCATTTTGAGACGTAAAGTTGTGAATCTGCTTTATCTATTCTATTTGTTTTAAAAGCAAACGAAACGACAATTTTCAAAGTGACAAATTCATCATTTTATTTTATCAAATAGTACTCAATATATTATTATTTTTTATTGAAAAGATGTATAATATGAAACGACCAATTTGTTGCTTTATCTGTTCTCTTTGTATATAAAAACAAAGCAACTAATTTGTTGCTTTGAAGCACATAGTAGAGAAAATGCCTCTTACAAATAAAGAACACAATGAATTCATTATTTTGTTTTGCTTATTTGCTAACTTATCAGTGCAAATGTGTCCAATTGATCTTCGGTTGAAATTAATGAGATTGATTCTTTTGAATGTGTGCAAGCACTCTTTTATCGTGGGTATCCCCACCCTTTGGGTGAGACTAATCCCATGGTCACATGCAACCCCCACCCTCGGAAAGTCCTATGTGCAACTGTTTGAGTCAAGGGTGGCCTCAAGGAATTCATGGCCCCAATGAGATTGATCTTGAATTAAATACAGTAACCAATACTTCTAATGAAAAGAAAAAACCAAACTAGAAGGCTGTTATAGCCAATAGGTGGAACACAAAAGGCTTTGGGCAATGCAAGGTACCTAAGAGGAAGGTGTCTAAGATCTACTGTGTATTATTTAGGCTCCAAACCTGATACTATGTTGTCCACAATTTGATCCACACATGAAGGTAACCATGTTCAATTTTTGTTCTTGATCAATACTAGATCAACATAAGATGGTTTTGGAGATGTCACATATTAACTTTTTCATGTTATTTGATGTATTTCACATCCACCTCCATCATTTTATCCCTTGTAGATAATAATGCAACCAATATGCTGAAAAAGATCACTTTGAAATAATATCATGGCAATCAAACTCTAATGATGCAGCTTAATGTAATTAGTCTTACCTAAGTTACAAGCTATATACTGTCTGGTCCTATTTATTTTAAACATCTTAGATTCTAAAGTAGCTCTCCAAAATCAAAATTTTGAATTAACATTCACAGACCTTCGTATCAGTTAAATTGGATCTTGAACTCTTGGGGTCATGCTCACACCTTTAATACATGGTTTCGATCATTTTTCCACAGCCTAGCCATTATTGATTGTTACTTTAAAAAAAGGCTTATTAATTTATACTAGAGGACATGTGTTATGCCCGTGTTGCAAGGTCTGTGGTATCATTAGTGGCACCTTCAAACCAGAGTCACTAAGGGAATACATGCCAATAAAAATCAGAACACAACCACCACAGGTGTTGGAAACACCAAAGGCATCCAAAATAATAGATCAATAGGATCTAAATTTGATCGACTACAAGTTATTTTTCTTGCCATTTTGAACAGTTAAGGATGAATGCAAGAGCAAAGCCCAGACCCCATTTTGTAAGTATTGCAGACACAATTGGACACACAATTCATGTTAAGACCAGCTTCTACTTACAAAAACTGACAATTGAGTATCCAAATATTAAGTTGGTCAAAATAGAGACAAAATCACACATAAGACGCAAAATAACTTGTATTTTAAATGCCTATACCTGCATGTGAGCTCCATTGGAGTATAAAAGCGAAAATTCATCTTTGACGCCTTAATCGATGGCGATGATCAGAAAACCAACAGAAACATACATGAGGAAGACAGGGTAGAGTGCAAGAGCTTTTCTTCTGGGGTTGACAGCTGCACTCATGAATGGATAGGCAGCCCAGGAACTCCATGCCAACGTCACACACACCACCACCACTTTTATAATCACATTGTCTTTCAGCATGCAGGCTAGGGCTCCGGCATCCAGAGGGAATAGACAGTAACCGAGAAGGCTGAGACTCTGGAAGAAGTTTATGTGCCCACCCTAAAACAATAATCCATGGTACAACTAAGTCACCCATTAGGGATAAGTAACTGTCCAATCAGGTATTCCCCTGTGAAGACCTCATTGACCAAATATCCACCTAACCATTTGATGAACAGAAAGTTTGTTTTATGGACTGCTGCCCTTATATTCCGAGCCATTTAATTTTGGCTGGTAATTGGCATTGAAATTTTCTTAATGAGGAATACACAAATTGAACATTTTGGATAATTAAGATATATATAGAGATTTTGGGGATAATATCATGCTCACCAGGAGTAGGACGTTCAATGTTAGAATTATTGCACCAGCTGCAAGGAGAGCAAAGGCGACAGCAAAAACCTCGGACTGGAAGATTAAAAAAAGTAGTCATAAACACAAAACCGAAATAATTAGGTAGTAGATTATGTTGAGAGTTTTTTTTCTAAGAAGACCATTCATCAAAGTAGAACTAGTCATGGATCATAAGTCAAAAGATCCATTTATTTTTGTATACAGGAATGATATAAAATAAAATAAAAACACATCTGATTAATTCAGGGAAGAGTGTTGTCATTGCTGGAGAAGGGATGAGAGGGTCTCGACCTGGGTATGGGCAGAGATATAAAACCTTTTTGATGCCTCAAAACACATAAGAATGCTCATACAACTTTCAAGCATTATAATTAGTTTGATTTTGTCAAACATTTTCAGAAAAATAATCAGACTCCAAATCAAATCAACAATACACACAGTGCATGCCATGCTCATGATTCGATGATCCCCACTGAGAATATCACATATGCCAAAAAAAAATTGGATTGACAAGAAACAAGAACAAGAGGAGCACTTCAAGGTTGAGGAATTAGAGAAACTAGATTCCTGTTCTACAATCCCCAACTCTTAAATCTTAAAACCTAGGACACTCCTGCACATACCCAAGAACTAATGGAAAAGAGTGCCCTATCACACCAACAATCCAATTAAAAGAATACAAGTTTCATTAACCACTTTGAATCTGAAGAACAATCAGGACTTTTCAATTAGGCTTCAACTATTCCACGTTGCGAAGCGGAGTTTTTCAAGCAAGACCCAACCATAAATATGAATTTTTTTCTTTCCATTTCATAGTTTTAGGGGTCTAAACAGAGGACATTTGCATTGGAGATCTTCCACCACCACTTGCTCATGAAGGCATGGTTTAAAATCCTAAGCTCCTGATGACAAGACCCCAATCTGTTGAGAAATCTCCCATTTCACCAGATAGTGTTCCCAAAATGGGGTTCGTAGATATCGTGCAACACCCATATCCAAAAGGCGGTGGTCATAGAAGGACCATAAGCATCCACCTTAATCCTCCATGTATAATGACACGGAAATGTAGGGACACGATTTTCCAGCAACAATGCAAGACTAACTCAACAAGGTTGAGTTAGTATGTCTCTTAGTCTAAATGGAAGGCCCGCAAGCATTTAACATAATCCTCCATGTGTATTGATGCAGTAACGTTGGACGAGATCTCCAGCAACAATGACTAACAAAATGATTTTCAGCAAGTTCTAAGCTTCTATGGATGCTTATTTCCAGAATTTGAGTCCTTAGTATGTCTCTAAATTGCTGACCCCAAATCTTTGGCCAAGGCTTTGATAATGATGATGAGTGTCTCTCTTAATTGAGTCAAGTAGTTTAATTTCAAGTTTTAAGTCCAGTCTTAGTGAGTTATCTGTATTCAGTAGTAAGTGGCTTATCAGAAACACCCGGATCCACCCCAAGTTACATATCAAACTCCCATACCCACTTATTCGATTGTTTCAATACAAAGAAGATTAGCATGGCTCCCAAGCAAAGATGACATGCACAATCAAGAACTGTCCAAATAATTTATTAATGTATTTCTCATTTGGTTCAGGGGGCTTGAACCCATAGCTCAGTTGGTTTGCATATTGCAATGCAACTTTGAGGATGTAGGTTCATCCTCAAATAATAATAATAAATAAAATAAATAAATCCCCTTGCATCTTGGCTGAAAAACTCAGTTCAATAAACGTAGTATATGCACAGAATGAGGCATTCCAACATTAAAGCTTAGGTTGTTTTTAAAAAAGAAGGGTTGGGGCATACATTTCAAATGTGCCCAAATCACTTCATTTTTCAGTGTAAATGGTATTGTTGTGATACTGCCGTAATCTACCACTTTGAGAAATATAGATTAACCTCAACAACTACTGTCTTTATTATTTCCACACACAAGTTCACAAATGATCAGGTCTCATAAAGTCTATTATGGGACCATGATTGCATAGAAATTATCCACAATAGATTGGTATTTTGCCCCAAATAAACACAAATTGTACAAATGTGCCAAAATCAATGAACTAAGAGAATTTCTTACTATTTGCAGGTAAAGAGGGCGGAATTTAGAGACAGATAATTTTGTAACAATTTTTGTTACAATGTTCAAGCTAAATGAGAGCAGCCAAACAAAGGCCAGCCCCCAACTCTGCCACATCACCGTGCCGCAACAACCTTGTGGTGCGCCATGGTAATCTCAAGGAGTTGTGCCTTGAGATTTGTGATGAACATTCGAGACTCTTTGGCCATTGCAACAATGGACCTTTCTCGAATCAACTATCAACAAAAGATGACCCGAAAACTTGAAAAGAAAAGCTATAAATTGAGGGGTTGTCCCAAAGGAAGGGGTCCCTCTTCTTTTTCTTAATCTTACTCTGTTATTTTCTGTTCTTGAGAGAGAATCCTTGTAAGTGAGAGCTAGAAGAATTCTCTTACCACCTTTTTTCTTTAATCTCCTTGTAACACCATTGTAGTTGATCATACTTTCAATTTTGGGAATCAAATTGCAACACAGATTGTCCCATCCTCTTCTCCACCATACTTTCTCTGTTTTACTATTACTGCAATTTGTTCCTCACAATGATCGGCTAGATTCTCCATAGAGAGGTCAATGATGCCGGAGCAAGTCTTTCTTGATCTTGTTTAAGCAATTCTATATTACTTGTTTTAATTGTGCTTGTGTGAAGTTTATTAAGTCTGGCTTATCCGATTTGTATTGATTCTTAATCATGCTTAGATGAGATAAAGCTTAATCATGCTTAGTGACAACTTGAAATAAAAATCTGATAATACCACCTTGATTTAATATGCACCTCTACTTTAGATTTATCTACAAGACTTAACTGAATTATCCTCTGATCCACGAACAATGATTTGTTGCATGGATTTAGATCGAATTAGAATTGTTTAGATTTCCAAGTTAGCTTGCAAAGGTTGATTTGATCTCTCTACTCTTTACATTGCTTTAACTTCAATTCCTATTTTAATTTCATTCTACTTCTTAGCTGCAATTTCTCTACTCTGTTTTTAATTTGTTTTTAAATCTGTTTTGATTTTAATTTAAAAGAAAATCCGAGTCAACTATTGTCCCTGTGGAGCGAACTTTACTTGCCAAAGTTTTTATTATTTGTCCATTTTCCATTTGCAATCTACTATTACATTTGAACAAATTGGCGTCGCTGTCGAGGACAGTAGTTCGATTCATTTTCATTTCGAAAAGAACCCGAGAGAGATTCGAAACAGAACCGAATCTTGTTGACTTGAAATAGAAGCTAAACGAACAAAACCACATACCAAAATATTTTCATTACAATCCTTGATACATTAGAAAATTGTTCCAAAAAGAATTTTTCATTTTTGTAAAAATTTTACCGCTCAGCGGTGACGTGGCAACATTTGCCTCTGAATTTTTGGGAACAAGCATCTGACACCATAGACATTGTAATGGGAATATTTGTTTTTTTATTAGCATTCTGACTTGGATAATGTTGTTATTTTCAGGGGCAATGGGAATCTGATTGTATCCTTTCTTAACTGCTAAGATGGTTGGGTCTACCTAAATTCTAACTTGAAACTGAGCCTCCTGTCTGGGATTGTGAGAGGTGTGGATGTTCACTTTAATACCTCTAAGGAGCTTTATCTGTGATATTCCAGTGTACTCACGTTTTTACCATTGACGACTTTCACCCTTCTGCACTATTTTGTCTCATTGAACTTATTTTTTTTATTTTTGCAATTCTAGTCTACTTTGACATCTTTCTCACATTTTTCTACTTCCTTTCTTTGACTTTTCACGCTTCACCATTTTTTTTTTGGTGTTCTTTTTCAAAAAACAGATAGCCATTTTCAAGGTACCCAGTCTAATCCTATGGTTGTTGTCCAAGTCGTATTATCCACAGTTCTATACTCACCTCTACTTTAGATTTATCTACAAGACTTAACTAAATTATCCTTCGATCTACGAACAATGGTTTGTTGCATGGATTGAGATCGAATTATAATTGTTTAGATTTCCAAATTAACTTGCAAAGGTTGATTTGATCTCTCTACTCTTTACATTGCTTTAACTTCAATTCTTGTTTTAATTTCATTCTACTTCTTAGCTGCAATTTCTCTACTCTGTTTTAATTTGTTTTTAAATCTGTTTTAATTTTAATTCGAAAGAAAATCCGAATCGACTATTGTCCCTGTGAAACAAACTTTACTTGCCAAAGTTTTTATTATTTTTCCATTTTCCATTTGCAATCTACTACTCAAACAGCAAATATTGTAGCTCAAAGACTCCAACCAAAAAACGTCATCAAGCACCCGATCACAAGCTCGAAACACCTTGAGTAACATTCCAAACAGCATAGTCACCATAAAGATGACTCGCCTCTTACGAGACAAAAACATGTGAAAAGTACTAATTTACCATGTGATTGCCTACCAAACTATATCTATCAAGCTTAACAACTAAATTTAAGATTTGACTTGATGACTAAAACAAGAAAAAACATAGGTTGGAGATCAGTAACAGACTCCTTTACCAATGTGCAGAAAACCATATTAAACATGTGCCCAAACACCAATAGCATGAATAGCTAACTAACTAAACTAAGAGTATATCAAAAGGACATTAAATATTCTATCCCAGTATACCAGAGTTGATTTATGCCGACACGAAAAATACATAGCTAATTTCAATGAAACATGATCCCTCTTCATATCACAGTAATAACAAAGTCCCTTTATCTAACTCATCAATTGCGAATGATTGTTTTCCACCAAATAGTAACAAATGAACATCACGACTATAAACTAAGCATCTCAAGAAGATGTCTACGTGTCATTTTTTTTGTCTCCAAAAGAAGTGGTCTGATTGCAATAATATATTTCATAAACAGTCCATAAAATTAAAGAAAATGAACGCACGTCACCATAATTTGTCTCGAAATTCGACAGCGCTAACAAAAAAGAGATTATCAACTATATGGGATTGTGGATACTACACAAACTTTTAAATAACAAGTTATAGTGCAAACTACATAATCCTGTAAAAGAAAACTCTGATACTCACCTTCTTCACCGAAGCTGACCACGACAAAACGAGACCAAGGAACACGATGAAGAAAAACGGCCCCCAAAGATCCCAATCCCTCAAAGCTTTCCCCGGGTCTTCACGAAATGGATTTGGGAACACCACAAGTTTCAAATTGCTTACAATCCTAGACAAATCTCTCTTCACAGTATCCCAAACAGGCTCAGTCAAAGTATTGGCAGGCGAACCGAACCCAGTGGCCGCAACATTACCACGAGAATTCAAATTAGCATTCGATGGGGGCAAAGCCGGCAGAACGGGCACACTAGCAACAGCAGGTTTTTGATACGTTGGAGGGATATTAGAAGCTATAAATGGAGACGATGAAACAGGAATTGAGGCTCTGGGAGGGCTTGGAGGTCTAGCTGGCAACACTGTGGTGGGTCCAGATTGAACGCTAGCATTGATGAGGTTTTCGATCTCATCAATGTCTGATTGGGATGAAGGATGGAGGGGTACAGTATCGTTGTGCGACATTTTCACATGAGATGAACTTCGAAATAAGGCAAAATAGCAGATCTGGTGAAAATTTTATAGATTTAAACCTAGTAAGTTACAGATCAGATTGTAAAATTAAGAGATCTAGAATGAGTAATTGAGATGAAATTCATGCAAATCGAAAGGAAATTTAATTGAAAGTGCAAACATAAAATGATAAACAGAGAAAGATTCAATCACATTTGAGAGACAGAGAAAGAAACCCTAGATTTTACCAGAGGAGCGGAAGGTGGGAGGATTGAAGCTTAGCGATGGCCATGGAAGCTCGCGTTTCTTTGTCTTCTTTATATTATGGTTTTCTTCCACTTTAAGGTTCAAACCCAATAAAAATGTTACGTCCGTACGGGTCATGGTTTTCAAGAAGCGGTTTTGCTTACGTGCCCAGTCCCGTTGAACCGGCTGGTATCAGTCCCTCTTAAATCGGTTCAACAGGACGAGAACTTCTATTAACACATAAACTTTTACTTAAAACACACCAATTTATATGTAACAAAAAGATGGTGTGATGTAAGTAAAATTAGTGTGCCAATAGAATCTCCCATAAAAGTTCAAGGAGCAGTCTGTTTGCTTGGTCGCCCCACGCATTGACCCTTCACCCACTTAAAAAAGTGTGGGTGAAATAAGTTATTTTGATTTAATGAGTTTTACTCATATACACCCACCGTCGTAACTGGATCTCATTCGGTCTTCTCATGCTCTTCTCTCTCATTTGTCTCTCCCTTCTTCACATTTACTTAAATTTTCATTAGGGTTTCAACAAGGATTTGTATTACAAGAACCGATATATTTATTTCTTAGAGGTTGTAAAATAGTTTAAGAATGATTGTGAAAACCTCAACTCCTAATTTAGGAATTGTTAAAAAGTCTCGAATCAAAAAATAAATAAAAAATTGAAATTTCATTTAATATGTCAGCATCGAATTTTCCAACATAGATTCAATAAGATTATACCGAAATTACTTAAAAGGGATTTAGTAGGCTCCTACGATAAGTGTCTATTCAACCATTAAAGGTAGATTTTGTAGCATCTTACCAAGTCTCGATGAAATTTGTGATAATTTTCTAGTAAATCTTTTTTTTTAATATATGTGATTGTAGCCAGTGATTAGGGATGGCAATGGGTCGAGTTTAGTCACCTATGTTACTCAATTCGTTGCTACTAGTTTGAATCATGAATTGGTACGAAACGAACTAATTCGTGGTACGGTTTGTAAAATCAAACGAACCACGAACCACGAACCCATCGAATTTTGGTTTGGTTCGATGAACCAGAATATTTGATTCAACGAATCAAGGCATTAAGTTCAGTGAATCCAACAAGTTGGTTCGGCAAGCCAAATAATTTAATTGTTCAGTAAACCAAACCAATTTATTATATTTTTTATCGTTCTTATTTAAAATTTGAATTCTTTTATTAATTCATTGGTATTTAACTTATATTCTTTTTAACATTATAATTGTACTTATAACTTTATATGCTTGAATTGTTTATATGCACAAGCAAACCAAACTAGTGAATCAATCTAGGAAACAAAAGCGAACCAAGAAATGAATTATCACTACCTACACCCTACAAATGGTATTCATTCTACGATGGCAAACCACGAACCTAAATTCAAACCGAGCGAACCGATGAACCAGGGGACATAGGGTCTGGTGAAGTTATTTCCATATCCTTATCTAACTTTATATTTTTTTTACCCACTTATGCTAAGGATATTCATATATGACTATTTATCCAATTTTTTCGAAAGAATATCCTATCGGACTTGTACCCAAATTTACAGCAGATATCCTAGTCAGATATATATAGAAGATGATAGCAAAACCTTAATTTCGGATTCTACGTATATTTTATTATGAATTTACCGTATTAAACTCAAACAAACGGATATTCGGATTGGAGGATAGGACCATAACCAAATCCAACCCTAAAAATATTTGGATAAAAACTTTGTACCCATACTCAAATAATTCAGGTAAAATGAATGGGGTAAGGATATCATCCAACCCATTGTCAGTCCTACCAATGATTTCACTATTTATTAGAAAATAAAAAATATTTTTCCTACTAACTTAGTAAAATTTGAATGAAACCTTAAGGATCATTTTGCTCAAATGGATAACCACATCAGCAATCCAACTCCACAACCCTCTAAATTTCATCGAAAATTTCAAATCCCCCAATTTTTTTTTTTTCTTTTGGGCTTGATCCAATGTTTTGAAAATGGTTAGTTACCGAATTTCAACCTAACTCCGAATTTTAAAATGAAAATTCAACAGTGAAAATACATATCTTATTTCAATTTTCATAGAATTTTGTCCCCTACAATCCTAAATAATCATGTTTTATCTTTTATTTTTGATGTCATAGGTGGACCTAAGAACCTTTATTAAGAGTAAAGATCCTTACTTAGTAATGCCAGTTTGACTCTACTAGAAAAATGATGTTTAAGACCAACTCCAATCACAAAATTTGAGTCCAAACTCTTTACTAACATATGTTAAAATAATGAATACGAAAATCAAGACAAAGACTCATTACATGTAGCGAGGTGCTTTGGCATGTTATTATTAAAAATATAATATAAAAACATAAAAAAAATACTTCCCTTACTAAGGGTTGTTGGGCCCACATGGATTATCACATTGACAATCGATCACAACATCCTTATATATATAAATGTCTAGAAACTCTAAAGAGAGTCAAACATTTTTAAGTTTCAAAATGAGTTGGATTTTTTGTGAGTATGATCTCTATAATGAAAAGATCATCCTTGCCAAAAATTAGTTCATTTCGAAACTTCTAACCTTAGTTTACAAGTTGAAGAATTGTGGACCGTCCAATTTTTATAAATCACTTTGGACAAGGTTAGAAGTTTTAGAATAGGCTGTTTTTTTTTTATTATGATGATTACCTCATCATATAGATTATCCTCACAAAATCAACCCATTTTGAAACCTTTAACCCATACATTGAAAAAAATGTTTGGTTATTTTTAAGGCCTTGGAATGCCACTTATATATATATATATGGAATGTTAACGTCCAATACTTCAATGTGATACTTCAAGAGGACGTTAGCATTGTCCAACGTTTTTTTTTTTCTTCTAGTAAATACCTCTCCTCATTTTATCTTTTAGTGAAAAAGATAAGGGGTATGTTAGTATTTTACACAATAAATGCTACGAGCATTTAGGTATTTTGAATTAAAAATCTTTATTGTAATAAATGCTTTAACAATCAATGACAACATAATAAATGTATTTATTAATGACATAATAAATATACTTATTGTATAAAAGACTAACATACCCTTATTTTTTCATTAAAAGACAAAATACAATAGGGGGTATTATTGAAATAAAAGTGTTAGACAATGCTAACTTCCCCATGAAGTACTGGACGTTAGCAACCCCCCCCCCCCCGCACATATATATATATAGGGTCTCGTTCCCCACCCTAAGCTTTACCCTACACTTTAACAAACGTGTTTTGTCCTACATGGGTTAGAAGTTTTGGAATGGACTAATTTTTAGTGAAGATGATCTCTATGGCGAGGAGATCATCCTCACCAAAAATCAGCTCAGTCCAAAACTTCTAACCCTATAAAAAATGGACGGTCCACGATTTTTCAACTTGAAAACATGGGGCTACAAAATTCAGAATGGGTTGATTTTTTGTGAGGATGATCTTCTAATTATAGAGATCATCATCATCAAAAATCAGCTCATTCCAAAACTTCTAACCCATGTAGGACAAACACACGTTTGTTAAAATGTAGGATAAAGCTTAGGGTGTTGAACATTTCCCATATATATATATATATATATATATATATGAGTGGCGTTTGAAAATCCTAAAGAGAGTCAAACATGCCAAACATTTTTTCAATGTATGTGTTAGAGGTTTTAGAATGTATTGTTTTTTTGAGTATGATTTATATGATGAAGAGATCATTGTATAAAATAATTTTATTTTGTAAATGCTCATAGTATTTATTGTGTAAACAAGTTTTTATTACATAAAAGACTAACATGCCTCTATCTTTTTAACTAATAGACAAAATAAAGAGAGGTATTATTGAAAAATAAAAGTCTTGAGTAATGTTAATGTTCCCATGAGATTTTGGACGTTAGCATTTCCCTATATATATATATATATATATATATATATATATATGGGGGTGGTTCAAGGGACGTCTTCAAAACCAGATAAGAAGCCCATGTATGAGGGACATTAGATTTTGCCGAAACAACGGCTGAGATGCACTCAAACGTCTCTTCCAATTTAAAAACGAAGTTTTAAGATTTTATAAAAAAACTCCCTCTTTTCTTTTTCTTTTTATTTTCAACTCACTCTCCATTTCAAACGAATTTCTCTCACAGAAATTCATCTGGTGTCAGTGAAATGGTGATGCAGGTGTTGAAAAAACAAAAGTAAAAGGGGATGATAAGAACCAAATAACTGTTTCTAGTGAGGGGATTGATTCAACAGAGCTTACAATAGAATCAGGGGATTGATTCAACATGCGTAGGGTCAAAGACTCGACTAAAAAAAACTACCAAATAAATAGAATCACTAAAAACCTTGAATCGATCCCTTGATACCCATATTAGTTTCGATTTGACCAATTATTAAAGACTTCACGTGATAGTGTAACTGTCGTTATGCAGAACTTCTTGATAGTAGTACCCAGAAGGGGCAATAGGCTGAACTTCGTAATGGTACACAGGTGTGGACCAAACCATGGGTGCTGCTGCTTCACTCTTCTTCTCTTCCTCTTTTTTTCCCCCAATAGGTGTCACACTAACCAGTTTTGTGCGCCCAACTTTCTTCCTAATCAACATTGTAAGCTTTGTTGAATTAATCCCCTCACCAATAACAGCTATTTGGTTCTTATCATCCCCTTTTACTTCTGTTTTTTCAACACCTGCGTCACCATTTCACCGACACCAGATGAATTTCTGTGAGAGAAATTCGTTTGAAATGGAGAGTGAGTTGAAAATAAAAAAAAGAAGAAAATAGGGAGTTTTTTATAAAATCTTAAAACTTCATTTCTGAATTGGAAGAGACGTTTGAGTGCATTTCAGTCGTTGTATCGGCAAAATCTAACGTCCCTCATACATGGGCATTTTATCTGATTTTGAAGACGTCCCTTGAACCGCCCCTTATATATATATATATATATTAAATTTCGAGCTTAATCAAAGATGTTGAAATTTTCTATCATTGAATTTCCAAAACTAAAAATTATAAATCAACGGTGAAATATATATATTTTTTTCGAAAGTACTTAAAATTTCATTTTCTAGAATTTAGTGGCATCGAATCATGTTTTTGAATTCTCAAAATGTGAAGTCACGGCTCTTGTCGAGATTTGAGTCAATTGTTAACAAATAAAACATGCTCTTTGCAGCAAAGATCATTGTTTTTGGAGATGCTCCAGGCAAGGAGGAAAAATCCAAAACGATCATACAATAACGACGAATAAGATAACGTGGCGGCACCGAAACTCTACACTTGGATGTTTAAATTAGAAAGCTGCGCCTCTTCGATCGTACTCACTTCAGTCTCTGACAGAGAGGTTCGGTTCTACTAAAAAGTCTTAAAACACGGCACCTTATCTACTTCTCGCGCGGATCAAAGCTCACAAAAAATACCTAATTTTTTCACTATTTTCTTTTGACCTTCTTCTACAAACCCTAATTTATTTATTTTTTAATTTTGTTGCGAAAGATCGAAAATTCATTAAAACCTGACGTCACTGTCCTCTTCTCACGATTATCGCTGCCTCTGAATTTAAGCTCAAAGGACCAAGTCACTGATTTTCATCTATGAATCTTCTTTTAGCTCAGGTAACAAAGCCCTAATTTTGATTTGAGTTTCTAAATCTTGAAAACTCAGGAAGATGAAATGGAGGACTGAGGACAACTAACAATTTGTAAGAAATGTCGGTAGAAAGACCCCTCGATGCATGGGAGGAGGTGCAGCGACACGGTCATGATTTGGCCGAACGACTCTGGCAGGGATTCACTGGTTTGATTCAATCTCACATGAATCCTTCTTCCTTCTCGTGGCCAAACCCTCAGAAATCGAAGTTTTTCGATGTTGAGTTTCCAAGTCATAGCTTTGGAAAAAAGGATTTTGGACTATCGATTGATGATTATGGAATCAACGGGGTTTCGGCGATCCTTGATATTGGGAACAGGTTGGGGCAAGCTGGGGCGGAGTTTGGGGCTTGTTTGAATGGAGTCGTTCAGCAGTTTTTTGGGAGATTGCCCATGCCACCATTTCGACAAGATGAGAATGAGGTGGTGGCGTTAAGGGCGAATTTGGATGATCCAAGAAAAGATTTGATTTTGGATAGGCAGATGGAAGATTTTGGAAAATTGGCAGAGAAGTTCAAGAATTATGGATTTTCCGAAACCCAAGCCTCGGATGCTCAGGGTGAATTAACAGATGAAGGAAGTTCTGGCTTTGATCTAAAATCTTCCGGACAATTTAGTGGATCACTGGTAATCTTGTAAAGCTCACTTATTTATTGTTAGACTTATTCCTTATTGTGGTGTGGGATGCATGGCCCTTGTTAGCAAATTCGGATTATGGGAAAAATTCGATATGTGAAAAATTCAAGTTTTATTCATTTTGGGTTGCAAAAATCCAGTCAAAAATTCGCTAAACGGGAAATATGAGGTGTATACTTCATAAGCGTTTTATATGTCTCACATCTAATATTCAGAAACAAATAATTCGATGTACTTCAAAAGGGAGTCGATCCATATAGTAATATTATAATTATTATCATAACCCAATGATTTTCAAGTTAGGAAGTTTTCAATTATGTGAGCCATGACTCTAGAGTCTAGAATATATTGCATACCTATAATAAAATTTAGAATCCAAAAAATAATTATGATGATTTAATTATAAATCTAAAAAATCAATTAATTTTTTTTCAATATTCTAGTTAAATTCTTAATCTTATAATTCCTTGAAAAGATTTGAACAATCAGAATCATCTGAACTTAATTAAAAAAACTACAACTTGGATCTCAAGCAACCATCGAAAAATCCCGGACATAATAAACTTAAAAAAAAAAAAAAGAAATCCAACAAAATATATGAACATCCCTTGAGCTCAAGCTTGTGTGTGTGTATGAGAGAGAGAGAGGGTCTATTCTTGCTGTTAAGAGAAAGAAAAATGTAAAAACCAATAAAAAAATTCTAGGAGTTGCATAGATCTATTCAATTGCTGTTCTTCACTACGAATTTCCAGAGATTGATTTGATTTCAGATCTACTCCTTCATTGCTTTCAAGTCTTATTTTTTAATTCCTTTTGATTGATTTGCTGGAGAGAGAGAGAGTCCTACCTAAATGGGTTGCTGGAGAGTGGTGACTACAAAGAGATTGAGAAATCCAACTGATGGAGAAGACTGGAGCTTTGTTAGTAACTTAGGTTAATATCCTTTTTTATGCGTAATATTACAATATTCTTAAGAAGTTTGTTTTATCAATTTTTTTATATTCGTTTTCTCATTAAAATACCCGAATTTTGCGAATCATTGAAGTATTTGGACAAATAATAGTTTTACTAGAAAACAAAAAATTTGCGAATAAAACGGCAGATTGCTAACAAGGTGCATGGCAATCATTCTGTCTAGATCTGTATATTTCTTTTAGTGACTTTTAGGTTCTCTCAATGTACTGATTATTTATTCAAGGTAGTAATTATTGCTATGTATTTTATTGTAATTTATCATGCAAGTTCAAAACCCTCCTTAACCTACTAATTACTAACCATTAATCTCGCTTGCTTAGCAAAAATAGAATCATGATCCAGAATGGTGTCCCATTCCTATAACAAAATATGTGGCATGTGTTTATTGGAAAACAAATATGTTGGGTTGCGTGGCATATGAAAAAATGGCTTGGTTTAGGGCCCAATGTGTCTTAAACTCCCACCAAAACACGCCACGTAGACACTATTCATATGCCATAGGAACGGGATACCGTCTCGATCTTGATTCAAAAAAAAAAAAAAACATATAATTTTTTGAACCGTACTATATAATACATTTGGGGGGGGGGGGGGAGTGGTATTGTGTTACAAGATCTATCAATGCATCTAGAAATTTATTTTGGAGTATCCCACGCACTGCAAATATAATGAAAATATTTAATACCATGGAAGTTGTTTTTCTTCCTTTTTTTGTTATTGTTTATTTGTCGTGATAGTTCATGATACATGTTTAAAATGAGATTGCAAAATTCATTTGGATAGGTACAATCTTTACATTATATTTCTCAAAACTACAAAGAAAGGTGTTGAAAAATGAAAATCATTTAAAAGTTGATTTGGTAACCTGAAATTAGAGAGAGAGGTCGTGGGGTTGGGGGGGGGGGGGGGATTACATCAACCACTGAGTGTGATGTAGGATGACTTAGGGTTGATTTGCACAAATCTTGGCGAATCTTTGTTGGTTGGTTTGACATACTCGCACAATATGATTGCTGTTGCATGTGTGATGCTGCAGAAAGCAGCTAACTAGGCATCAGATAGCGATTCTTAACAATAGCTAGGTAGGTCTATTTGACCCCTTTTTCTTGTATTTTTCTCTCTTTCTTGGAATTGTACTTACAGAAGGAAAAAAATATATAAAAAAAAAATAATAATAGGCCATGGGAAGCAGCTATTCGAAGCATTAGGTGTTTACTGCAACCTGTTACCACTTTCTCGAAGTTCCACATTCTCGTACTTCGGAACTTAAGATATATGAACTAAATCGATTATCTTACAGACTGCATGTGCTTGAAGGTTACAAAAATATTCTGAGGTAGTGAATTTATTGATTACAATGCTCTCCTAAATCTTTCAGCTATGTCTTTGGTTGAGATTTCATAGAGCTTCTCCTCCAAATGTCTGATGATAATCCACGAAGGCCATAGAATTTTTTTACGTCAGGATGCTATTGTGTGCTTACCATCAAAGGGCAAGGTGGGGTTGCTCATTGACAAAACAAAAACATCTGTGAAGCTTAGCCATTGGTAGGTCTCCTTGACCTCCTTGGTTCTTTGTATTTCGTCTGAGTTTCCTCATTAAAGCTATACTTAGAAAAAAAAAAAAAAAAGAAAGAAAAAGGATTCTTCATACCCCAAAATCTTAGGTAAGTACTATTTTGTAAGTATACATTATACATTCAGTAATGTGGTGTTCATCCAACAGGACCATCACATCCGTTGTTCTTTTTGCTACTGTTTCAGCAATATTGTGGTGTGACTTTGTCTCTTGTTTCATCCTATTAGCTTGGACTCAATATCTTTAGTTCTTGGATGGAACTTGTTTCCAGTCTGTGAGAAAGCTTGCATTGGTATGATTGTATGTTGTTATTTGACTGTAAAAGTTATCACTTTTAATTCTTTCAATTTCTCTAAAACCAGAAACATATTTTCTTAATTCGACTTGGGCATTTTGAAAATAGACTTTAAAAAGATTAATAATATGCATTCTGTTATTTTTTATACTTATTCATAGAAATTACAAAAGAAAGGTGTTGGTACAGCAAGAAGTTTCGGAAATCAGGGTGAGCCCTGTATAAATCTCCATTTATACCTCTTTTAGCCAGTTAATATATTTCTGCTGAATGCAGGCTAGTGTTAATATTACATCAACATATGACAGTAGAAGACATGACATCGAGAGTTCCTTGGTTGCAAGGGGAGACTTGTGGAGAGTAGAGGCATCACATGGGAGTTCCACTTCAGGAAATGAGAATTCATCTGTCTTTCTTCTCCAACTTGGACCTCTCTTGTTTTTTCGTGGCACAACACTTCTTTTGCCAGTTCATTTGTCAAAGCAGCACTTACTTTGGTATGGGTATGATCGAAAGGTAAGACAGTTCCTCTGTCAAGTACGTTCATTCTTCCTGTTGTTCACTCCCCCACACGAAAAAAAATGTTGTAGTTATCCTCAACTCGGTAGTTGCTCATGACCATTATAGATCAATGGATTTGGATAGTGTCTTAGTTGCACATTAGGATTCCTAAAATATCTTAATTTCTGCACTCTCCGACTTTGATTTGCTTGCACTCTTGAACACATTACTTGATAGTGCTCACTACTCACACATCTAAAAGTTCATGTAACTAGTATTGATATGGTGGGAACACATGAAGCACTATTAGTTAATGTTTAAAGCATACAATAACTTTTAGGTTCTGTTCTTCTCTGGGGTTATTAAATTAAACACTGTATTGTGATTGCACCAAGAATGCAAGGACTCCTTGGGATTATTTTTATTAGCTGGTAAATGCTACTTATTAGAGATGGGTTTAAATGCAGTTATAAACATTTTTATCCTCTGCTTGTGACCATGCATTTTTGCAAAAAGATGTATACAGGGAAACATTTAGAGAGCTTATTTTGTAAAGGAAACTAGTTTCTCTCTTTCAAGATAGTCCCTTGATTCTGAAATTGGCAAATGCTTCTTGAGGCATCCTCAAATGTTAGTTGATAAGTGGAGGTCTTGTAGCTCCCTTGAGGGTTAATCCTTTCTGCGTTCTGGATCTCCTAGGTCTTTTTGACACTAAATTCACGTTCTATTGTCAAGGTTTTAGATAACAAAATTTACTACTATATTGTGTGACCATTGTTTGCTGCTTTGTTATTATTCAATGCCCTTTGTTATGTAATAAGTACAAGAAAATAGGGAATTTAAAACTGTTGTGTAGAGAGAAAAGAAAAGAGATTGGGAGAGAGAGAGAGAGAGAGGGGATCAAACTCTACATGCTCTCCCTCCTGTACTTCTTTTATATTATATTAAAAAATGTGGAAGGACAATAATGCCCTTATACACAAATAATTTATATGAATGGACTTTAACACTCATTCTCAAGTTGAAGACTTCATCAAACAATTCCAGCTTGTAACAAATAAAATTAACATGATTTCAACTTAGAGATTTTGTAAACACATCTGACAATTGGACTTCTGACTTCGCATATGGAGTTGATATTTCACCACTCAGAACTATATCTCTCACAAAATGGCAATCTCTTTCTATATGCTTTGTCCTCATGCAGCACAGGGTTAGAAGTAATATGAGCTGTAGTCTGATTGCCACAATAAAGTTTGATGGGAAGATTCACAACCAACTCACAAAGGAACTGCCTCAGCCACACCAATTCACGTGTTGTGGGATTCATTGCTCTATATTTAGTGTCTGCACTAGACCTTGCCACTACATTTAGTTGGATCCAGCAAACTAAGTTTTTTTTTCCTCGACAAGGGTTTCTACTTTGTATTCGAAATTTCCAATGCCAATCATGCTCAGCTTCATAGACAGCCCATCCATACTGGTCAACTGATGTCACGTGCACATGGTGCTTCCATCTTTTTCATCTATTGCTCCCATCTCATCAAACCTTGTACTTTACCCCACCCTTTTAAAGTTGCACATGGGGTTGAATTCTTAGTCTCAGTATTAACGACCTCACTATCCACATAATTCCTCATGTCGTATCTCATTCTTCTGTACACTTCATGCATGTGAACGTATATGGCTATGTCCATTCTTTTTCATCACATGGCGTCTTCACTTGGTACATTGATTACCTCATCTACAACTATTCTTCAATGCGTTCATATAAACTATTGTGCTAAATACTAATTATGGTTTTTACCTCTACCTGGAAGGCTTTTTTCTACCTGAAACAATGAGATATGCTACAAGTATTTCATTTTAGGCCTACTTAATGTCCTGAATTTTAGCATCTTTATTTTTTTTTTTATCATGATCAGGTTTTCAGGCTTCTATAGCTTTTCTTGTATTAAAATCTAACTTGCTTCCAACATCAGAAAAAATATTTAAATGTATTTCACTCTCATCGTGGGATCTTTTCGTGATTATTGTCATTCTTAACATTTTGATCATCGTGCATTGCCTTTATATTGTTATGTTGCTGGGCTTGCCAATTCTGAATCATGCACGTATGTAATTCTATTTTTTGATTGGTCACGCATATAATTCCTTTAATCATTTGTTTTTTTGCTTGATCTTATTTTTTTTGCTTGATTCTTATGGACACATTACTGTTTGTTAGAATGGAATACATTCTCTATGTCCAGCTGTATGGTCAAAGCATAGAAGGTGGCTGTTGATGTCAATGATCTGTCTCAATCCATTGGCATGTGTAAGTGTAATTGTTTTTTGCACGAAAGTTATATCTATGTTTTTCATGAGTTAAACTTTGCTAGCCATTCATGTTCTTTGGGTTTTTTGTTCTACAATTAATATACTTTAGCTTCAGTAGCTAGCCACTCATATCTCTACTCAATATTGAAGGCATGTAAAGGAAATTGTTTGGAATTATGCATGCACCAGTTTCTGGAATATAAACCAAGTTTCATTTTGGTTCGCAACAAAAAAAATTCTTAGAAGTATTTTTATTCTTTAAGAAGATGGATTTTCTTCTCTAAATAACTTAAAGAACAGATGAAAAGCATGAAAGCCCATTCAAGATAATCCTCAGACATGGCAAGACAATTATTTCAGTCGTCAATAAACTTGGCTGTTGACAATTGATATTGTACAAAGCTGATATCAAGTGAGGTACTTATAATGGAGTTAATGATGCTATGACGGGTTCAACATATTTATCTGTTACCTTGATCGCAAAATAAAATGTTACGGGTCACTTTGTTTCAAGGTTTGAAATCTTGTTTCTACGAAATTTTTTGGTTAGGAGAAAAAGTTGAAATGGTCTTGACAGAAACATCTAATGTGTTGTTCGGTCTCTGCTGAAATGTTCTACCAAAACATTCTGAAGCGGTGTGAGTCTTTGAACCATGCTTTGTTTTAATAATTAGCTCTGTTAAAAGAATATCTGTGATTCTTTATGGAAATGAAGTAGTGATCACATGAATTACCAATCACTTGATCCGTTTATGTTCATATTCTATTGTTTGGCACTTGCAGTTCTTATCTGATTTTAGATTTTATGGTCATTTCCAAGGTTTGAAATTTCATTTCGGAGGAATTTTTCAGTAAGAAAAGACCAAAACATTGGGAATTTTTTGAAACATTCATAAGAATCAGCATTGTAGTGATGAATATTGAAAATATATTATACTTTTTCACATTGATATGCATCTATAGATTCATCATTTTTCTCCCAAAATGCTATCTTGTTCTTAAGGTTTGAAGGAGATAGAATCTCAAGTTTAGATGAGGGCAAATATCTTTATCCTGAGGTTGCATTTGATGGGTTTGGGGGACGAAAATCAAGGGTTTTTGGCTAGAGGTTGAAGAATAGGATATTTAGGTCATTTTCATTGATCTCTTAGAGAAGATTGGGGTCAAGTAATATGTAATCAGTTTGGAAACACAAGGGGAGATCTCAAATGTTCATAAATTATTGGAGGGAGGCCATTTGTGGTCTCCCTAGAAATAGTCCGTTTTTCTAAACTGTTCTCTCTTTTTGACTTGGTTTTGTTATGTTCCAGTTAGCCTTGGAATGTTTTTGGCTGAAACGTTCCGAGAAAAGTTTGAACACGCCGAAACATTTGTAGATAAACTGGCACAAACAGAAAGATTCCTCTAAACTTTGAGTGAATTCTTGTTTCATATCAGAATGTTTGGAAAATTGCACATATCAGTCGATACGTTTTGAATCAATACAATATTTTTTTCCATGGCCATTGCTTCTACTTGGAATTGAAGTTGTAAGTCTTCACCATTAAATTGATTGTGTAGGCTGAGAACTTTAACTATATGCTAACTAGGGAACTTCAACTAAACACTAACATGGAAGAATGCTAATTCTTTACAGTCAAATAAGGTTTAAACGAGCCCATTCTTCATTCAGAACAGGTTTTAGTTACTATAATTTTTTCGTCTACTTTGGTCACGTAAAGGATGAGGAACACACTAGTAAAGATTGCCAGGGTTTTTAAATGATGAAGCTATATAATAAATCAATCAATCAATCCACAAAGCCTTATCACAATTATTTGAGGTTGATTGCTTGAATCCTGTTTTGCTACTCCACTCTAATCCTGTTTAGACTGAGCTTGATACTAACACCTGAATCCAGGACTCGTGGAACGGTTTGGTGATTTTTATTTTTTTATCAAGCATCTTGCTAACACAACCATTCTTTATCTGAGTTTGGGGATGGCACTGCAAGGCTGAAGCTAGACGTAGATGGAGTTCAATGCTTCAAGTAATTTGGAATCTTTAAGTTTCAGCTTTAGTGGCAATATTTGTGGTTTAAATGTTGAACATGTGGTAGAATTGAGTGTTTAGGTTTCTAAAGGATTGGAGGACCTGGGTCAAGGCTCTACATGACAATGTTCTAAAAACCGGACCAATAATCAAACCAAAATTTTGTTCAACTGGTTGGACCGGGGTCTGACTGAGGTTCAATTTGCTTGGACCAATTTCTATTAATTATATATATAATGATAAAATGTATATGAAAAGTGAACTCAAAAAATTAGTACATAATGAATAAATAAAAAAGTAAAAAATTGTTGGATATTTTTTATTTAGTTAAGATTTAAAATGTTTTATTTATTTATTTAAAGATCCCTAAAAATAAAAATAATTTAGTAAATTTACTGATTTTATTTATTAATAAAATCTGAAAATTTCGTTTTAGTAGGTCTCTATATTTATTTGATAATAAAAAATTCAATACAAATCTAAAATAATTAATTTTCAGATTTAATTGATTTTTAGCAATAGTCGTTAGAGTTTTAGTTTTAGTAGGTTTCTATATTTATGTGATAATAAAAAATTCAATACAAATCTAAAACAATTAATTTTCAGATTTTTCTAAGATTTAACTGATTTTTAGCAATAATCAGGTTTCTATATTTATTTGATAATAAAATATTCAATACAAATCTAAAATACCTAATTTCCAGATTTTGTAAGATTTAATCGATTAATGAATCTTCAAACTTCAAATTCAATATTGTCGAAAACTTAAAAAAAAAAATTCAAAATTTCTAAAACCAGTCCTTTACTAAGGATGGTTTTCACGGTTTATCCATCGTTTTTTTTTAATTTAAAAAACCCGACAGTTCTTGAGTTAACAATGGTTCTTAGAGAACCAAACCGATGATTATTAAAATCCTAGTCGGAATGTCAGTCCGGTCCAGTTTTAAAATATTGCTATGTGATCTTGGTAATAAAATGAATTCTCCTGAAATATGAATTTTAGCATATTACAAACCTTGTAGTTTGGGTTAATACTATGTGTTACTAGATTAATGACTTAAAAAAAAAAAAAAATCAAAATCAAAATTTCAAAAAATGAGTAGCATACTTCAATAGATAAAATCATCTATTTTGCCACTAATGAATGTGCTTTTTTCTATTAGAGTATCATAGGATGCATACAGATAAGGTGTATTGTGATGCACTAAATCATTTCCTAAGATTAGGATAGACTATGGTTTGATTATATTAGGTTACCTTATGAAAGAGTTTGTTTCTATTTAAGAGTGCTTTCTATTTGCTATATAAATCCTATTAGGATTCATTTTAATTCATTTAAGAGAGTCAATTTTATTTCTTTCTTCTTAATGGTATTATAGCCTAGGGTTTACTGAAAGCACGACCTTAGTACACCGTTTAACAATGGATGCACCACTGCCACCATCAAGACTTTTTTTTACTAGTATTTTACTTTCTTCAATAAAATCCTACTTCACTCTATACCTCCCTCATAATCAGTGCTTGCATGCCTCACGGTCTCCACTTTTTTATCCTAAGACCTCTCCAACAAGATTTTTTATTTATTTTTGTTCTAGCCGCATGATCCTACTTCATATTCTCTTAGGAGAGATCACGAATGACCTAGTTTACTAGATCACTAGCTCTGACAGACTAAAAAAACGAGCGAAATGCGACATTGATGGATTTCATAGGCAAACAATGACCATCCAAAGTATACTGCATATTTTCCGAAAAAATCTACGTCTCAATCAATAAGATCAAGGCTGATTTTAAATGCAAAATGCAATCATATCTTGTTTCTTATTCAAAGGAACGTGTGATATGCAGAACGGTGTTATAGTACTATAGGATGTATTAGAATAAGGTATATTCTGATACACCAACTAATCTTCTAAGATTAGGATAGAATATGATAAGATTAAACTAGGTTCCCTTATGATAGAGTTTGATTATGCTGGACATTTTCCGGAAAAGTCAACCAATCAATCAATGAGATCAAGGGCTGTTTTAAATGCTATCATATCTTGTTCCTTATTCAAAGGTACATGCAATATGCGGGAGGGTATTATAGTACTATAGGATGCATTAGAATAAGCTGTATTTTGATACACCAACTAATTTTCGAAGATTGGGATAGAATATGATTAGATTGGATTAGGTTTCCTTATGATAGAAGGATTGCTTTCTATTTTCTATATAAACCTTACTGGGGTTCATTCTAATTGAAGTAAAAGAATCAATCCAATTCCTTTCTTTATCAGTTTGGCACCCTTTAAATTTTATTTAAGTCCTGTTTTTATCTAAACATCTGGTGCTCCTGGTAAGATAAACTTTTGAGGATACTATTTATGTTAATTCCATTTATATGTAGTGGAAGCTTCTTTTTCTTTTTAACATTGTATGCCCTGCATTTTTGGTGAGGAATTACAAGGGTGTAATGTAGCTGTGAAATCAATACACTTGCATGCTTCTGCTGTCCTTTTTCATGTTCAGTTACAATCATATCTGGTGAAGTTAGAAACTTGGATTTAAATAAAAAGAAAATTAAAATTTCCCACCGAGTTGCTGAAGGCATGCTCATCTTTCTTTCCTTATCTGCCTTGTGTGTAAATTCCCACCAATTCAGTGATAAATCATTATATTATTTTTTTATGCTTCATGGTGGTTAATAATAGTACTCTGTGTTTTTTGTCATTTGCTTCTGCAATTATAAAGTTTCGTGGTGTGCAACTCAGTCCATCTGCTAATGGGTTTTTAGTCAATCTTCTTTTTGTGGAAGCTGAAAAATTCTTACCACCAACATCTGTATCTTGGGGCTGGTTCTGACTTGACCTTCTGTTTCAGTCCTTCATGGATCTACAGTTTCCAAATGGGCAGTTTACTTATGTATCTGGTGAGGGACTAACTTCCAGTGCTTTCCTACCCGTTCTGGGCGGACTGCTTCAAGCTCAAGGTCAATTTCCTGGAGAAATGAAGTTAAGCTTCTCATTCAAGGTTAGCTATCAAACTTGGAAAGACAATTACTGCAGTGGGACTTCTAATGTTTAATGAATATGAAAATCATTGTTTATAAATCTCTGATTATTATGCTTGGTGGTGGTGATTCATTTCGATAGGAAGCATATTTTAATATTTATTCTTCTTGCAGAATAAGTGGGGAACATGCATCACACCATTGGTGCAGTGGCCTGATAAATCCTTTTCTCTGGGACTTGTACAAGCCTTAGCTTGGCAGAGATCTGGGCTCATGGTTAGGCCGGCTGTCCAATTCAGGTAGTACCATATGCTTTGATTCCTTCCCATTATTTTTTACGTCTACTGCAGTACTGAATTAATTGTTTTTCTGCCATTATTTCTTTTGTTAGATCAGCCCATCCAGCATGGCTTCTGTTTGAAGTACCCATTTCTGCGTGTTCATAATTTTTATGTTTAAATCAATTTCTGCTTATTCCTGGATAATATAATGTTGTTAGGGCATGTAGCACAGATTGGATGTGATGGTGTTTGCTAATTGTAATGGGTTTCCATTCTGAATCCTAAATGTTCAGTTGGGACTGCCTAGTGAGCTGTATTTTCTAGATGGCATGAGTTGGACGGAGGAGCTATCTATTGTGTTGGGTAAATTGAGTCAAACTGGATCTTGAGTGCAATAGAAGACTAGCCTGTTTTGATGGGAAGCTAGAAAAATACTTTTAGAATTTCTCAATAAAATAGCCAAGTTATTTGTTGATCTTTCTCCCTATTTCCCTGCAATTTTTTTTTATTATTATTATAATGTTTGTGCTAGCTAAAATGCTGTTGTTTGGACTTGACCTCGGCTGTTTTACATCTTTATTTTGTATACACTATCAATAATATTTTTTTAGAGTCATGTTGAAGTGAACTCAAGATTGACCTCATTTCGCACTTTTTTTATGTGGAGGTGTGTACGAACTATAGATGCTTTTCATCGAGATGTGCGCACCGAACCATAGATGCTTTTCACTCATATCTCGATGAAAAGCATCTATGGTTCGTACACACACCTCCACGTCAGCAAAGTGCAAAATTAGGTCAATCTTTGAGGTCACTTCAGCATTATTCAATTTTTATTATTCTTATTTCTTGTCCAGAATCAGTTTTAGAACTTCCAACAGAATGAGTGAATGACCCAATTATATTTGCTGAAGGATCTGTTTCCTTTGTCTGAAGGAACTGTTGTTTGCATTTGACCTCAGTGTTTTACATCGTTACACTTGCACACCTAGATCGGTAAATTTGGTCTTTTTAGATTATTGGTTCACAATGTCTTTTCAGAATTTGCACACTACAGGGGGGTTCACTTGTTTTCTTATTTATGTATTTATTTCTGTTCTTTTTTATGCTATCCCTTGGTCAGCATATGCCCCACTTTTGGTGGAAGCGATCCTGGGTTGCGAGCAGAGCTCATTCATTCTGTGAAGGAGAAACTGAGTCTAATCTGTGGCTATTCTTGTACAGCGCATCCTTCCTTGTTTGCATCATTATCTGTAAGTAATACCAGTCCAGTAAAAATTTCCGTTTTTTAGTCGTGTTAATGCTGTTTGTATGCATCTTCCATGCACAACCTTTTCATGTTAACTCGATCATTTGCCTCGGGATACAAAGAAAAATATTTATAGTTATGTGTAGGCAGATGATCTACGGTTATGTGATGGGGGCGTGTGACGAAGGGGTGCGTTAGAAAATCATTAACACGACAGTTCTGTGATGGGGGGCGTGTGTCAGAGGGAGGCATCATTTTATCACAACTCAAAAATATAAGTTGCAGTCATTTGTAATTCCCTTTATCATCATAGGGTATGTTTCCTTTTGTAACAGGGTGATGTGTGTGAAGACAAGCTCATATTTATTGCCCAAGTTAATAATTATTGATAAAAAAAAATGGACATAGTGCGGATATTATGTAAATGCTTAAAAAAAGTTGTTGAATGACCCTTTATTCTCTATGATAGACAAGAAAAAAAGCTATCATTACAAAAGTGCAAAGTGCTATTTTCTGTTCCTTTATTTTCTTATTCTTTGGAAATAAATTAAACCAACTCATTTATGCACTATCTCCAGTGTTGTTGGATGAACTTCAAGGGTACAAGCATAGTATTAAATTTCAACATATTTCCACGAAATATTTCCATTTCCACAAGTTCCAACATGAAATTTAACCAGCAGTTTCTTTTTGTATATATTTCGGTGGAAATAATTATTCATTTCCTGAAATATTTTGATGAATAGTAAATTTCGACCAAAATATTCTTTTTTTGAAAAAAATTATAATTGCTTTTAGAAAGAACTTATACATTACACGTAGTATTTACTAATTACTAATAAAAAATTGCATATAACATTCATCCGTTAATATAAATGAATTATGATTAATTAGTTATCTATATCATCTTATTTTAATATATTCTATGCATATTAATACATTTATATAAGCACGCATACAATCAACCATGTTTCGATTAGTTGGATGCATTAGCAATTTATTCATATACTTATTAAAAAATAAAAGAAATATAATAATGCATGAATGCAATACTTAATATTTTCTTCATTTTAATGTCTTACATATTAAGGTGTATGTAGTTAATGCAACATTATTATTCTTATTTCCACTGTCAGCGTTTCAATACATGTGCGTATGTGTAACAAAATGTTGTTGTTATTCAATTTCACACTCCATATAGTAGTTTATTGTATTTAGATGATTTAATAAGTTTGTTTTAATACCTATTTTATCATTTCCTACGGGTTCAATGAAAATTTCTTCAATATTTCGATCATTTCCAAAAATTGTATTCATTTCCACACCGATCGAAATATTCCCATGAAATGTTTCCATTTTCAGACTAACCGAAATGGACACCGAAATCGAAATTTAATACCTTGGGTTCAAGTGTTCGAAGAACTTTTGTATGATTCATTCATGATATGGAGAAGTCTTTCATATTTAGATCCATCCTCGCGTATATTCATTTTTTGGATGTACTTTCAAGGCACATTCCGTCTAAGCAATTTGGTCCATAATTTAGTCTTTCACATTCTTTGATAGTAGTCTGTAAATTTTATCAATGTCATCTGGTTTGAGCAATAGAACATCTGTTCATTTGACTTCTCTTCTGCTATCTGATCTTCGTCCTATGCTTCTTTCTAATCAGGGAAAAGTCTGCTGGGAATTACCATATCTGAACTCTTCAATCTTAAAAAATGTAGAAACCCATGAAATATTTTGGGACAAATTGAAGTTCCCATAACAGAAATTGAGCACAAATCTTGGCAAGCAGAATGGTGATTACTGGAAAAACCTCACATTCTACAATTAAAACACATCAGGGTAGCCCTTGTTCAAAGGATTGAAACTTTAGGGGTTTTCTTGAGTCCGGATCCTATGCACCCAGGGTGGAGGATTGAAACCCTCCTCCCACACCTCAATACACGCCACATAAGTCACAATCCAAGGACATTATAGAACGGAGATATTTTAGGCACTAATTATGTGGATTATGACTTATGTGGCGTGCATTGGGGTGTGGGAGGAGGGTTTCAATCGTCCACCCTGGGTGCATAGGATCCACACTCTTTTTTTCAATAAATAAAATTTCTAATGTAATCTAAGAAAAAAGATTTCATTGGATACAGAAACTCTCTTCCAAAATCCTGAACCCAATTGAGATAGTAGAGAGGCTAAAGGCCACCTTTAGCTTATGGATTTGAACGTTGATCCCCTCTGCCACAACGCCCACAACACTCCACTGTAAGGAAAACCAAAGTATGAGTGATTTGGGACCTTTAAAGGAAATTCGATTTTTCTGAGGTTTAGGGTTCCCGAATAGTAGGACTTAAAGAAAGGAGATATAATTATGGAAGAAATAAGAAATGGACAAAAAAAATAGAGGT
The DNA here is from genome assembly GCF_017979445.1 of Akebia trifoliata. Lineage (NCBI taxonomy): Eukaryota > Viridiplantae > Streptophyta > Magnoliopsida > Ranunculales > Lardizabalaceae > Akebia > Akebia trifoliata. The sequence continues at coordinate 24,017,821 of NC_141375.1, read as the reverse complement.
TTTAGGGTTTCAGGTATGTTTAAGAAGGAATGGGTGAAGTATCTAGGATTTGGGAAGAAGAAACAAACCTAATATCAATGGTTGGTTAGTGTAATTCATAAATGAACTACATAGATTAAGAAGAATAATGATGGAGAAGAAGAGGAGGAGATAGATCTATTGATGTCAGACCAATATGATCTTAGAAATCACATGGGTTTCTTGAAGCTTACATGTCCATTAGAGAAATTAGCAAGCTGTACCCTTTTTTTTAATTCATCAACTATACTGTAAAAAAAAAAGAACATATAAATAAGATATATATATATATATATATATATATATATATATATATATATATATATATATATATATATATATATATATATATATATATATATAGGTGTGATATATTCCAACACTAGTACTGTCCTGTAAATTAGAAGCAGAAATAACCAAACTACCCCTACTGCATAGAAAAAAGAGAACAAGTTAAACAAAAATACTAATTAGATATCCCAACGAATACAGCTTCACACTATTATTTGCGATGTCAAACTAACCATGTGGACCCTTCATCAACTAAAAAGTCTCCCATATGGGACCCAGTTCATTATCACCCCACCAAATTATAATGGCTTGAGGGTTCTATCTCTAACTACACCTCTTGCAAATTTTAAGGAGCTGTGATTGATCCTTAGCGATGAGCCAGTCTATCCTCTGTTGATTTCCACCGCTTATAAGCTTTCTTGTTGGCTGGTCCAACTCTGTTAACTACTCACTTCCAAGTTTTGAAGATATACAATCACAATGCACATCTAAGGAGCCTATATAGGTCCAGGAGAATTGGGCATTATTGTCCTAAAATTTAAGGCAGGTGTTTTTAGGTAAACTGTGTAAGGTGGCTAATATGATTTATACATTTGTTAGGTTTATTGCTAGTTTGTTGTCTTTATCTTTATTTATTTTCCATTTTTGAAATGCAGCTCGGCAGGTCCAAGTGGAATGGCAACGTTGGAAGCTCAGGAATAGTTGCTAGAGTTGAGACGCCTGTCAGCAGCATGGACAGGCCTTCCTTTTCTATTCAGTTGAATACTGGTGTTGAGTTTTGATCTTTGTCACTCCGCATTTTGTAAATAAATGAATGTAGCCTGAAGTTCCTTACACTTCTTTCTACATGTAAATACTAGTCTCACTGCCTGTTTGATGATTAATCCATAATGTCATTGTTTGGGATGTTTGTGCGTGTGGAGTTTCGGGGGGAGTCTAAATCTTGTAAAATTTGCAGATTTTTCTATAGTTCAGGAGTTCAGGCTTTCTTTTGACAAGCATATACTGATATAATCCTAGTGAGAAAATTGCTCTGGAACTGCATAGGAAAAGTTGAACTCTCTGTCAAGTTCTATTGCTGTTTTTTCATGAATTTGGTAGTTTGTCATGGTAGAAGGGAAAATAAAGTAGATTTCTTTTTCTTTTCATTGTCGTGACATGTGATTTACTATCAGTTCTTAGTGTCTAGAATGGCTTCAGAAGTAGTTTTTAGTGGAAGTAAACATGTTTTGGACAACTATTGGAGTTCATTTAATGTTGGAAAAGGTGTAGTGTTGCATGCCTCAGAGATTGATCCAAGGAGGAAAAAAAGATTGAAAAGAGATCTCAAATGTTTATATTTTTTTTATTATATAAATTTTATGTTTGATTTTTAAGGCACAGTTGTACAAATGATAGATAGATCAACCTAGATGCAATGTGCTCAGCTCATTGTTGTACAATTCCTCACTCTTGATATGTACATAATGCAAAAGTTATAGTTTATAAAGAGTTTGGTCTTATTCAGTTCTTTTTCATTATTGTAATCTCAATTTTATGTTTAAATTTACATTTAAAAAAAATTATTTTATTATATAAAAAAAGGGACTACAATGCTTTCTCATCTCGAAAAAGATTCCTTTAAGTTATACTTCCCCCAGTTATTGCTTGAGGGGGGTGGAACGAGAGAAATAACAGGATGTTCGATAATAAGATGAGAAGTCCTCACGATAGTTTTTTGGCGATCTTGGACTATTTGTATCTTTGGTCTAAACAGAACATAGACTTTGGGGGAACTTCTTTTAATGATTTTGTTTTTAGATGGAATTATTTATGTAATCTTTGAAGTTTAATCTTCTTTACTGTTGCTCTTTGAGAGACCTCCTTGGCCTTCTTGTACTTATTTTCCCTTTATCAATAGATTATACTTATAAAAAAAAAAAATTATTCAAGTTGAGAACTTAAGAAAAGTCTTAAAAAAAATTGTGTGTTTTTCACATTCATATCCATATATATTGAAATATCCCCCATCTTTTAAAGATCTATTACTTTATATATCATTTTTTAAAAATCACCATTTCTTCTAATATTTATGAGGGTCAATCTATTTCTTCTCTCAACTTGTGCAACTTTAAATATTGTCCACTTTCGCATTTACGTTGATGAACTAGATGAACATGATTGACTTGAGATATGATTAAAAATCTTTTGAGCACAGGTTCAAGATAACAATTGAAACTTTATAAAGTTCCTTACTAATTAAGAATACTTAAATATTTCTACACATATTTATCTGATATTTTTATTTTTAATCTAAAATTGCATAGAGTAAATTTAAAGCTAAGAACATAATGTAAGATTTTAAGACCATACACAATCAACTTTACATGAACATTCATTCTATTGATCTATTTTGTAAGATTCAATAGGTATTTGCCCAACATAACTTTCTCATGTGAATGACTTAGACTCTATTGAAAGTGTTTTAGGGTATGAAAAATAAGTAAGATCAAAGCTTAAAACCCTCAGAGAGAGTGAGAGAGAGAGAGAGAAGTACGTGTGTGTAGATAGTTATTGGGGTGAGGCAATGAAGATTCACCCTATCTAAATCACCAAGAATTAGCACGCATCTTGGGGTGGCGTTAGCAAAAAGTTGGTGAGGCAATAGAAGCTCTCGAAAAAGACAAAAAAATACCTATTGTCTTTCCACATCTTCCCATCCCCGTCATGGTTTTTATACTCGTCTAAGACCAAGACGTATCGCCCGAGTTAACTCGATATCAGAGTTGAACAAGACCAACTCACAAAGTCATTTTTTGACCGAGATTTATGAGTCACATTTAATTTTTTGATTTGTCTCACAAGATGTCTCAAACGTATCGAAAAACTCATCTAAGACGACTCAGTATCGTAGCTGAATGAGATGAGACAAGACACCGAGTTTAAAAACCATGATCCCCGTTCATATATCCAAATATACACTCACAAAGAGCAAATGAACAATTGAATTATTTCCAAAAGGGGGATACAAATGATCCTTAATGCTTGCTCTTTCAAATAACATAACCAACATATGGTTCATCACACACACAAAGAGAGAGAGAGAGAGAGATTAATGAACATTAATCCCCTTAATGAACACATGGTTCATTACAAATGATCTCAATAAAATCCACACACACACACACAAAAAAAAAAAAAAACCCTTATTTCTCCAATTTCTGATTTTCCTCCAAGAGATACTTCTTGACAGCATCCCTCATATCATCAAACCTATCAGCCATCTCAAAGAACTTCATCACCTTTTCAAGCTCCCGATCTCCTAAATCATCGATGAACGGGCGCACCGGAAGTGCGTTCTCCGGTTGTAAAACATAAGCATTAGGATTATCATCCACCAATACTACATTCTTCAAATCTCTCCCCAATTCATACAAATCCTTCACAAATTTCCCTTCCCTTTCCTTACACGAATCTCGATAAAGCCGATGAGATATCACCCCCTTAGAATCAACCCTATCTATTACAAGCGAAGCATATTCCTTCAATCCTGCTGTGAAAATAACAATTTCAAAGTTCTTCGATATCGATTCCAATAGCTCATCGACACCCGGACGCTTCAAGATGTAGAAATTTAGTATTTCTCCTTCGATCTCTGGTCGAACGATGAAATCATACTTTTCGGGTGGTGGGTCTGTTTTGGAATGAATCAATGTCTCATCAAGGTCTAGAAATATAGTCTTCTTCGTGGGAAATGTCGGTGGGGGAAGGGTATTTCGGAAAATTAGGGATCGAAAGACTTGATCATGATTTTGTTCTTGTTCTTCTTGAGGGAATTTCTTTAAGAGTCGAAACCCTTTGTTTCTGCGGCGATTTGGGGTTCCAATGTTGGCAAATTTAGTAAAGATTTTGATGAGACGGCGTTGGCAAGCAAAGATCGAATTGTTGATTGAAGCGATCACGATCGAAGAGGCGTTTGAAACATTCTTCAAAGGAGACTTCTTGCGGTGTCGATTCCTACGATCTTTGGAGGCTTTTATGGGGGTTTTCTTGATGATTTTGGACACCATTGTTGTAGGGTTTTCTTTCTTCGGAGAGAGAGAGAAAGAGAGAGAGAGAGGACAGTTAAGATGGTGTGTAAAAGCGGGTTGAGCGGTCAAGCATCAGTTTGAAAGTTTAAATTTTTGGTTCGTGCTCAACGGTCATGACAACTAGTGGTTCGGTACCGAAGCTAACAACCACTTGTCTTATCTAAGATATTTGTTATTTAATTGGGAGGTTTTTTCTTGAAATAGAATGAAGGACAAAATGCAAATTTCTCAAAGGACCTTGGCATTGGGACTTATTTTTTAAATAATCCCTAAGTTTTAGGAGGTTTTTTCTTGAAATAAAAATAAAAGACCCTGGTGGAGGGATTTTTTTCTAAATAATCTCTAAGTTTTGGATGGTCTCTTAATAGTCTATTTAGTAAATTTTTCTTTTCTGAACGATCCTGGAATTCATACTTGTATAAGGTCTTTGAAATATTCAAACTATCATTTTCTCATCTTCTTCACATAGTTAGGTTTTTCAACGATCATTGCAATCATTTTCAATAATCTTTGATTATTAATGACGAATGGAGAATGACATTCTCTTAATTTTAACATCTAAATGTTTTATTTATTTTGATGATTTATAAAATAAAATAAAATAATTGAAGAACAAGGTTGAGATTTGAAAAAAAATGAGTAACAAACTAAACAATTTAAAGTGGTGAAATCAACAATGTAATGTGCACTAGATTTTTTTTTTCGTTTTTTAACTTCGATACTTAGTAAATCTCCTTGAAATACTCAAAATGTATAAATCATAATTGTAAATCAAAAATTACGATATGATCATAAAAAAATTTAGAGTCTCAACTTTGTTCTTCATTTTTCTTAATGAAACATCAAAATAAAAATTCATCTAAATGTTCAAAAGTAAGAGAATATCATTCGTCATTCATGATCAAAGATTGTCTAAAATGATCAACGATCGTCAGAAATGATCGCAGTCACCGTTGGAAAACCTAACTATGTAAAGAAGATGGTAAAAGGATATACGTGAGATGAGGTTCACGGACTATCAAGAAAAGAAAAGTTTACTAAATGGACTACTAAGAGACCACTCAAAACTAAGAGACTATTTAAAAAAAAATGCCTCCACTGAGATCCTTAAGTAATTTTTCCAACAAAAAAAAAGTTGAAATACTCCTGGCAACCTTAACATCCCATGATGAGGATCTTCATCAATAAAGGGACGAACCCATTAATTACACATCACCTAATTAACAATTGCATTCCACTTAATAAAAAAATCCTCCTTGCACTTTGAATCTATATCAACGCACTCCCCCCAAAAAAATTGCACTCCTTTTCTTTATCTTCCATTCGTTTTTAATTGGCAAAACCCTGCTTTGGACGTGTTCATTTTCTTCTTCCACAATTGCATGCCGTCATGATCATCTTCCTATTGTTCCTTTTTATTTTTCTTCTTTGGCATTCGGAACAGATCCTTTGTAGATGTAGTTATAAATGTTGAGAGTGTGCCACATCATCAAGACAATTACATCTGTTAATTTAAATTTAGGAGTTCAGTAACCGATCCTTAAAACTCGATCTAGTAAAAAAAAGTTTTTTTTTTCTTTCAAATTTGATCTAAACTGTGAGTATAAGTGCATGGAGTTATTTTTTATTTTTTTTTCTTTTTTCAATGTGATGTTTTGTGGATTGTAGAACAAGAGTTACAAGAGGAATGGTTACAAAGGATTTGTGCACTTTAACATTATTATATACATATGGCTGTGACGTCGAAAGAAGATATTTGGGACCTTGATTAATGGCAATATATAATAGAAAAATAAGAGTAAAGAATGAAGTAAATCAAAAGAATTTGCAGAAAATTCTTCTGGTGAGGTGTGACTAGACAAGAATTTTTTTTTCTCACAGCACCCCCACCATTTGACATTTATTAAAAAAAAAAGAAAAAAAGAAAACAAAACCATATGAGAGAAATTTCTCTCTCTTACCCACGATGGAGAAAGGGAAATTCCCTTATAGCATCACCTTTTGGCATCCAAAAACATGATCCAATACCAAACAATTGTAGAGGATGAAATTCTAAGAGCTTTGATAATAAAAAGAAAATTTAAAAAAAAATTATTTTTCATCGTTAAAATTTTATTTTAAATTAGGAGTTCAGTAGTTGTCACCTTTCAATACCTTGGACCAAGCTCAAAAAATAATTTTTTTTATTTTGAATTTGAATTTTTTTTTTTTTTACTGAAATTTAGAAAGCTGAGGTGTTAGATTGCCAATGTGATAATCACTATGAGCCCAAAGATCTTTACTAAGATTTGTCATTTTAAGATTAAAATTTAGAATCGTGATGAATGCACACGATTTTGGTACACAGTTGATGTGCCAAGGGCACAGAACCATAAATCTTTTTCATCGAGATACATAGGAAAAAGATGTGTAGTTACATTTTCTTACCACATCAACCGTGTGCATTCATCATTATTCTAAAATTTATGCCATACGAAGTGCGGGTAGGAGGGAGAAATTTTATCCCTTTTGGCTTTTGGCTTTCATCTCTTAGCTGTCAAGCCACAGGTGTGCTGTGAGCAAAAAAATGTCTTGCAAGTAGTATTGTGGTTTTTAATAGTTACTATGGCAACACCAACTTTTACTAATGTCACACCAATTCCGATTAGAATTGCAGATGTGACGTTAGTAAAAGAAGTTGTAGCAATAACAACTCTCTTTTTTCAGATTGGAGCGCAACCCGTATCAATGGTCTGCAATTAAGAAAATTATAAGCTTCAAACCACATTCGAGACTCAGATTTTTGGTTTGCTAGTCCACATATGTGTTCGTGGCACAAGAGTGTGCCATATGGCAATAAAGTGGGGATAGAGTTGGGTTACTTACGTTACTCAACACCCGGTGTACAGTATCTGAACTCAGTAAAAGAAACCGACAGATTTGTTTTTTTTTCCTTTTCAAGATAAGATTCGAAAGAGTTTAAAACTTGTAAGTTTGGGATGTGGGGTCACCGACTATTCTAGGAACAAAGCATCGTCTCCATCCATCATTCATCGAATCACACATAATTATCCAACCTTTCCTCTTAAAATTATGCTTAAAAACAAGTTGATGAGTAGTGAGTCAACTCGGAGTAGTCAAATAAATAAGACTAACTTCCAAATAAAGAACACTAACTATAACACGTAATGTGGCAATAATTTTAATAAAAATTATTATTCTATGAATTCCAACATGTGTCATGTTAGCACACTTAATGCATTTTTTGAATTTTGACTTAATCAAATTTCTAAAAATAGATTCATTTAATTTATATGAATTTTGCTAACATGTGTGCTATAATAAATACACCTTTGGGAATAAAGCATATAAGGGTATTTTTGATATAAAAAAAAATTATAAATTTCCAAGGTGTATTTACAAAACCCAATTTTTATTATTGAGTTTTGTTAACTTGGGCCTAAATGGCACACATTAAGACACATTAAATACACCTTGAAAATAGGTTTTCCTTCCTAAAGTGCCCAAAAAAAAATCTTACATAAAAATGCCTCAAATGTTTATTTCCAAGGTGTATTTAATACATATTAATGTGTGCCCTGTGGGCACAAGTTAAGAAAGCCCAATTTTTTTTATTCATCAAACCTGATGTAGTGAAATGATTGGATTTGCAAGTTGATTTAGTACAAGTTCATCGAATTCCATAAACCTAATAATACAAATTGTACCACCTATTGTTTTGCTATGTAAGAATTTGTAAATTATTTAAGAAAAATAAGGAAAAATTATTCAAAAGACCCTGCCAGAGGGATTTCTTTTTAAATATCCCTAAGTTTTGGGTGGTAAGCTTGATAGTCAATCTAGTAAATTACTCTTAATAGTTTCTCGATATCATCTTTTGTAATAATGTTTTAAAATGTACAAACTACCCTTTTTCTCATCTTCTTCACATACTTAGTTTTTTCAACAGGGATTGAGATCAATTTCGACGATTTTATTGTAAAAGATGAATGAAAAAAATCATATACTTCTAAATTAGAACATTTAGTTGTATTTTTTTGATTTATGATAATAAATGAAGAACGGAATTGATATTTTAAATTTTTTGAAGATTTCATAGTAACTTTTGATATGTTTATCCATTTTACAATTATAATATATACATTTTACGTATTTCGATAATATCTATCGAGTATCATAGTTGAAAAAATGAAGAAAATGTGTTGAGTTCAACATTTTTATTGTCGAGCTCACCACTTTTGTCAAGTTCGACATTTTTAAAAGTTGACAAATTTAACAATAAAAATGTCAAACTCGATAATAAAAACTAGTGAAGTTGAAAATAAATAACAAGTGGTGATTCAATGTTATATAAAAAAATTGGAATCTCAATTTTGTTTTTTATTTTGTATTTTTATTATAAATCGTTGAAATAAATAAATAAAAATATATCTAAATATTCAAAATTAGAAGTATATCATTTTCATTCGTTATTCACGATAAAAAAAAATTGTCGAAAATGATTGCAATTATTGTGAAAAACCTAAGTATGTGATGAAGATGAAAAAAAAAGAAGATAATTTGAAAATTTCAAAAACATTATAAAGTGAGATGAGTTTGAGGGAACGTCAAGAAATAAAAAATTTACTAAATAGGCAGTCAAGCTATTGAAAAAAGTTTTGGGACATCTAGAAAGAAACCCATATATCAGGGTCATTTAAGTAATTTTCCCTTAAAATAATCTGATGACATGATCTAAAGAGTCCTTGACCGCAGAGACCCCATTTCACACTTTTTTACTTATTTATGTGGAGGTGAGCACAGCGTCAGAGAAGCTTTTCACTCATATTTTGATGAAAAAGCGTCTATGGTTCGTACACATCTCCACGTCATCAATGTCAAATTTTAATGTTGCTTGAGTGTTTTTCCTATATTAATCTTCTAAAATTCAAACGTAACGCGTTGACTCATTATATTGTGAGTCGACTCAACGATTATTAAAATAGTGTTTAATATGAAACAAATCCTTGTCGTGATTCGCCTAAATCTAGCTATAAAACTCACATTTATTTCCATTCTCTCTCCATTTATTTCCTCTCCACACAAAAGCCATTCTCTCAATCCTTGAGAGAGAGAGAGAGAGAGATGGGTATTTGGTTTGGTTACTGTTTGTGTTCTCTGATTGTTGTCTTTCTTCAACAGGCAGAATCAAACCTGTTGCAATATAATAAAGTAGGCAAATTACAAACGAATGGCTGTGATTTGTTCTATGGTACTTGGATCTTTGATGAAACAATCTCTCTCTACGATTCATCCACGTGTCCTTTCATCGAGCACGAGTTCAACTGCCAGAACAATGGACGGCCAGATGATCTTTACACCAAATACAGATGGAAACCCTATGGTTGTGAATTGGCCAGGTACCACCACCACCTCTTGATCTTGGCTCTACTTCTTTAATCTTGTTTGCTTTTTTTTTTTTCTTATCAGTTACCGTTATAACGGCGTTGGGTACAGCAAAAGCTGCCTAGTGTTGACGCCGTTATCACCGTTAAATGTGATTTGTATCACCATAGATTCTTACAGTCCATAGCGGTTTAGTTCTAAATCTCAACGAGGTCTGTCGTAGCTTGGCTGAGCCAACTTGATTTTTATGTGACTCAGTTTGCAAATAAGTAAAGTCGCCCAGGAATGGTAACTCGGACGGGTTTTATGTGTTCAACACATTCTTTGACTTTCCCGAATCTACTCTTCAAGCCTACGAGTTGACTCAACTCATTGGACAAGATTCTTTGACTCTAAACTCGTGTAAGGAAAGATTAAGAGTCATGATAACCGGACTATCCCACGTGGCAAACTCAATCGACTATCTGACGTGACAAATCTGCGCTCTTCGGATCTTTTGAATCTAAACCCGAGGAGATACACTTTTTTATGGGGAAGTGTAGTCGAGTATCTTGAGGATTGCAGATCTACGGTTACAAATTTGTCACGTCAAAGTAGTCGAGTGAGTTTGCCACGTGGGGTAGTCAGTTTATCATGATTCGCTCTTACATAACCTATTGATGTGGTATGTGAGGAGAACCATGGATCTTTTTCCATGTGTATCCCGAAGAAAAAGATCGGTTCTGTACACTACCACGTCAAGAGTATCAATTTATCACAACTTGTAAGGGATTTATTTTTATATTTTTTTTGGCATCAATTTTGGTAGTAAAATTAATTTCGAATGTGTACCAAAACTGCCCTCAGTTTTCATTTACCAATGACTTATTTTCAATGAATAAAACATTAATAATAAGAGAAATCAATGCTTTAAAAGGGATAAATTCTCAAATAATTATAAAAGTTTTCGGTATATCTAAAATGTTGTTAACGTTGACAAAGTTATTATGTAAAGTTGACAATTTGATAATATTTTGTCAATATTACGTAGTAATTATGTCAATATTAATAATATTTCAAAAATACTGAATTTTTTTATAATTATTTGAGAATTTACCTTGCTAATGTTGACAAAATTATCTTATAATATTAATAATTGGATAACATTTTATCAACAAATGTAATACTTTTGATATTTTTGAAAACTTTGGGAATTTACCCTTTAAAAATATGCTCGGAGGAAGATGATAATTCCTTCAAATTTTTGAATAGAATTAAAATATTGGAAAGAACCATGTAATTTGCATAATCAATAGATAGAGAATATAATTTCTATTGTATGAAAATTCTTAGTAATTAAATTGAATACAAATTTGATATTATTTTAATAAAAACAAAAATTTGATAAATATGTTCCAATTTTAAAAATTTTGTAAATATAATATATTGAAAAAAATACTTAAAAGCCCTCTACGGAGGGATTTTTTTCTAATTAGTCCTTAAATTTTGGATAATCTCTTAATAGTCCATTTAGTAAATTTTTATGTTCTTAATACAGTCCCTCGATCTCATCTCTCACATTTCTTACGATTGAATGTTTTAATCATTCAAACTCATCATTTTTATCCAAAAAAATAGAATTCTTGACATCTTAATCAAGTTTCTTAGACTTCATATTCTGTCGAAAATGATTTAAGATGAAAATAAGGAATTTTTTTCCTACTTTTTACTTAGTTTTTGGATGAAAATCGATCAAGTGTGATTCTTTCTCGAGTTTTAAGTTGATCATTCCATGTATTTTAGTAGAGAAAACTCGAAAAGTATAAATGGGTGGATTTAACCATTTTTTCCTTAAAAAATAGTAACATAAGACACTAAATAGTAGCGAGTTCGACAACAAACTTTGAGAACTCGACACTAAATAAAAAAATGGTGAGTTCACCACTAACGAGAGATCATTAAAAAATAAAAAAATTAAATTTTATTAAATGTCCTGTCAAATTATCGTGCAAAACTTAGAGATTATTTAGAAATAAATTAAGTAATCTTCTGTAATATAAATAAACCAAACGAATTCAATCATCACCCACTAATTTGACAAATTTTATAGTCAATAAATTGGTTGAGTTCTTAAAACGATTGCAAAGAAAAACATTCCACTTGTTTGGTGATAGCACATCTAACGAGGCGCAATTGATGCTCGGATTTTTTTATGATTAAAGGTCATGTCAGAATTTTTTGTTGGGTCGTCAGTCAGACAGATAAAAAAAAAAGCTCTTACTTTCGCATGTGACATAGAGAATCTATGTTCAATGCAGAAGAAAATCCCTTCAGATTGTTTCATGGGTTTTCATAATTAAACCAGAGTAAATGATCCCATGCATCTAAGTCGTACAAATATTGTTAATTTGTTGTTTACTTTCCAATTTTTGGTTGCATTATTGTTGATTGTATGGTTACGATCATCTGATTTAATTGACTAAATGATCAAATTTCAGCATTCTTTTTTCAATGGAGTATAGGTAGAGTTGAGAAAAGAAAAAAAGTAATTTCTTCATCTCAGATGTGTTTTTTTTTTTTTTTTAGTCGTGATTTTTTACTTGAGTATTTTTCACTCGGTCTAAGATGGCAAGGGTACAAAATCGTTGGTCGGTTTTTTCAAGATGCTTCAGAAAACACAAGTAACCGATAAAGCTCCTCAGGAGAGGTAGGTCAAGTGTTTGAAACCCCACGAAGCAATGAATTTCTTAGGGCCTCCCTCCAAGGTCTGGTTGACTCTCGAATCAACTAGTGCACATAGGACTTTTCAAGAGGGCAGTGCATGTGATCGTGGGATTAATTTCACCGCAAGAGTGTGGGTACAACAAAAAAAAATCCTATATAATATGTTGGTTGTGTTAAGACATTATTAAGCCCTAGCCCAATCGCTTTTTAAGGAGCAAGAAGATTTTGATCTCGACCCTTTAGTAACCCTTTGCTTGCAAGCTAAAGATTAAGAGTATTGATTAAATGACTCCCCCACGTTGCATACTCTATCGACTCCTCTGACGTGACATGTGCTAGAACCATAGATCTGTGCTCCTTGTGATACACAACTACACATTTATGATCTATGGTTCTAGCCCATGACACGTTAGGGAGTTGATTGAGTATGTCACGTGGGGGAGTCATTTTATCACGTCTCAAAGATTAATGCCCTAAAACTTAGGGCTCCAACTTGGGTGGGCAAAACCCGACCCCGTTGGGTTGAACCCGACCTTGGGTTAGTTTGGGTATAGTTAGGCCTCGGGTCGGGCAACAACAAAAAATACCCAACTCAAATAGATTGGGTGCTGAAATAGGTATCGCCTAACCCGATTAACTAGAATCCGAACTTAATATGATTATAATATTATTTTAAAATATTTCTTATCTTAGTTTCTTTCACACTCATAATTCATATTTCGATGTGTATGCTTTTGTTTATCTATATATCAAAATTAATGTCTGATTATTTTAATTAGATAAATAATTGCTTTGTTTTTAAAATTTTGTTTTAAGTGTAATTCTCTATTGTCATACAATGATTATATTACAACTTTTAATGTTTTTTTTTCTTGAAAATGGTGATTATTAATAATAATAAATGATTATTTTTGTTAATTTTATTATTTTTCTTCTCTTTAAATTTGCTTATAATTTTATGCATATCAACTTTTGAAATACATTTTTAGGAAAAATAATTGTAAATTTTAAATTCTTTTACACGCCACTTATCTTTATGTAAACCCTTACCAATACTAAATTACCTAGTATTAATGAGGAATGAATTAACCTGACTTCACTAGGGTTCAGGTTGAGCATTCCATGCCCTAGGTCAGGTTGGACAAGGGCACGGGTTGGTGTTTATCAAGTTTTGGTTGGACTTGTTTTTTGAATCGGACCAGGTCTAATAATGAACCAACTGGCAAATTGACAGCCTTAGATCGGACCCTTGTTGGATCGGACTTTTATTAAATCTCAATATTTGGATCCAAATCGATCCAACAACAACGGATTGGATCCTAATTGAATCATATTCAATGTCATATACAAAATCTAAAAAATTATATACTTTCTCATATTTTATCAATCAGGTCTTATCAAATCAGGAAATGGTTGTTCTAGATGCAATCTCATTTGCCATCAAAAACATGGATCCTCAATCCATATGGGTATTTATTTGTCGAAACGGATTAGATTTCCACTCACAACCTTACTTGCATGATCCGTCTAGAGACCTTTAATGCACCATAGTCATTGTGATTTGTGAGGAGTAGTTTATACTTCAAATGCATCCTGATTTTCATCTATGATTTGGATGATAGGTTCAACGGTCAGGATTTCTTGGAGAGATTCAAGGGCAAAAGCATCATGTTTGTGGGGGATTCACTTAGCAAAAATCAGTGGGAGTCATTTATATGTATGATTCACTCTACAGTGCCAGAAGCCCAATTCACTCTAAACAGATCAGACCCACTTTCTACATTCAAAATCACGGTGAGTTTGATCATATAAAATAATTATATTTTAATTATTAGATAATTTGAACATACACCCTCATGTTTTGGTGAAAATCTCAAGTACCCATGTATTTTCAAACTGATGAGATACCCCTAACCAATAGCCATTATCTTTTATGAGACTAACATAAAATGATTGAAATACCCTTTTATTAAGAATAATGATGAATGCGCACGGTTGGATACGTGGCCTACGTGACAAGAGCACAGAGCCACACAACTTTTTCCTGTGTATCCCAATGAAAAAGATCTATGATTTTGTGCCCTTGCCACGTCAACCATGACTCTTTGTCCTCACCTTGGGTTTTAGTGACAAAGGTCACCACTTGTTGAGCTCACGATTTTTATTTTTTATACTAATTCATCTTGTAAATTGACGAGAAAAAATAAAAATAAAGGAGTCTTGATAATATGACTCGCCATGTGGCATACTCAAATGATTCCATGACGTGGACAAGTTCGGGAAGAGTAGATCTATACGCCTCAGGATACACAGTTCCCTTGGTATACACTTTTTTATGGGGAAGTACGATTGTGTATCTTGAAGTGTACAGATCTACAGTACTCGAACTTGTCATGTCATGAAGTCATTTGAGTATGCCACTTGGTGAGTCATATTATCACGACTCTAAATAAAATGTTTTATTTTCGATGGCTTTGCCTTTGAGAAAGAGTTGTGATAATCTGACACTCTTTTTTTCAGATGCCCCGTTACGCCCCCCATCATAGAACTGTAGATGCTTTGCCTCGGGATACACAAGAAAAAGAAAAATTCTTTATTTTAGCAATAACAACGATAGATGCTAAAATAAAGATTTTTTTTTTCTTTCAAAAATGATTAAAAAAGGAGAGATGAGCAGTGATTATTTAGTCCCTGTCCATGAAAATAGTTTTTTGTACCTTAAAGAGCTTATTGGGCAGTCATAAATAATTGACAACTCAAAAGTGAGTTTTCTATTTGAAGTTGGGACCAAAGAGAAACCAGTGTCACCATCTTCCAGCTGGATATGGTTCCACCTTTTTAGGTGTATGATATGTGCATTTTTCTTAGAATTCATTTTTTGATCGCGATTTCTTACGCTGGACAGAAAAATATTTTTTCGACCCATGAAAATGATTTTTCCCCATCCGAACATTTCTACACCCTCAAAACTAAATTTTTTCCGCGTGGATCATATTGAAGCTATATTTGTAAATCTTTGCATGACAAAAATTCTGATTAATCTAATAATAACATGTAGGATTATGGAGTTACGGTGATGCTCCTTCGCAATGTGTATCTAGTAGACGTTGTAAGCGAAAAAATCGGCCGAGTTCTGAAACTTGACTCCATCGAGGATGGCAAGGCATGGAAAGACGTTGACATGTTGATCTTCAACACATGGCATTGGTGGAATCGCAGAGGAATCACACAACCGTGCGATAATTCATTCTTTAAAACACTTGTGTTTGGAATTGTAATAGCACAAGAATTTGGATTCTAACGAAAGTTTTGTGTCGTGGTTGCAGATGGGATTACATTGAAGAAGGAAATAAGATATACAAAGATATGGATCGTTTGGTTGCTTTCGAGAAAGCTTTGAAGACTTGGGCGAGATGGGTAGACTCCGATATTGATCCTACAAAAACCAGTGTGTTCTTCCAAGGGATCTCTCCATCTCACTACAAGTAAGCTCTCTTCACATGATTCCAAAACCAAAGCAAAGTGATCCAATGTTTTAAAAATCGAACCGATGATTGAACACAATTTATCAAAATGGTCCGACTTTGGCTCGATTTTTGTTGTTATAAAATTACCTAACTGCCCTCGTCTTCCCCTTGTAGCCAAAAACCCTTATTTTTTCTCGTCAAGCCCTACCATCTATAAAACATGAAGGCTATATGATCACTTTAAAAACATGGGTATGTCAAATATTCAACGAAACATGGTGTGTCAATATCAATTGTCATTTTTCGAGCTTAATCACTTGTCACATTCAGTTCTAAGAGAGAGACAGAGAGAAATATTAATAATAATAAAAAAACATTGATGGAGATAGTGAAAGCAAATATGAACTTACACTCAATTACAGAAGATTTGGCTTAGGACAGAGTGGAATGGAGGAATAAGATTCGTTTAACTGACCTAAAATCTTTGGGATAAGCTTCTTTGTTGTGTTGTTGTTGTTGTAATCTCTTCTCGTCTTGTTTTGATAATTGAATCAGCGGCGTTGAATGGAACAACCCAAATGTGAAGAATTGTTTGATAGAGAAGCAACCAATGAGTGGGTCAACATACCCCGGAGGTTCGCCACCAGCAGTATCGGTGCTAAAGGCCGTGTTGAGAACAATCTCAAGTCCAGTTTATTTGCTCGATGTGACGACCCTTTCACAACTGAGGAAAGATGGGCATCCATCCATTTATGGTCTTGGGGGCCCAAGAGGAATGGATTGCAGCCATTGGTGCCTACCTGGTGTTCCTGATACTTGGAACCAACTCTTATACAATGCCCTTATGCTTTAAATACAAGGAGTGAAGGAGTACTCTCTAAATTATTTTACAAAACCATTGAATTTTTAGAATATAATTTGAAATAATTACCCTGAAAAGGGGAATTTATTGACATTATTAAATAATTTATGGTATGTTCGGTTGATGGTATGATATTTTTTTTTAGAAAATTGATTTTCCAAGAGAGTGCAAGTCAATGTTTGATTGCTCATGTACAAAATTTGGTGGGAAAATACATCACATCTCGATTAGAATAGGCAAATGGGACCTCAAGGGAATGATAGATAATGCATGGAAAATGGGAAAATGGGAAAATGGGTGGAATTTTTTTTCTTCGGAAAATTGTGCATTTTTCCTTGAATTTGCTTTCCCATCTAAAGTGATTTTCTACCATGGTAGGGAAAATGTTTCCCATCCACTCCCCCAAATAATGGTTTTTCAACTTTAAATGATATTTTCTCATAGTATATGGTAGAATTTAGTTTCCCGTGACCATTTTCTCAAGGATTCATATTCCCCTAGAATACGAATTCCTTCCAATGATTTACCCCTCACCAATTTTGCTATTTTTCTCTTAATGATACCTCACCAACTTTAATATTTTTCCTCTTTTGCCCCTTTGATCTATATTTTTATTAATAAGACTCCTCCAACTTTTCTTTTTTTCATTTTATCCCCTTAAACCCGAAAGATGATGCACGTGTCGTAGGACAACACGGACTCTAGTAATATTATAAGTTTACAAAGAAGTAAAATAAGGAAAAGGGGGGAGGGGGTAGATGGTCCAAATAGAATTATTCAGTTGGAACTGAATCAAGTAATTAAGATTGAGTTGAATTGGATTTGACTTCAATGAGTAAGATCTAAGTTGATCCATATCGAACATTGTACATTTCTTGTATCTTATACTTGAGGATCGTTGTATTTGCACACACCAAAGTAATGAATTGTACATATTTACTTGTGATACCCACCTTTGCACACACCTAAGTCATTGATTTCTTTAATAATTCTAATTGCATACACATGTTCGGTACTGAATGATTATTTTTTTCTTCCTCCTCCTCCTCCTCCTCCTCTCTCTCTCTCTCTCTCTCTCGTTCTCTCTCGTTTCTTCTTATTATTTGCATCAAGAAAGATTTCAATGAAAATTTTAAGTTTTGATCTTACTTGTTTTTCTTATCCTAACAATTTTCAATCGAGTCGAAGTTGTTTACATGAGAAAGTTCTGTTCAATCGGTAGTTACTGAATCGATTTTAAAATATTCGACTGATATCTTCCACATCTGTTTGGTATGATTCGATATATACCTACTAAATTTTTAATAAAAATTCGATCTGAACTTATCGAATAAAATATAAAATAAAAAGAAGAAGAATGAAGGAAGAAGAAGAAGTAGATTTTAGAGTTTTATTTGGTAGGCGGTGGTATGTGCAATAAATAATTATAAAAGGGTAAAATAATAATTTAATTTTTTTTAAATACAAAAGTCACCTTACGTGGGTGGTGCGTCCAAATAGAGTGGGTGCAGTTATCTGGTGTGTGCAAATAGAACGACCCTATACCTAAACTTAAACCTAAACCTAAAGCGCGCGTTAAAAAATTATTCATTGAAGATGACTTGAAGTAGGATGCAACAAATTTTTTGACGGATCACTTGAATAAGAATCTGAGTCATTCTACACTGTAATGACGTGGCAGTAAAACAGAACAATAATTCATTTCCTCAAGATACAGAAAAGAAATCTTTGGTTGTCTGCACATGCCACGTCATTGAAATGGTTAAAGTTGAATCCAATAAAGTCAGTTCAGCATTTTGCAAGAATCTATAGTAAGAATTACGAATCCACACTTGCTTGTGCTTTTTCCGCAATCAATCCTCCATTACCTCTCTCTCTCTCTCTCTTCACGATCTCGGATCTATCTGTCTAATTTCTAGGGTTTCTCCATCTCATTACAGGTTCGAAATCTCTTTTTCTCTCAATCTCTAACTGGATCTCGTTATTCTCTCAGTTCGTCATCTTCTGTAAATGTCAAAATATAACCATTCAATGTAATTTGCAGAATCATGGCAGCAATTTCGGTTCATCAGTTCGCTCAGTGCATCACCTGCCATGCTTGGAGTCCTGATCACACAAGTAAATCTTCTAATTTTTTTCTTTCATTTTCTCTTTTGAACCCTAATAATTCATTTTTATCAATAATTTACATTTACAACAAGTTAGAGTAGATAACCAATTCTTCAGGTCCGTTTCTTACTTCATGGCATAATTGGTGTTACATGCGTTTATGTAGCTTTCAACCTTATGTTTCCACGAGATTTAATCGTGTTCATCTGAGATTTTTGTTTTAATTACATCCTCATGGATATCTCTGTTCATAACATAGTCACAAAATTAAAATTCTATGAATAAGGTAATAACCTATTAAACTGGTGGATCGACAAATTAAGGTGCAATTTATTGATTAATTGTTGAAAATGGTCACATTTTTTATTTTTTTTTACATTTCACCCCCACATTTTCTTTAAACATTCAAATTTCAATAAAAAAAAAGATAGGGTTTTTAGGGTGGTTGAAGAGGTTGGGTATTGGTAAGAAACCCCAAAACATCATTTGTATATTGCCTGAAAATTTTCCCATTTTTTTTTTTTTTTTAATATACAAAACTTTCCCGAATTTACCTGAATTGAACACCCCCATCTTATAATTACCGAATATGAACTTGGTTACTATGATATATAGAAGTTTTAGTGTTTGATGTTGTGGATGGTACGAATTCAAACAAGGGCGTTGATGCCAGCATGGAGGTCATATCATTCATTATGATGACGTGGTGGGGGACATTGCTGATTCGGAAAGGTCATATAGGTGCCTAATGACAGTGGCTATGCTGGTTGGGTATTCGTTCCCACCCACCCCTGCGCGGGTGCTTACTCGCCTAGTGAGGGTACTATGCTCAAGGCGTGAAGATGTCCCCAATGGGACATGTGTCCTCTGAATCAGGGGACAAGGGCCTGAGCTAGAGGGTGGCGTCCAGTGGTCCCTTCACTGGTCATTGGACAAGGAAGAGACATGATTCGTGAAAAGAGGAGAGACCTTCCAGAGGATTGGTCAGTAGGAAATGACATGGCTTTCAGCTCAAGCACTCCCAACAAAAGTGATTGGTGTGCATGGACTAGTGGCCGTATGAAGAAAGGGACGTTTGGATATTCTACAAATACCTCTGACAGTGAAGAACAAGGGGAGGACAAGATCCACAAAAGTATAAATTGTATTTGTCCCAACACAGATGTAAAATCAGGTTACTTACAACAAAAGAACAGTTTTCTGCTTGTAGTAAAATATTTAGTAGTAGTTTTGTGGGTTGGTTGAAATGTCACACTTGAATTTAAATTTTATTTCATTATAAGGAATCTTTAGTGGGCTCTTAAAAAATATTGATGGAGTCGTTTGGTGATTAGCTTGTATCTGAAGTTAGTTATATGTCCTCCTTTTAGCTAAATTTATCGAGAAACTGGCTGAGGCATTGGAGTTCCATGAAGCAAGAACCATGGGGTTAATAATTCCATGGTACATTGCTTTACATATTTTATTTAGATTTGTTTCCGCCATAGGAACTCCGTTTTTGAAGCAATGAAAGAGGAGCATGAACAACAGTCCGTCCTCTCTTGACCCAGTAGTTCCGCAACTACTACCGTGGTTGTTGCCAACGGGGATCCCCCATTCCGAAAGGTGACGGGGCCGGCCGTTAGGTCCAAAGTTGTATGCCACTGCTGTGGTGCCGATAGATTCACTACTACAACGCTGTTAGTAAATATTGCTGATTGCACATCTATTTCTCGTATATATGTCTCCATACCAAGAAGAGGAAAGTGTACCTCCAGCTACAACAAAAATGGAACCATATTCTATGTTGTAGTCAAAGGGTTGATGATATTTTTCTCTAAAAGAAAATAAATGAAGGTACAGTACAGGTTGGCAGATTACTTCTTAGGATATTGATCCCACATAGTAAGAGAACTGCAAGCTGCTGCTGAGTGTAATCAATCACCATAAGTGCAGGGTGTTGATCCGAGCAAGTGGAAAGTTCATGAAAATACAAACCCCACAATGTTCTTATAATATCTATTCATAAGAAAGTTAAACCCTGAAATAAGTCATTCTAAAATAATCTAATCATACTTCAATTGTTCTTTTCAGTGCTATTGTACACAAATTTTCATTATAAGTTTGAACTGAAAAAAAATTATAATCTTCAAAAAAGTCGTTGCATATCTTAAAACAAGATTTCTATCTCATACGAAAGGCTTCTTAATTGAACATATGAGCACAAAGTTATTCCTATTAAAAGCTAGGGATATCTTTGCCAATAGATCGGAGAACCTTTACCTTGTTTTCCGGCATCAATACGTTGTGGCTTCAGAAAAATCCTGATCTTATTTCATTCACCATAAGATTTAGGTGTAACTACTTTGGTACATATCAATACTCCAAATCTCGTAAGTCCTACCCCGTTGATTGGAAATCCTATTCTTGCTCAATTTATTGCACAATCCAAAATTATCTTCAATAACATAAGGCATTTCAAGTATCTTAGTTGTTTCTTGCAAGTCTTTGTGAAGAATATCATATCATTTGTGTCATGTATATTAGAAATATCAGGCCCACTATTCTTGAAATGGATCCACTTAATCCCTTCACTTTCAACTGCCCTATTAGGCATTCTATTTAATGCTACACCAACCACGATTACCATACAGCTAATAAGCTTGAAGTCTTTAGGTTTATTTTTATTTTTTGCTTCTACTTTCAGAATAAAAGCAATAAAAGTACAATTATGACTCTTCTAGGAAACCTTCCTCGTAGACTTCTTTGATCACCTTCATCACGTATTCAGTCTTTCCCAACAAAGTCTCAGCATCTTTTTAAAAATTTGACTTGAAAGCTCCCTTACTACTTTCCAAACATCCTTCCCATCGGTTGGTCTCTACAACCACCCACATTGTGCCTGGACAACTGATCAAAGAAGAAGCTATCCAGATTTAGTCAACAGGCTTGTTACTCTTTGAACATGTTCTTATGATATGCTACCACAGTGTCCTTAATTTGATCAACCTCCTCCATCAAAATCCCATCCACAAGTTCATTGGTGTAGTTCAAGCGTTCACAAGATGATGAGAATAGTTTGTCTTCCCCCTCCTCGTCCTCCTACTCCTTGAGTCCCCTGACTCATGATTTTTGGTGTCCGAATACTTTATTTTTGTATTTTTCGGTGTGAACAAACTCTTTTTTTATAGCTTCAGCTCTCTTGTTCATGTCCTCTCTCATATTAGATTCGACTTTCTCCTTCCCTTCTATATTTGCAATTTGTTCTAGCAAAACCCTCATCTTTGTTTTCCTCTCATTGCATAAAATCTAATACTTGTTTTGGCAATTTAAGCAACCATTTAAAAATTCATGTTGCTGCTGTTTGCTTGTTGCCTATGGTGTATGATATAATTACAGAAAAATTATTAAGTAAGTTTATATAAATCGTAGCAGTTTCATCCTAGTTCCTGTTTATCATAATTTTATTTAGTTGGTAACACATATTAATTTCCTTTGCAGTGGTTGCATTTTGTCCAAACAATAATGAAGTTCATATTTATAGATCATCACTAGACAAGTGGGAGAGAGTGCATGTACTCCAAAAGGTGTGTTGCACAAAATGCCCATGCATATAGATATTACTATTATTTAATGGTTGGTGAAACTCACCTTCTAATTGATATTATCTCTTTTGGTTCATCTGTAGTGGTTCTTATTATTGAACTTCCATGACAATATTAACATTATTTAACTATTGTTGATGTTTTATTCTGGGATGTTTAGAAAGGATTTTTCCTAGATACCATGCTACTCGAGAAATCACAATGTGACACATCTATCAAAATATTAGAATGGATTGTTAGATGGTCCAATGTTATTTCCCCTTTTGATTCCCTTTTTCTTTAATGACATCAATATGTCACATACGTACTGAATTTAATAGAAAGTATGTGAGGTACATATACTCAGAGAAGACTGAAGAGAATTCTTGATGTAGGACGATGAAGGGAGATAAGAAAATAGAATTTGATTTAGGCAAAATAGGGGATTTAGGGAAATCTGGTTGGGGATTGGGTTAAGGATTTAGTTTATGATTAGGTAAGGATAGGTAACCCAAAAGTAAAATATATATATATTTTGTTCGCAATTATGACAATTTCAGTAGGATAAATGAAAAAGGGTTAAAGAATGGTTAAAGGTTAAGATAAAGGATAAAAAATTCAAGAATCAAGAAAGGGTTTCAAGAATCAAGAATCATGAATCAAGAAAATCAAGAATAAAGAACTAAAAGAAAACCAAGAAAAATAAAAGAATAAAAAAATAAAAATAAAGATTAGAAGAAAATAATATTATATTGGATTCACTACAAAATGGTCTCACATCACACTATTAATGGGAATATCAAAGCTTCAATCTCAATTTTTATTCATCATTGAAGAAAATTACAGTAAGAAGCAAGTATTTATAATGTTCTTTAAACACTAAATCTAATCTCAACCATCCAATTAAAATAAGGAGATCCAATGGTTGTAAATAAACTTAAAACAACTTAAACAAAATAAAAGCAGAAATACCATTTGTGTTCCAATCCCGTAACTTTATTTCTCGTGAATTTTCAGCCTATGAAAACTCATTAAAAAATCAATATAAAATTATCAAATTGCCCCTTAACACCTATACTAACATCATAGGCTAATAAAACATCAAAATAAGCTAAAAAAACATAAAATTAAAGTCCTAAAATAGAAAACTAAAAAAAATTAAAATCTACTCTTCAATATTTGATGTCCCCATCAATTCTCCTCGCTGGGAAGATTTTACTATTGGTGAAATAAAATTGTAGCAATTCTCATCATCAGGTGCATTCCGCATTAGTTCTCTACGCAAGAATCTCCATTTACAAGTAATAATTCATTTCGAGATACAATTGTAAGTTTAGTAATGCTTTCTACATAAAGAGTTAACTAAGAAAATACAAGTGATGTTGATGCAGATATTTTATTTTTAATCTTGAAGAAAATTCCATGAGACAACATTCATAAGTCATTATATCACAAAAAACAGCCGTTTGGAATAGTATATTATGCTAGAGTATTCCACATAAGTTGATGCAAGTATCTTAAAGACAGAAAATCTGAAAGGCAAAATTAACAATTAATTATGTATGGATAACATGGTCAAAATAACAGAATGTACCAGTTAATACGTATTGATATCGGCCGAGACCAATACAAAACATTGACCCTGAACATTGAATATTTTGTATTAGAATGTGTCGATTGATATAGTATCGATTTTTTTTCCTTGACCGAATTTTTCGTCCTATACGACATTCTATAATAAATAATGCCATTTAAGTGAATAGCGTTCAGTTTTGTTAATGATTTTCCATAGCCGAATTAATAGAAGACCCTAAATTTGTTAATCTAGGACTAAAAGAAAGAAAATTGAAATTTTTTACCCAGAAGTTTTGGTTATCTTACTAAGAAAATCCAAAAAGATAACCAATAAATCTTATGTAATTGCAACTTATATCCATAGATTTGATGCATCTACTATTATAGCTATAATGTTTGGAAGAAATATGACATTATAGAAGAAAGGTTTTTTTTTTTTTTTTGAAAAGTATAATATATTTCAAGGAGAAAGAAAAAACAGCATACAAAGAGGCCGAGAAAGCCTCATAGAAAGTAACAAAGAAGAAGAGCAAACAACATCAATGATTACATAAAGAGTTCCATCTAAAAACAAAATCATCAAACGAAGTTCCCACGAATTCTATATTTTGTTTGGACCAAAGGTATAAGAAGCCCAAAATCTCTAAAAAACTTGTGTGAGAGCTTCTAATCTTGCCATTAAACACCCTGTTATTCCTTTCATTCCAAATCCCCCAAGCAATAGCCGAAGGTAGCATAGCCCACAGGTAACGTTTTCTGGTGTGAAAGACATTACTGGTCCACTCTTTCAACAACGATGAAAACTTATGAGGGAAAACCCAAGTCATACGGAATAAACCAAGGAAACTTGACCATAAATTATAGGAAAAAGGGCAATGAATTAAAATGTGATCAACAGATTCCCCTTCCATCAAGCAAAGGGGACAACAATTAGGAGTGATCCAACCCCGAGCAATCAAGTTATCCATCGTAAGAATTCTACCAAGGGAAGCCAACCAGACAAAGAAAGAGATTTTAGAAGGCACTGACCTAAACCAAATGATGGAAGCCGAGATGGTACGCTCAGCACTAGGAGTGAGCCATTTATGGAAGGATCTGACAGAGAATCTCGAATCCTTCGCTCTAATCCATTCCCACCTATCCTGTTCACTTTCGTTGCGATGAAGCGTATGCAAGAGATCGAGGAAAGATGTAACCTCGGTTAGCTCCCAATCATTAAAATTTCTCCTGAACCCCAAATCCCAAGTAGGATCGGACTCGTTGTGAATCAAACATTGCTGGATTGAATGATTCTTCTTAACAGAACAGACGTATAAAGATGGAAATTGAGAAGCTAGCGACGAAGGTCCGCACCAACAATCTTCCCAAAATCTAATTCTGTCCCCCACACCTGCTTTGAATCTAATCCCTTGCTCAAAATCCTTGCTAACTTTCAAAATTCCTTTCCATAGGCTACACCCATACGAGGTTTTAGACTCACCGCTATACCAACCTAGACTCCTCTCCCCATATTTAGCCATAATAACTTTCCTCCACAAACTACCCCTCTCCTCGCCAAACCTCCAAAGCCATTTTCCTAAAAGCGCTCTATTAGCTAATCTAAGACCCCTAATGCCTAGTCCTCCATTCGTTTTGGGCATGCAAATCACCTTCCATCTAACCAAATGATACTTCTTCCTACCACTCTTGTCATTCCACAAAAAGTTCTTCATAAGTCTTTCCAATCTAATTTCAACGGACCTCGGAAGCGTGAAAAGAGAGAGAAAGTAGACCGGAATGCTCGTTAAGGTACTTTTGATCAAAGTCACTTTCCCTCCTTTCGAAAGATACTTAGCCTTCCACGTACTCAACCTTTTTTCCAATCTTTCAATCACACCATCCCAAATTTTGATACTATTGTAGGGTGCTCCCAGCGGTAAGCCCAAATAGGAAGTGGGCAAAGTATCATACCCACAACCCAAAGTTGAAGCCATTAAATGAACATCATTAACTTCTCCTACCCCAAAAAGTTTGCTTTTCTGCAGGTTAGTATGTAAACCTGACATAGCCTCGAAGCAACACAATAACACTCGAAGCACCCTCACTTGATCCCTCGAATCCTCCAAAAAAGTTAAGGTGTCATCCGCAAATTGAAGGTGAGAAATTAAAGGGCCGTCATTAATCCTAAAACCCGAAAGCTTACCTAAGTCAACCGCTCTTCTAAACAATCTCCCCAAGGCTTCAGCTACAATCAAAAACAAAAATGGAGATAAAGGGTCCCCTTGCCTCAAACCTCTCGACCCTCTAAAAAAACCGGCTGGACTCTAAGAACAATTTCGTAACATGCTACTTGAGGAACATAGGGGTTGGCAAGATGGCCAGGACCACGCCTTAGGAAGCGGATTTCTTGAGTTCGAATTTCCCCTTAGGGATTTATCCCAAAAATTACCTAGTGCATGTAGGGGGAGGGAATTGCACGTGCCTGAGGATTAGTTGGGTGCTCTATGAGGCCTGGATAATTCGGTAACCAAAACAAAATGGAGGAACATTTGATCTTGATTTCAACCCCTACAAGTAGTTTATTTATTTTTGATAAGTTTAATTTATTTAAAGAGGACAATAAGTCCTTGAGGAATATACAAGGGAAGAGGAAAAAGAAAGCAAAGCAAAGCAAAGCAACGAGGCGACTACTCCCTGATTACATTGTCCTACCTAAATATAAAATCTTCAAAAAAGAAACCCCTGAACTCCTTAAATTGTTTACTTCAAAGGAACAATAAACAGAAAATACTAAAAATAAACTCTTGCATGGTACTTTCCTTCCCCTTGAACGTGCATAAGTTCCTCTTTTACTTAACAACCTTGCAAAAACAAGAAATATGGAAAAAGTAAGGGTAAAAATGCTTTTATGGGAGCAAGTGGTGTTTTGTCTTACTTGTTTTTCACATCATGAACAATCAAAGCAATTTATGAAGAGAACAAAACTTTACTTTTTTTTTTTCACATCCAAACTTACCCTTGTTGGAAAATTTTGGAAACAGATGGAACTTCCTTGACTTTACCATAGCCGACTTAAATTTACACAAGTCTAAGTATAAAACCTTGTTACTAAGTACTATCTCATGGTTGATGGCTTGATGTTGTATTATGTGTATATTAGTTTTGACTTTATTAATGTTTTATTTTCTTTATTTTCAATCTCCAGCATGATCAAATTGTTTCTGGGATAGATTGGAGTGCAAGATCAAACAAAATTGTTACAGTATCACATGATCGGAACTCGTGAGCATCTACTTTGCCATTTTCCTAGATTGTAGCTCTTTAATGAAAATATTGGGTGTTGAACTTCATAATTCCAGACTAGTTTTTAAATATATGGGTTTCTTTTCAGATACGTTTGGAACCAAGAAGGATCGGAATGGGTCCCGACCCTTGTTATTCTTAGGCTAAATCGTGCCGCCCTTTGTGTTCAGTGGAGTCCAAAAGGTAACAAAGTACAACTCATCATCATCAAAGCCTTATCCCCAATGTTGGGGTTGGCTTTGTCTAAAGTACAATTGAATTTACAACTTTAGTTTTTTCTGAGTAATTGTCTTTGTACTTGAGTAGCCCTTCATTTGAGTTATCAGATGTGTAAGGTTATATTTTAATAGTGATATACATTTTCGTGTCTTGTTATACCATTTTATTTATCATTTAGTGTTTCACCATCCAATCAAAAGCAACCAATAATCTCGAAAACAAGAAGGGAACTTTGCAATCTTGGCCTTGTACGCAGAAGATTAGCTGGTGGGACCTAGTGTTTTCTTGAATTTTAGGTCAATATTTCTTTTGTCTGTTAAGTTAGTTTAGGAAATTCTTTTTGGTGAGAATCGTTGTGGTTAAACCAGTTGCTTCAAATTCTGTTACCTGAAGAGAAACACAAACTATGAAAAATTGATTCCAATGCCCCATGAAAAATGTCCAAGGGTTGGTGAGATGGCCAAGACCACGCCTCAAGAAAAAGAGGTCTTTAGTTTGAATCTCCCCTTAGGGGCCCTAAGGGATTTATCCCAAAAATTACCTGGTGTCTGTGGTGGGAGGGTACTGCACGTTCCCCGATTATTAGTTGGGTGTTCTAAGAGGCCTGGATACCTTGGTTCCAAAATAAAGAAATAAATAAATATATAAATGTGGAGAAAATAAAGCAAACCTAAACCGCAATAGAAGTAATTAAATGTGGAGAAAAATAAAGCAAACCTAATAAACCTCTTGCCATTGCCAAGTCTTTACCTCACCTTACCTTGAAACTTGCATTATTTATACTCCTTCCAAACATCCCTGCTTGGACTGGCTTTGTGAACCAACATAATATTCCTTTATGCTTACTTTCCATTGGTGAAATCGACATATACCTGGTAAAACTGCCCCAATCCTCTCTAGTGGAACCTCAAACAAACTCCAATTCCACCTACATGCTATCTCTACATAATTACTATTGTCGCAAACCCTGATAACGCCATGATGCTACCCCCAAACACCTTAGACTTGTAGGGGCTTGGAACAAGAGCTAGAAAGCTCGTAGAGGAATTCTCTAAACCAAAAGAAAAACTTTGTTGGAACTGATGGAAGCCCCTAACAACCTTGAAAATTCCATCTTCGTTGTTTCATGATGAACATATTAAAGTGAGCCAGCTCTCTCTTTCAGTTTGTAAGGGAGAACTGGAAAAATTTTATTTTCTCTCTTTTGGAGAGAACAAAGATGTACACCACCCTTTCTTTAAGGAGCTCAGCGCTGCATTCACAAGTCACAACCCTTAAGCATATGACTGAAAGGATAAGGAGTCAAGGATCCAACCTCTAACAAGTTATCTGGTGCTATAGGTCATCTTCTCCACTGTTATCTCATCTAATGGTGTTTGAAGAGTTGCCTTCACCCCACCGTATAACCAGGTAAGTTGTCTTTAAAATTTAGGCCATGAAGAAGATTTTTGGGCTTTTCTTCCATTTGAGTCCTAGATCCCAATTGATTCTGAATAGACCTTTGAATACAGTTTGAGGCCTTGAATATGAGCTTAATCATATTTCTGTGTTTTTTTTTTTTTAAGAATGTGGACTTTAGATGTTCTCTTTGTCTACTCAAGTTCCTTAAAACTTCTCTTGGTCAATTTTTATGGGATCTGTGTGGGCTTGAGATTAGGAAACTTCATCCTTTACTGTTGAATGTCATTGAGGAAGCAAATCCATTTCATTTCTAGCATAAACAATGAATTTGTTCCCATGTAAACCATACCTATTTTGCCAATCCTTTTCTTTTCTAGCATCTCTTTTCAATCCTTCCTGTGTCTGATTTTATTTCTCAATATATACTCATGTATACTGCCTTGCAGAGTCAGATGACTGTCTCTTAGATCCTTCTTCTATCCTTTGTCCAGTTTTCTAGAGTGCACTTTAGGTTTTTTTTTTCTTCGACTCACTGTATATCAAATTTTTATGGGATCTGTGTGGGCTTGAGATTAGGAAATTCAATTTGTACCGTTGACCATCGTTAAGAAAGCAAATCTATTTCATTCCAGCGAAAACAATGAATTTATTCAAATGTAAACAATTAATCCATCTTTCTCAAATCCTGTTTTTAGCACATCTTTTCAATCCTTCATGTGTCCCGTTTTCTGTGTCAACATATATATATATATATATATATTCATGTACACATTGTTCCCAAGGAAAAGAAATCGCATCCTTTTCCCCCTTTAAATATGCCTACATGGCCCTTCTTGTTTGAAAGAATATCCTCCTTTATGGGATTTGAAAGGCAGTGTTCAGCTACCATTTGCATATTCAATTGGTGCACCTGCTGGAATGTGGCCTAGTATTTGAGATTTTACTAACATGATCGAGTTAAACCCCAATAGTTGGGATAAGGCACCAAGAGTTATGGTGATGGTCACCAATTGAAATAGAAATGTTTGCCCCGCTTATTGCCTCTATTTTGAAGCTCTAAAAGATTTATTTATTGTTAAATGGAATGGCGAATAAGAGCTAGAAATTATTGGCTGAATATATATAGAGGCACAACTGAGATCTAAACAGGCTAGGTCGGTTATGAAATTGCTTAATTTTATATGACATGATTTATAAGATTGTTTTCTGATACTTGTTTGCTTCCAAATCTTGTGATTATGGGGCCTAGACCCATAACTCAGTTAGTTTGACACATTGCAAAGCAACTTTGAGGTCATGGGTTCAAGTCCAGGTTAACTATCAAAAAAGGAAAAAAAAAACTTGTAATTATGAAGCTTGGGAGTTGCTATCATCAAAATTTGGCATCATTAGATTTTTTTTTCCTGATAAAATTTTTGTTAGAAAATGTGCTTGTAAAAATATATTTTGCTTCACAACTCCAATTATTTGCTTAATTGTTTTTTAATTATATAATGCTTCAGAAAACAAATTTGCTGTTGGAAGTGGAGCTAAAACTGTTTGTATCTGCTACTATGAGCAAGAGAATAATTGGTAACATTGACCTTTTGCTTGTGACGTATCTCATTTCTTTCAGTTTTGTGCTTTACAAAATATGTACCATGTTGTAACTTCCATTGGATCATGCTTGTTTGGCAATTTATTTTGTTTATTTTGTTTTTTTGAGCTTCTCATAAGTTAAAAATTTAATAACAAATTATTATGTTGTTCTACACCCTATATCCTACCCCTTTTATTATCCTTTGTTCTTGGACTTCCCTCTAAAACTTAATTTCACCTCTCGTCCTTCAACATACAAAACTTGGATGAAAACCTTCTCTTCTCAAACTCACTTAAAGGCAAGGTAGTTTCAGTGATGATAGCTTATTCAACTTTTCAATTCTCACCAAGAAGAACATAATGTAAAAGGTATTTACTTTGAGTATTGTACTATAATGGATCTGGGGTTCATATCTGGTTTAAAATCTTTGCATCCTGCTCCTATGTAATGTTAATTGATGGAACAAGACGTGTTGTACAAGACGATACGATCTATTGGAAAAAAATGTGACATGTATTTCAAAATATGACAATAACATTTTTTGGCTAAACAAGCGAGCTTAGTGGTCGGTAATTTGTAGGTTTTCCTAGGTATTGAACCTGGTTCATGGTATCAACACTCACAAACTTTAACCAACTTGGCAAGCCGGCTCCTTCAAACATTTCTATGACAATCTTTACATTAAACTACATTTAGTGCTTAGAAAAGTGTAAAAGAACTGATGTGTAGCGTAACATTACAATACTCACTTTTATCCACGTACCTGGATTCAATTCACATCCTTCAAGCATTTCTATAACAATCTTACGTTAAGCTACATTTAGTACTTAGAAAAGCTAAAAAGAGCGGATGTTTAGCATAACAACATTACAATACTACCTTTTATCCACATACCTGTGTCACCTGCTTGCATGTCCGCAAACCATGTTGCCTTTTATGAAACAATTGTTATGGATACATTGTTTGCATTAGTGTTTCAAACAGTAAGGCATCAGCTGAGGCATTTCACTCACCAGATCCTTGAGGAGTTACTTCAAGGCATTCTGTGAGCCTCATGTGCATGCATACTTTGAATAGAAAAAAAAAAGAAGCAAAATACCAAAAAATGAGGAATTCAGGGGTAATCTCAATAAAAAAACTGAAAAAAAAAGAAGAAGAAAACATTCTTGACAGTTCACAATTTCACCATCCAACACAGAATATTCAAATCCAAAATTTCAAAATTATCTAGATCAAATTAAAATGATTACATCCATAGTTTTATTCTTCCAACTTTTTTTGATAGGTATAAGTGTGAAGGTGGGATTTTGATCCTAGTTCTTTGGTATTACCTCAAAAACTTTACCACCTCACGAAGGTGGCATCTTTGTACTTCCCAACTTTCCAATTTTTATTCTATCAAACAACAAACAACACTAAGAGGACACCAACCACTTCAACCAAAAAGCATACCACAGTTCTTTTTCATCTGGCAGTGAATGTCTTTTGTGTCTAAAAGATAATATTGTATTAAAAACTAAGAGGTAGGCAAGGCATAGATGCAGTATGCAGGAAAGCCTCAACTCTTTTTCTTCAAGAAATGCTGAAAAGTTTGATAACAATTGTAATAAATTTTATGAAAAAATCAACCATATTTAAATAAAGCAAATCAAGAAAATAAGCTTGTTATCTCTTTATGATTTCCTTAACATGTGATAGTTTCAATGCAAACACCTTACATATCTAGTCACCAATGCATTATCAAAAGAAAAATTAAGAAGTATTGTATACTCTAAAATAGGGCAATCTCATTTGTAACCAAGTCTGTAGTTCTAAACCAAAGATAGGTAGCACATTGATCATGAGTCAATTTAATCAACGAAGAATCAAGTAGGTATAAGTCAACAAAGCGACAACCTTAACCCAAAGATCATAGTTGCATATAACCTATCAACCATAATCCATAACCATCTGAGTAAGATCCCGCTCAATTCAGGGTCTTCTTATTCTCTAGCCTATTTTCAAACAAATGCAAAGATAAATAAAGGAATAAATACTGAATATTTATGTTAAGAGAAAGGGAAGGAAAGAATTTATTTGAGTTCAACATTGATTAAGTGTATATTTGAACATTCTTTGTCACTAGAGTTATTGGATTGGCATTTTGGGGAAAATTTAAGGGAGAAAAAATCTGATATGGTTGGTTTTGTGCCACTACTATGCCTCATCCCTTGTGCTGCAACTGAGTGAGACAATCCACCTAAAACCCAGTTGAGGTTGGACGCACCTTTCTAAACAATGGTTTTAGATTATTCAGTGCCCATTATTCTGTATAGATATCATGTGTGAACACATGCACACAGTGTATCCTCATACTTCTTAGTTTATGTTGGTCAAATGGTGTTAAATATGGTGTTTCCTTTTCAAATAGTTCTGATTTTAATGGTTAGCTTTTGGATAATGTGCTCTACTCTAGGTGGGTCAGTAAACTTATAAGGAAAAGGCACAATTCTTCTGTGACGAGTGTTGCTTGGCATCCCAACAACGTAAGTATGTTCCCCTCTTTTCTTAGTTTAAAAGTTTACATTTGCATCATGTGATTGTCGAAGATCACAATTGAAGGGATTGAAATATGGAAAATGGTGTATGTTGTATCAAATGACGCAAATCACCGACACCAAATGTTGAGACATTTTCCTTTTATAAGGGCTTTTTTAATGATTGGGAGTTGGAAAGATTGGGGAGTTTGATCTATTTGGTGGAGAATAGTCACACGGAGGTTACTTTGGATGATCGTAGATTGTGGGGTGGTGCAAGGGATGGGAGGTTCTTGGCCAAATCAATGTACTACACCATTGCACCAAGGAGCTCAACGACATTCCCTCACACATTTGTATGGGGCTGCAAGGTGCTTTCAAAGATCTCGGCTTTAGGGAGATTACTTACCTTTGACCAATTAATTAGAAGAGAATTTATTTATCCAAATCAATGTTGTATGTGTAAATCGTGTGCGGAAAATTCAAATCACTTATTCCTTCATTGCTGGGTTGTTCGTTAGATTTGGTCGCACTTCTTATCTCTCTTCGGTTTAGTGGGCTGTTTTCCTCATTTAGTTAAGCTGTTATT
This sequence comes from Akebia trifoliata, assembly GCF_017979445.1. Taxonomy (NCBI): domain Eukaryota; kingdom Viridiplantae; phylum Streptophyta; class Magnoliopsida; order Ranunculales; family Lardizabalaceae; genus Akebia; species Akebia trifoliata. The sequence continues at coordinate 23,984,192 of NC_141375.1, read as the reverse complement.
GGATTTGTGGTTTGTTTGGGGAGACTTGTTTTCTTTATCTAAACGGTTTCTTTGGTACTTGGTACTGTTTGCAATTTGTTGGTGTATTCGGAAAGAAAACGTAATAGTCATATTTTTTTTAGGGTAAGGTTCCAAGATTGAAGACTTGGTTTTATTGATTATGGCCTTCTTGTTCTCTTGAAGCAAATTTTACAAGGAATTCAAAGGAGTTTTCTTTGAAGATTTTATTATTAGATGAGATAGGGTTTGTAATTTGTCGTTGGAGTAGCTTGTTTGAGGTTTTTTTTTGCTTTGTTTTCCTTGTTGTTTGGGTTGGTCCCCTCAACCCCCATTTTTTTCTTTTTCCTTTCTAATAAAATCATCTTTACCCACCAAAAAACAAATTAGGGTTTTTATTCCTTTAATTTAAAGTTGTTAAGAGGATTCAATTTACAATTTTAACCCTAAATAAAGATGTAATTTACGACAGCTCTATTTCAGGGGTAGAGTAGGGAGGTGGCACAAAAATAGTATATCTATATAATCGGACCAGGTTGAGCTGCGTGATGGGCCTAGTTCCCTAGCTTGAACCCGGCAATACTTGTAAATGGGCCAAGGCCAGCTGGTCCGATAACTAAATTGGTCTGTTAACCATGTCCAATCCGTGCCCATGGTGGGTTGGGTTAGGATACACCCCATTGACAGCCTTACTTTTAGGTATGTGCTTGTTGAAGGTTAAAATTTTTTTTTTTTTTCTTTCGTCATATGGTTGTTCTCAGTCTTCGGTTAAGTTGATATTTCAAACCTTCAGTTGTGAAGGATAAAATTCTTATTTGATTTATGGTTAACTAATTTGGAAAAATGGTGCAAAACCATTTTTAGGTTGGTTGGGGGACCGAATGATCCATCAAAGTTTTATGTTCCTTGCATAAAAGGAAAATACCATTTTGAACTACACGAGGGCATTAGAACAGAAAACTTGTTGTAAATTCTTACTTCAGATGAAGTTGGTTATTCCTGGGGTGCCCCTATAATTCTAATCAGTTGTTTTGTTGGCCAACTAGGTAGTGCCTATGTGTATACAGCCGTTCTGGTAGGTTCTATACCTTTTCCCACCTAGACACTTCCAGTGAATATGAGTTCTGAAATTTTCATGAAGTCTGGTATTTTTTTCTGCATATGTTTCAATATTCAATTAGAATTGTCAAACTGATGTTTAATGTAGTAGCAGTGCTTCATGATCCATAGCTGAACGAGTGCTATTGCATATTCCTTTGTTTAACTATTGAACCATCCTTTCTGCTTGTAACTCTATCTGCACCAAATATGAAAGCAACCATTTACCATGTTCTTTATGTTCATTCTTTACTTTTAATTACAGATTTTCCTTGCAACAACATCTACTGATGGAAAATGTCGGGTCTTCTCCACTTTCATCAAAGGTGTCGATTCAAGGTATTTTGAACATTTTTTTGGCTAATTAAATATGGTACCCTGTAGATAATAATTCACTTTTGACAAATTTTTATAGGTACCTCTTTGAATATTTCGCACTAAATCATCTGTTCTTTGTATTTGGATGATGACCCAGGGAATCTGGACCAAGCATTTCTTCTGATTCAAAATTTGGAGAGGTCCATATCTATGATCTTTTCTCTTGATAGCATAAAATGCTGTGGTGTAGTTCTTATTGAGCAGATATGAAATTCATGTGCATTTTCTTATATTATATCTGTTCTATACTATTTTACGACTGTTTCATGAAAAAACGTCTACGTTATATAGTTGGCTGCTATCTGTCCAACCATTTGCTTTATGCCTTTTAATTCGGTGCTCACCTCTCAATGATCCTAACCATCTGATAATTTTTTGATTTAAACAGAAGTTTACATTGGATGCTTGGGATTAAGTAACTGGTGTGATTTTATTGCCATGTTTCATCTCAAAGTTATCCCATCGATTGCATGGCTTGATTTGGCAACACATACTATTTAGAGGGACATAAACAACTCTATGATTGAATTTGTTTGAAAATCATGCATTACCACTTTTTTGTCTGACAAAAAGGAACTATAAATTTGGTAAGCAGTACAGATTGCATATAATAGAATTGTATTTAATAGAAGTTAATGGATTAAGAGCCCAGTTCAAAATTTTTGTGCATTTTCCCTATGACCAAGTGGTTTATTAACATAAAATGTGATGCAGTGTGGGACCAATTCATGATCCTTTAAGACTGAGTCAGCACTTTTTGGACTCCATGAACACTAATCACTTAATGCTAGAGTGAGCTTAGTTCACCGTAATTGTGATGCTTATGAAATTTCCCTTGGATTTGATGGGATTAAGAAAACCTAAATTAGATATCTATTTATTGCCCATGCTGTTTATGTATATTTATACTTTGCTTGAAGCATATGGATATCCATCAAAATCATTGCATGTACTCAAAATTGGAACCAAGAACATCATTTTTCTTGATTGAGGAATATGTCTTTTTCAGTAAACCTGTAGCCTTTCATTTTTCTCTGATTGAAGGTATCAGCTTTTTAAGTTGGTAAATTATGTTAGTGGTGGTAATACGACAGACCTAATCCAAAATAACCCTCACCTGCTTACCAATAAAAAGAAGTCAAATTTCTCTTATTAATGTTAAGTAGGCATTTTCTTTTTCCTGTAGTAGTTTCCTTTGATGAATTTGTTTCGTGGATTGATTCATTTTAAGAAAATAACATCGTACTGTTCATCATTCATGCTTTCACTTGAAAGTCTGGGGGTCAATTTCCTACACATTACTTTTGATTACTACGGGCTTATGAAAATGTTCTTTTTTTTTTTAAGCAGCAAATTGTGCAACTTGATCTCTGTTTTAGCTGGGCGTTCGGTGTAAAGTGGTCTCCAAGTGGCAATACCTTAGCTTTTGTAGGTCTGGAATTTTTAACTGTATCCTTTCTGTAAGGAAAAATTATTCAATTTGGGCAGTATGTTTCCTATGCTGATTTGCAGCAGTTGCTAAACTAACTCTCACAAATACTAAATATAGATATAACAAGAAATAAAGATTTATTCTTCAATTTAATTATTTTGGCCTTGCCAAATGTCACATAAGCTCTAATTGGAACCGAAACACACTTTATAATTGCTTGTTGAGCTCTATAAAACCTTTTGGCGAAATGTAGTAGTTTCACACTATCATATTGTCTAGATGCATGAAAAATAAACATATTTAGGAAGGTTATCAGTGCTTGGATACTCTGAATACTCAAATCAACAACAAACTTTTACTTGTCATTTTCTAATTTAAAGAAAAGCTGTGTGAAATTTCAGCCCCTCGGAATGACTACCATTTGTTTAATGTTCAGGTCACAATTCAATGATCTACTTTGTCGATGATGTTGGTCCTTTGCCTTCTGCCCAAAATGTAGCATTCCATGATTTGCCTCTCCGTGATGTGGGTCAGCATCCTCTCTTGTTAGCCTTCACATATCTTAGAGTTTTATGCGTTTCTATTAATTCTTCCCATCCTTCAAAAACTGAACACTAAAAATTGCATATGCATTGTTCCAGGTTTTATTTCTTTCTGAGAGGATGGTCATAGGCGTGGGATTTGACTGTAATCCAATGGTTTTCACTGCAGATGAAAGAGGCATATGGTATGTCATGGTCTTCTATATGAATTACCTTTGCTAACTGAATTGTACTGTCTATACGAATTTGTTGCTTCATTGCCTATTTCGGTCAATCATTTAAGAACGTAATTCTTGGGTACCTAATGGTCCACTGGCACCTATTCTACTCAGTTCTATTTTATATAGTTCAGTAAAAAAACTTGGGGCATGTGAGTGTTATCCCTATTCATATATTTAGTGCAAGTTGTGAAGATTACACCTCGGCGAGGTGGTAAAATCTGAGTTTGGTAATACTTCAGATATGGGTTCAAACCCCAATTTGACACTTGAATCTTTCAATATATGGTGCAAGTTGTTGGTATGGGTAATGGATTTCTGACATACTAGTTTTATTTAGCCATGTATTTGTGTTCTATTGGAAGTTTCTCTTTTAAAATTATAAGTGCTCTGATTTGACAGTGAAATACTTTTCTTAAATGAAGTTATTTAGTTCCTCACAAGGAAATTATTGAAAAAATATTTCTGTATTTTTCTTATCCTAGGAGCTTTGTCAAATTTCTTGATGAAAGGAAAATAGCACCTTCAAGCTCAAAATATGGTTCACAGGTACGTCCATTTTCTATATGATGACAGTCTATTAGTGAAAAATATTCCTAAAAACTAAAAGAAAAAGGCTTTAATGTATAGATCTTGACAGAATATTGGGTAGCTTAAGTAGTTTCCCTAACACAAGTTGCATTGCACACCACAAAAAAAATCCATTTGCGTCTTTCTTTGGGTGTACATGTACATCTGTCAATTTTGTTGATTTTCCAGGAAGTCTTCAGTTGCTCCGTAAGCTTGCTATAAAGTGTCTCTCCTAAACTATTTGTGTGTTTGCTGTTATTCGTGAGTATTGGATCAAGTCCACTGATCAGATGAACCCAAATCATGGATCAACAGAAGTAGGCTTTTGGTTTCCAAGAAAAAGTAGATTGTTTTATTAAAGTTTTATATTATTGTTGTGGCAAGTGCCAGTTCCAATGTCAATTGGTGGGGTAAGGAAAGAAAAAGAAGGAAAAGCGTGGATGGCATAATTTGCGATCACAGTACATAAATTTTATTACGTCAACCATTTTAAGTAAAAGAAATCTAAAGTTTAGATGGTGTAGTTATGTTCTCTTAGCTGATAAAAATATATTATGATGGAGATAATTGTCAGGCTCATGTATTGTGTTTGAAGTTATGTTGCATGGAGCCATGGACTCTTCCAAAAGGGTGAAGTACCCATATTGGTCATGTGTCTGATGCTCTCCATGGACTCGAATGCTATATTTCTGATTTATCTTTCGTTTTTTGCCCTTTTTGCAAGATGTTAATCAGCATTATTCTTAACGGCAAAAAAATATATATATATTCAGCATTTGCGATATGTTACTGTCGGATGTACACTCCCATAGGATGTTTTTTGCGTGTATGTAAGATGTAGCAGCTATAGAGGAGAGATCATCGATTCATTGTCAGGAGAAAATCCATGCATTTCTTGCCTTGTCTGGAGAAAATCTGAGGGCTTGAAAATTATCCATGCAGTTCTCAGTGGATTATGTCTAGTAAATGACACAAACCAAACAACAACAACAACAAAAATTATCTGGAGATATGGGCTAAATGAATCCTATTATCCTTTCCACTCTGTCCAAAGCCAATGTCTGATACATGATTCATGTTAGTGGGTGACAGATTTATACACTGGCTGCAACCTGATGCAACCCTCCTCCCATGCTGCCATAATGTTTCTCGCAAGCACGGAGAGTATTGTTAGAGGAGTCAATCTAGGAGCAAAGGCTCATCTAATCTTTAATATTCTTTCAAATGGTCATTTAGACTAGAAAATCAAGATAGTATTTATTCTTCTTGTAGGAGCCACCTCGGCTCTGCTTCTTTGGCATCTAAATAAATTTATTTACAGTTATAAAAAAATCCAGATAGTAAACAGCAAACACAATACATGCTTCAAAGGGTAGGATCTAATATTGTCCTTTTTAAATAGCTTATTAGGGTACTGCAAATCCAAATTATACTAAAACACTTAATTGACGTTTGTCATTATGCTCAACGTTGGTACAAGGTGTGCACAATAATCGCAAAACACCGGTAATACTGTTCATTCACGATAAATGGATCTGGTGTTTCTTTTTCGTTACTTTTCAGACCTTCTGTTGGATCCATAGATTTGATATTAGTGTTATTTATTTTTTTATTTTTCCAGTTTTCTGAAGCATTTGGGAAATTATATGGTCAATCAAAACATGGTGTTAGCAACGATGCGATTGAACCTTCAAAATCCCGCAAAGGTGTTCATGAGAATTGTATAAAGTACGTACTACAATATCATGTTTTGCTGCTAGTCATGTCTGTGCTTCCTATTTCCTATACATTTTTGCCTGGTTGAAATTCAAATGTTGAGGCCTTAATGTTTTTTTCCACTTAAAACTCTAGTTCAATAGTGCCACTGAAGAAAGCAGGAGAGAGCATGGTAAAGCGTTTTAGCACGACAGGTTAGTTGTCGAAGTTCATTGCTTGGACTCCAAAATTTAGTAATGTTGCTTTCCTACTAAGAACACATCTAATCCATGGTCATCTTGTCATTTCAAACAGGATTGGATGGCAAAGTGGTGGTTTGGGATTTGGAAAACCAGACAGATTTCTAAAAATCTTTCTCCTCGTCACTGGTGATGCATATTCACAGTTAGAGATCAAATATTGAAGTTTTTAATCTTTTAAGGCCCTGTTCATGTTCTATATATTTTTGTTGAACTAAGTGTACTTGAAGAATCTTTCGTTAACTCTCTTTGACTAACCATATTCTGTCCCCCACTATGATTATTTTCCATGTTTGAGCTTTGTAGTATATTTGGTTTGGGAGGTTATGTTGTGGCGGATTGTGTTGTAGAAATAAATATTGCTTAATTTTTCAATTTTATCTTGAGAGTTGAACTTGAAGTTCTTCGCAAAGTTGACAGTAAGAGTTAATTACAGCTACAATAATTCATTGCCTGACAGAATCCCCTGATAGAGTTGCATAGAATTGGATGATGATGATGATGCCCCATCATCATAGATGATAGATCGTCGTTGTACTCATCTACATTTGTTTTCTCATATCGGACTCTAGGATGAGCCATCAAACTCTCAATAGTTCTAAAATTGGTGGATATAGAAATATCTATGAGATGCCCTCGTTTACTCTCAAGTCAAGTCTTTGCGACCGACCGGTCTCAAATTGTTAATTTAAAACAACCTTTTAATGTAGCAATATTAGAAATGATTGAAATTTGAAGACACTGATCATCTTTCCTTTGAGAATGACTCAATGAGGTAAGGTTTGATGGTCTAATATGTTATTCATATGGACCTCAGATGATGGTTTCACACAAACTAGTAGTATAGAGGACTCTTCAGCTTACATCTGTTGGAATGTCAAACTAATCTAATTATTGAAGGAGATGAGTCCAAGATATGCCCTAGCAAACCCAAAAAAAAAGTTCAATACATCGTATGTAAGTAGATCAACAATGATATACTTCTTTTGGTGTGATCTTCACCTATAACTGGCAGAGACTAGAGAGGGAAATGGGTTCAATAAAAAAAAATAGAAAGGTGAAAACCCTTTCCCTACTAACATAGTAAGATTTTGAACCTTATTAAGAGTCGTTTTACTCAATTGGATTACCACATCAGAAATCCAACACCACCGTCCTTCATCGAAAAACACATAAAAAAAAATAATAATAAAATAATTTCTTTTGAATTAAATCCAAGGTTTTAAAAATGGACAGCTACCAAATTTCCACAAAATTCTCAAACTTAAAAATGAAATTCAACGGTGAAATATAATTTTTTATTATTATTTATTTTTTCTTTTCAAAATTCATTGATCGTGTTTTTGGATGGCAAGAGGTGAGCCCAAGGACCCTAAGTAAGGCCACGAGACTAGATAGGAAATGATCCTAAAAATATGTTATTTAGATAATCGAAATCAAATGGAAAATTGTAAATAGATTAATTTATGCTTCATCACAAAATATTGTTAAACTTCATTCTCGATTTTTTTAATTATTTAAATATGTTACAAGTTAATCAGGAGTAAATCTAGTAAATTATTATGAAAACTCAATGATTTTTGTCACTGCGATCCTCATATACACTGCTTGACTACTAATGCCCCTTTAAATGTCCAAACTGCCAACAAGTGTAACAATTAATCCACATTTATCAAATTTAAAAAGATGAAGAAATGGTTCAATCCTCTATTTCTCTCTCTGTCTCTCTATCTCTCAAGAAAGGAAGAAAGAATAAAACATGCATTAAAATAGAGACTGAATAACAAAACTCTTGCAAGTTAAGCATTTTATCAAACACCAGTTGTTCTTTGTCGATGTGCAATCTAAAAGAACAGAACGGCGTAAATTATCATCGATAAGGAATAAAAAAAAAATCAAATAAATTAGGGTTCAAAATCCGTCTATCTGACTCTCTTACCCACTCAAGTCCATCAAACCCTAGGCTCTCGAATTTCTCTAGAAACGAAAAAGAGTGGATTTATCGAACCCCAGTTGTGTAATTCTCTCTACTGGTTATCTACAAGTACTAAACCCTGCGAATTATAAACAAGAATCAAATAAATTAGGGTTTCAAGAAGAAGAAAATATATATAAAAAAAATTTGGACCATTTCTCGATTTGTGCGTGTCATCCTTGCGCAGGGGCCATGCTAATCTTCTCTGTATCGTTCCAATTTTATCGGATGTCTCCGAAGAGACAATCTCAAGTACAGCTCTGGGTAATATAATGGCAGAGAGAGCTTTCAACTTGGTCGATGTGGGATATTGGGATTTGTGAATATTTGAGATAACCCCTATGCGTTTTTAAATTTGATGCCATACCGTCCTTGACTACGGTCTATTGTTCATGATTAATGGCAAATGGTCGAAATACCCCATATTCAAGGTCTTGCCCTAAACTTTGATTTGTTTTTTTTTTTTTTTTTTTTCCTTCCCTCAAAACCATTTCCTCTTGTTTCTCTTTTAAGTCATTGAGAAGGAAATAAATAAAGGGTTTTTTTATTTTTATTTTTTAACATTAAACGGCTTAGCAATATAAATCAATGGTTGTAAATGAAGGGTTTGGGGAAAAAAGTTCAAGATTTTGACATGGGTTGAACATGGGGGTATTTCACTCATTTTAGTTAATAAGTCATATAAGACTATGGTCAAGGGGTTTGTCATTGGTTTGAAATGTGACTTGGAGTTTTAAATATTTAACAAAATCTGGAGGGGTATGTCTAAGTTGCTCTTTTTTATTTTATTTTTGTTCCTTTTTTGACGAGCTGCTATTGACACTCCCACATCCCATTTTTTATAAAGAAAATAAGTAAATGATTGAGGATAAGTAATATTTGGGGTGCCAATAGAAACTCTCTTTTGTGTTTTTTTTTTTTTTTCTTACTAGGTTTTTATTTTTCAGGTTTTAAGATTTTGTATGAACCTAGTCATAATTGTAAATAACTACTAAAATTGTAAGTCTAAATGTGTAATAATGTTGAGATAATTTGTGCCAAACCTTTGTAATGCTTGCATGGTGGGTTTTAATCTTTAATTGGAGTGTGATAAATAATTTAAGAAATTGTTGCATGATAAACAATTTAAGAAATTGAGGTGTAATAAGTAAAAGTTAGGATGCCAATAGCTACTCACTCTTTCTCTCTTCTTCTTTTTATTTCATTTTTTTGGGGTAAATTCCCAAATAAGTACCGAAGTTTTCGGTATTTCCGAAATGCTGATACAACTACCACTAACATTGACAAAATGTTATCAAATTGTCAACATTCCAAAAATATTTCAAAAATACCAAAAACTTTAGTAATTATTTGGGAATTTACTTTTTTTCGTCCCATTGCAGTAAACAACATTGATTTCTCCAAAAAGGATTCAACTTTTGGGACTTTGGAAGAAGAATTTGTTTGGGAAACCTCTTTAAAAAGTCAATGTAAAAAAAAAAAAAAAAATTGTAATGTAAAAGTCAATTTTCTTACTAAAATTATTTGGGAAAAAATAAAGGAATCATCCCAAACACAACTATATAACAGATGAACTGGTTCACTGATTAAAGAACGGAAAAGTAGTAGATCACTCAGACGATTTTTAATTATTTAAATTTTTATAGGAAGAGAGATTTATAAATGGAGTATAAAATAAAATAAAAAAAGGATACAGAACTCAATCCCATCTAAACAAAAAAAAAAAAAACTCTTTCAGTGATATAAGTGATGAGATTTCAGTGCATAGGTTGTCTTTGTATCATAACCGATATCATACTTGGGAGGAAAATATGAGGTATCTTAGGATGAATTTTCTGCGTAAGTGTGATGAGATAATGATCATCTTGATTGACTAAATTGCTTATTTAAGAATTATCATATTTAGATTCATACAAGTGGGCACAAGTCCAAGATTAGGCCCAAGAAGGCAGAAGACCATGTCAAAAAATATCCTATAACAGAGATTACTGGACTGTTCTAAACCAAAAAAATAACTCATCACGCATTATCATGCATCCATATTTGTTTCCTTTTCTCATTCCCTCTTCAAAAATTAGAGTTGCCTCCCTTAAAATTTTGACGTAAATCGTCTGACAATTTTTTCTTTTGTTCTTTTGCTAAGTAAATTGTGATCTTAATTGATAAAATTAACCTTTCGAAAGACAATTATGAGAGCTGAATTAGAAATACAAATAATAAGAAAACATAGGGTTAATTTCACTGTTTGCTATCAGGACTTGTGAAATTCAATAGATCAAAGGAAGTGGTCATTAATGTTTTGAATCAAGAGAGGCATGTCTAAAATATGCAACAATAATGAGAGAAGCGAGTCAAAAAACCGATGATTAAAATTAACAATTTTACAAATTCTACAACAGAAAACAGCTCAAATAGGAGGAGGTGCTCAATCATCATTAGGATCCAAATCATGAAAAAAAAAATCCACAGATCCGTACAAGAAAAGTTACCGAAACAGGGCAAAGAAGAGCAATTGCTTGCTGAATTTTCTTCAATAATTAAGTCGGAATCTACTTCTGTACCTGTATCCTCTTGTCCCTTATGGGCAGGTCAACGGGCATTTGGGCCTCATGTGGATGGTCTGGCCCCTTATATACCTTGAGATGATTGAAGAGAGCCCTACCTAGCTGCAACAACACAATCCAGAAATGGAAAACAGCTTAGAAAGCCAGGAAGTAACATTCTCTTATACGTGCTCAGAGAAGCATGATGGGGAAGTAGCAAGTACTGAAGAAAAAACATTAGAATATATTCTTAATGCCTTATTTTATATTTGAAGCCAGTCGCAGGTTGTTTTAACTGTAAAATCAGAGTTGCAAGTTGATTGGGTAAACTACGCAATAGAGGTACTGGTTATAATGTTTTTTTCTTTTTTAAGTTTGGTGTGGGGACTCATTGGATTTGTGTACATTATCCTTGTTTTTTTTTTTTTTTTGCTAGGCCTGCGATATTAGTGGTTAACCCCAAGGGGTTGGCCTAGTGGCAAGCTGAGCCATGATAACTCCTCAGGAAGGGTAGGTCAAGTGTTCATCACCCCACAAAGCAATGAATTCTTTGGGGCCACCAGCCAGGGTCTGTTGACCCTCGACACAACCAGTTGAATGTAGGACTTTCCAAGGGGGTGGTGTGTGTGACCGTGGGATTAGTCTCACCTGAAGGTGGACCCACGTTAAGCGAAAAAAAACAGAGGCAAGATTATGGGGTTGGTGATTAGTAGGTATCAACACCGACTTTAACTAACTTAGCAAGCTGGCACCTTCACATAGGTATGAAAGATTATCATACTTAAATAACTGGTATATTTTAACAAATTTTATTACAAGAACCTTTGCAAATGTTTGAAGTTCTATTATACATTTATACTCGGTATAATATAAATATTAAAAAAATGATATTCGCCTAAAAACAAAAATTAAAGCATGGTATCAACTATCAACATATGTTAGATGGAATCCATTTCTATATTGTGTCCTGGATTTCAGGAAATGAAGAATTATCAGCTATGCTCTTCGAGATACCAGTATTTTGATGTCATATATTGTAATCATTTATTTTACATTCAGCGTAGAAAGGAAGCTTAGAAATTTTTCGTTAAGTCATCTTCTCAGAAACAATTTATACAGGCAATACAATATAAGACCAAAACAATTGGATTCATGCCATCTCCCAAGTCCATCCTTGACCAGGTGTAACATATTCTCTAAATTAGAGACATCAAATAGCTCATAATCTACCACATTGTTCAGAATTGCAAAAAATTGAAGATTCCGAAACACACAACTTCTGAACCAAGGTCCCAACTTATGTAACCAGGACATTAACATGTGTCTGACACGACACCTTCAACAAGCCCAAAATGCCGGTACATCAGTACGCATGTTTTCTAATAATATTTTAATTGCATTTAACACATGAGTTTTTATCAATTAAAGGATATGAATATATGAAAAATAAAACTAATAATTAATATAAATCTTAATCATACTATATGCAAACCATGCTTGTGTTAACAACTTAATAAATTAGTATAAGGAGGGCATATCAGCCGGCCCCAAATTTTTGGGATAAGGCCGTGATGAGGATGACGATGGATTATAGAAATCCTGTCAAAAGTTATTTTTGAAAAAAATCATTAAAATTAAGGGAGACACAATTAAATGCTAGAATGTGTCGGGGTGTGTGAATCAAAGACATATCCGACATGGCAAAACTTCCAAAAAGTGTCATGTCCCAGTTACATAGATGCCCACTTGATAAGTTGGCGACGTTTGTGAGTCGTAACACCATATACACCCTGATTCACACACTCCTATACCTACTTGTAAGAATGCCCAAGTCAGAAAGAAAGGTTGAAACATGGATACAGTTACTTGAGCTACCTAAATGTAACAATTCTGTCAAAAGCACAATATTTCTAGTTATTTTTCTTGGTGGGCAGTCATATTTTTCAGAACAATTTGCATAGACCTAAAATTGATAGTTTTTTACATAACACATCCTTTGCCCACCATTTGCTTTGAAAATGATACTTCAGTTTATCTTAAATTCCATTCATTTTTCACTTGCTTTTACTCGTAAAAAGTAACTATGCGAGGTGATAAAAACTTTGTAACTTACTCTCCCTTTTGGAAGCATGCCACGGACAGCATGTTCAATAATTCTTTCAGGAATTCTTTGTTGGAGCTGGTCGAATGTCTCCACCTTCATACCTCCCGGTCTACCTGAATGCCTCCTATAGAGCTTTTGAGTCCTCTTCTTTCCAGACACAGCAACTTTTTCTGCATTCACCTATGTTCAAGGACAATAACAATCACTAAAACCTCGAGCACGGTGTTAGTCATGAAACTAGTTATAATTACCAACAAGCCCATTTACATTTGACATCAAGAAATAAAATCTAAGCAATTCCTGCTCAAGTAGGTAAAATCGTTTGCAATAAATAATAAGGCTGTCTTGACAATGAATTCTAGTGATTCGATCCATCACATAAACATACAGAATTTGACAGTAGAAAACAACTAGGTTCAAGTAAATAATAGAATTCATAGAATTGGTAAACGATGGCATTAATAGTACAACTACAAAATACTAACTGGAATTGATTTCTCACATCTAATTTGTACACTAGGATAACCCAAAGCACCGCCAAGTTAACCTAAGTGAGTTCGACTCCACTCTTCTCCAACCTTCCTCTTCTCTCTTCTCCTTCTCTCACCTTCTACTAAATACCATGTATGAAGGACTACTAAAGGTCTAGGCTTAGACCCATAGCTCAGTTTATTTTGACACATTGCCAAGCAACACTTAGGTCATGGGTTCAAGTCCAGCTTACCCATAAAAAAAATGACTACTAAAGCTCCCCCCAACACCTCAAACAAACACTAGATCATTCTCACAATAAGGTGCTTAGAAAATCATCACAACTGAAGCAAAGCAATCTCAATGAAACTTAGGGGAGAGGGGGGGGGGGGGGGGGAGTGAAGGGATTCCACTATCTCGATCTTCAGATAAAGCATACAATCATCACACTCACATAAATCAATGAAGGAAAACGATACGAATGTTTTTTTACGAGGTTTGTCACCTAAACCTAGACTCCTTGTAAACGTAGACTACATAACCGCTCATAGAACCATTTAACAAAGTAATTCTCTATAGTTTTGTTCCTCGAACCCTAAAGATAGCAATGAATCCTCCTTCAACCAAGGAGTTGATTCCCTTAGATCTAAATTTTTTTCCATCAAAATAGATTCATTTTCCAACTACTAAACCATTAGCCAAAGCTCATAATACAAAACAAAAACATTCTTCATGCCAATCTCCCAAAAAAGGAACTATATTCGCTTTTCTAATTATAAAAAAAACCACCTATTGTTATCATGAAGTAGTGGTTGTTAAGCCCCTTGGCATTCTCTAAACCACGACTTATCTCAAACATTGGGTGGGCAACATGAAATCTATTTTTCCATTCAACTATTTCGTGATCTGTATTGTTTATCAAGGCATTTGTCTTCAACATACAACAATGTAATCCTCACTGGTGCCGCAGTGCCACCATTGTTCTTCATTGCATATACACGTAAACCATCTCAACTGAATTTTGTTTATTTTATCCCCTATCAAGGATAAAACAAAAGAAAGTCGATTGAGCTGATTTCTGCATAAAATGAAATAATAATAATAATCAGCAAGAACAAGAGCCTTATTTCCACCATGTCCAAAGCCAAGTCTTATGTTATTAGAGTGAGTTCATATGTGCTTTCACGGTCTCCATCCAAGTTCTTTTGTGTCTTCTTCTCACCCTTTTTTAGGTGACAAAATTATAACAATAACCCTTCAATCGCATCATAAAATCCTTAAAATAACAGAGAAAAAGAAAGAACGTACCACGATGACGAAGGCGCCCATGTCGACACTAGGAGTATAGGTAGGTAGATTTTTTCCACGGATGTAAATTGAAATTGTTGATGCTAATCTTCCAAGAATCTTATCAGTTGCATCTACTACATACCATTTTTTCTCTGTGTTTATATGATCTGATGCCTTTGGATACCATGTTTTATTCCATATGTCCTGCCCCCACACACAACAACAAATTTTACAATTAAAAAAAAAACCCATTACAGATTTGATTCAATTTAGATAGAGAGAGAGAGAGAGAAAAGGGGTTTACGGGTCCGCTGATTTCTGAATCTTCGAACATCCAACGTTGCTCAACTGGTACAAGAGAGAGGTCTTGGCAACGAATTTGGAGTGTCTGTCTTGCGAAAGGAGGTGTTCGAATAGAAGGCTTGGCTGCGAGTGTATATCCCAGAAATGGAGTCTTTAATGAGGAAGCAAATGAGGGTTTCGAAGACGAAGTTGAGAGAAGTGCAGAAGAAGTCGCGCAGGCCATCGCCATTGTGCTCTGCTTGCTTCTATCTCGACTGGACTCTGG
The DNA here is from genome assembly GCF_017979445.1 of Akebia trifoliata. Lineage (NCBI taxonomy): Eukaryota > Viridiplantae > Streptophyta > Magnoliopsida > Ranunculales > Lardizabalaceae > Akebia > Akebia trifoliata. The sequence goes on along the minus strand of NC_141375.1, from coordinate 23,969,051 downwards.
ACTCTGGATAAGGTGATGGGAGATAAAAAGGGCCAATTTTGGTCTGTACCATGGTTAAAAACTCGTTGGAGAACGAGATGACTCTCCCGAGTCATACTCGTCTTGTAAATATACAAATTTTAATTAAGAGTGCTGATTTTCTAGGGATATACAACAGCACATGTTTTATGGGGATGTACAGTTGTGTACACTATGACTCTTACAAGTAACACATCAATTAAGTTTTTGAGTTATCCTATTTTTGGTTGAGTTACAAAATCATTACACTTTAACCAACACTTCTAAGCGTTCTTGACTTGCATTAAGACTTAAATGTTTGATAAACATGCATAGAAATATAAAATATTCTCTTAATTTAGAAAATGTAAAGCTCACAAATGAAGGTTAATGGTGATGATTTTGAAAAATGAGATTTTAAAATAATAAATCTTAAAAAAGATGAGGAAATTCTTTAAATATGTGGATGAGAATATCACGAAAATTTTAATAGGTATACACACGAATTTTTGAAAAGTTTTAAAGAGTGTTTCTCTCAAATTACACTCCAATCATTCTTGTATCACATTTTTCCTGTCCTTTGACTTTTTGACCGAATTTTTAAACGAATTGCTAATTATATATTTTGAATCGTACTCGAATTACCAATATGTTCGCGTGAGATGTGATTTTCAAACTAGGGTATGATCCATCTCAAGTTAGACAAGTCAAATCCAAGAATGTAACTTAAAATATATAGATATAGATACTAAAAATATCGATTTATTGTGAACCATGATATTTACATTTTATATTATATATTGTGGAATGTGCTGTATTACAACATTTTGAATGTAGATCATATTTACATTTTAAATGATATTAGTAGGAGGGGTGTGTTCATGCACGTATTGCAAAATTTAGAATCTTTACATGATTCAAATATTTTTAAATAGACAATCTAATTTTATATCATTTAATCTATGAAAAGATTTTCTTTAAATATTAACTGAGGTGATTTTATAATAAAATAATAAAAAGAATATTTTTATAATTTTACAAAACTAAAAATTAACTAATGTGGGATTGCAATTTTATTCCATATGACACAAATGACCTTGATAAAAATGAGGTTAAATGTAAAAAATGGTGGCATTTTAGTCCTTGAATTTTTGGTGTAAACAAATATCTATTCAGCCTTTTCTTATTATAATAGTAAAAATAAATTAGATTAATAGACATTCAATCACAAGAATCATGAATATTTAAAAGATCTGAAGAAATTGGGGTGTATTTATTTCATGGAGAAATTGAGAGTTTAAAATGTACTAATGGAAGAAACATAGTTGTAGAGATTGCCAAAGGCAACATATACATTGCATTTAAAGTGCTTAGGCACCTTATAGGATTGTTTACCTACCATTGACCCTCTTGTTACAAAATGTAATGTTTTACATGAGCCATGCTCTGTATTGCTGCAACCTAAGTGATTATCGATTCCAAAACACCCACAGCAACTAAATTGTCCAACCAAAGTAGTGCAGATCTACTCACTTGATTAAGAAAATTTATTAAATGTAAGAAAAATCCCTAAAGAAAGAATGAACATGACAAGCGACTTAGTACAACACCATCCCATATGGTACTACTCTGTAAGAATTTTAAAAGCACTTCCCTTTTTTCCTTTTACTATGACAGGTTATACTACAAACTCAAAATCACGAGGAGGAACCCAGATGCCCGTGCTTTAAAGGAGCCAGGGATTAGGTAAATTGACAATGGGCTCAGGATTTTGCCAACTTACCAATGCCAACTCTGGAGTATGACTTGCTGCATCAAGACCGCCAAAATGCTTCCAAGCGATATATTAATTACATTAACAACATCATTGTTGAGCTGCAGAGCAAGCAAGGACAAATGGCAGGTCAGGTGAGTAACTTAGTCCACATATTGTCACTCATCTAATGGGCAACAGTGGTATTTAAAAAAAAAACATCCGGATGAACCATAACAGTTGGGGGAATCAAAATAAAACTACATGAAGACTACAAACAAATTTGGAAAATATAAAATAAAAGTGGTTGAGCATTGGAATGGTTGCTTACCCATCTAAATCCTTCTTTGTCTTGGAGTGCAGCACCTATGATGCTCTCCCCAAGATTTGCAATCTGAGAAGCCACCACGCAGATAATAGCTTCGGGTAGATTTACCTGAGTAATACTTGCTACGTCAAAATTATTGAAGCATACTGATAAAAAAACAGTGGTGTGCATGGATGGAGAACATTTATACATAGAGAACTATCGTCCCTAATTCTCTATATAATTTTAAATTATTGCAACATGTTACTTAATAATAGGGGAAAGAATGTAAATGGTAGAGTAGATAATAGATGAATCTCTGCAAAAATAAAAAGGTAATGGATTTTACCTGACCCATGAGGCAACCAACAGAGGCAAGAAGAATTGAAGCTAAAAGCCCTGCAACAGTTCCCTCAACACTAACAGCCCCCTCTGTTCCTCTTGGGACTATCTTAAATGTTGTAACTAGATACCTGTTCTTGAATCACCAATCTGAAACATTCAGAAGCTCTGTATCGATTTTATTAGAGATTTTGCAATCTCATGAAATTTGATCACCATGAACAAATTTCTAGGATTTTAAAAGATCAAGGATATATATATATATATAAATTGAGGTTTGGTATTCACATAAAAAGTCTTTTTTTTTTCTGGAGTAGGCCTCGAAAATTGTTCAGACATTAAGAGCAGTGATCTCATCTCAGATTAATTTCCCTAAACGTAACATTAATGGTAGCTATGTTACATTCGTTGCTGATTTCATAAATCAATATACTAAAAGGTGAATCAAGATTTGTTGATCTCCAGTAGAAAATCATGGTTCACTAAATTAAAGTGAATGCGCATGGTCCGAGTTAGGTATCTGGTCTTGTGCAGTCTACCCATGATAGATTCTTTTTCAAATAGATAAGAAACTAAGGACTTTTTCCAGATGATGTTCTACAGAAGACAAATACATGCCTCACAGTCTAATGGAAAGTGAACAAAATGCCACAAAAGCCAAGAAATGAAAAGTGAACAAAATATGACATCCACAAGCATTTGGTGAACAGTTTATAAGTTAACTAATAGGTAAGCAAATTGACTAAAGCATGGAGGATAGTAAAAGTAAGCTAAAGTTATCTAAATTCTTCTAACAAGTAATAAACTAAAGTCAAATGGCATGTCACCAAATCTAAGGCTTGGTCGTCTTTAAAATTATAAACCAAACTTTCTTCTCATTAGGCATCTAAGACTCATCAGAACAATCATTGATAGACATTAACCAGTCCCAATTCTCAAGAAAGTTTGTGGATCCAATTATTCCAAAGGACAAATTAGGCATCAAGATGTTTCACCTTTTCAAAACTTTTGTGGGACTAGTCTCATGATCCCAAAAGAGCATGGGAATGTCTTGGTTTTTTTTGTTTTTTTTATTTTTTTTTATTTTAAGTTTCACCTTGTAAAATAGAATGTGTTGTGTTGTCCTTAAAAAAAATAGTGGGTTAAGGATTAAGACCTTAGATCCATGAATATCGCATTGCTGGAGAAATAATCGTGGAGATTTGGCTCTTTGGCAAAGGCTTGAGAAGAGTTGATCCTATGACCTAGGTTCCAATCCTATTGAACCCACATTCACCTCTATTAACTACAAACCCCTTGCTTGCCTAGCTAAAAAAAATATAGTTTGTGGAAGAGAGTTATCATAGATAAATTTGGGAGAAAGACTTTGAGGAGGAAATGTGAGGATTAGATCATCCTTTGGGTCTGGTGTAGTGTGTGAAAGAGGATTGTAAAAATTCTGCCCTGGATTTGACAAAAGGATTTTCTTCAAGGTTGGAAGGGGAAATAGGGTGCGCTTTTGAGAGATGTTCATCCCCTATGCAATTACCATTTCCTACTTTGTATAATTTTTCTAAAAAAAAGATCTATCTATTTGAAATATATTATGTCTCATGTAGGGTAGGATGCAGCTTGGAATTTTGATTTTTCAAGGCATTTCAATGATTGGGAGCTAGAGGAGATTGCTACCTTACCAATTTGGTTTATCTTGGCCAATGCCTCTTACTTATGCAAAGTAAGTGGTGGGTCAGTCAACCATTTGCTTATTCATTGTTATTTCACACGTGACATTTGGTAGCATTTCCCCTCTCATGTTCCATATTTTTTTGGTCCTTCCTTATGTGTATTAAATACATGTTTCAAAGTTGGCATACCAAAGGTCTTGCTTCTAGGAAAGGGCTTCTGTTTGTCATGTCTTGGGCCATTTAGAAGGAAAGAAATAGTTGCTTATTTGACGGAAACGATCATTCTAGTCGGGAGATATTTATCAGTATCATTGCTTGTTATTTTTTAATTTTAATTTTATTTTTGTTTAAAGTTTTTGAGGAGTTCACCATATTGAACTATGAAACAAATAGGAGAGACTTCAGAACATTTTCCTGAGATGTGTCAAGAGTTACAGCTATGGATAATAAACCTAGAGAAATTAGTGCTAAACATGTAAGCCAAAGTATTAAAAACTAAAGTTGGGCAGAGAAGCATCACTCACGCTGTTTTTCCGTATGCCTTCCCTATCTCACTGGAAGCTGTATCACTCAACTTAGTACAGAAACTCGCTACAAACCCGAGTTGCCAGAGACTGGAAAAGGCCGCTCCACCAACCTCATAAATAGATAAAAAAGCACAAACACAACCAGCAGCACTGGAACCAATAACACTACCAGGACCTCTCCTTCCTCTCCTCTTCTCAGCAACCCCTTGAGCCTCCTTTTGTGTCATTTTCACCTTTGTTGCTGCTGTTCCCTGCAAAATCCCAAGAATTACACAATACTGGAGAATTAAAAAACAAACAGATTCACAAAAGCTCTCACATTTCTCATAAACCTAGGTCAAATTTCGAAATGCACCAATCAAATTCACAAAATTTAGGGAAAAAATAAAAAACCCAGATCAGATTTGCGAAGTTAGGAAAACCCCACATGAGATTTTCACTTGCAATCACTAATTAGCATTAAAAAAACAAACAAACAAATTTCACCGATCAAAATCACAAAAGCTCTCAAATTTCTCATAAAACCTAGATCAAATTTTGAAATGCCCCAATCAAATTCACAAAATTCGGGGGCGGGGGGGTGGCTTTTTAGATGAAAAACACAGATCAAGAAATTTGGGAAAACTCAGATGAGATTTTAACTTACAATGATGAAATACATTGCTACAAGCAAGAAACCCGACGGGCCGAAAGCTCTCCATGTAAGAGTTCCAAGCAAGAAAGCTGTCCCAATTCCTGAAAGAGATAACCCAGTGACGAGAATCGGAGAACCTACTAAGAAAATGAGGATATTGTTGAGGATGGAAGATTTCCATGTTGGGGGTGAGGTTTGGATGAGATCAAAAAGCCCTGAAACAGTCCCTTGAAGCCCTAATTGAGGACCTGGTAGGGCATTAACAAGAAGCATCTTAGGAATTTTAGGTTGTAAGTGTAGTTTAAATGATTTTGGATTTGAGAGACTGATGGAAAGTGGTAATGAGTGCTGCAGCAGCAATGGTGACGATCGAAATGTATTAATAACTGAAAACGCCATTGATAATTAAGAAAGTTGTTACTTGTGAGAGAAGGAAGAAGAGAGAATTTTGACTACAGAGCAAAACTTTGATGGGAAGGTGTGCATGTTGAGAGTTTGATACATTGTATTACATTTCTAAAATAACTTACCCACCTGACATACTCGATCGACACCCCTGACATGACATGTTTGAATCGTAGATCTGAACACCTCAGGACACACAACTGCACTTCCCCATAACAAAGTGTATCTCGAGGGACACATGTATATGATTTTCGAACATGTCACGTCATGGGCGTCGATTGAGTATACCACGTGGGTAAGTCAAGTCATCATGACTCTTCTAAAAATCAACTTGAATTTCTAAGGTAGATTTTGGTGAGTCATTTGAGGAGTAGCTTTTAGTTTCCAACACCTCAAAAGCAATTACGAAGATTATACTATGGTTTGGTGAGCACTCTTTCTCGGATAAAAGCTAGAAGTCACAAATAGGTTAGAGGTAGCACCATTCTAGACCTAATTTTGCCTTCTCATACTTATCGTGAAAGATTGGGAGGAAGGGCATGACGTTCATTTTTGGATTGTACCACCTAATAATTTTTTATATTATTCTCAAAGTAATGAACTAAGGGTGTGGTTGAAAAATGAGAGTTCACTATGAGACTTGAATATTAAGGAATTCAACTCTTGTATGTTGAGGGTAAGAGTTTATTGTTATTTTGGTGTTTAGTTTGCTTGAGAGTTCAACTTATATATTTTCCCCAAATTGTAAAATCAGAATTAGAATTAAGGTTTATCCTAAAAATTCATTAGGGTTTAAAGGGTAGAAGAGTAGTTTGAAATAGGATTTATCATGAAAACCCATTAGGGTTTAAGAGACAACTAAGTGTAAAATCAGAATTAGAATTAAGGTTTATCCTAAAAATTCATTAGGGTTTAAAGGGTAGAAGAGTAGTTTGAAATAGGATTTATCATGAAAACCCATTAGGGTTTAAGAGACAACTAAGATCTTCTTGGCAATGGCATTGTGACTGGGAGATGATGGATGTGAAATAGAAACCCTAATAGTAGAGAGAGAGAGAGGCGTTACTTTTACTGTAGAAGAATACGATGAGATATGACTCTCGTGCAAGAAAATTAACATTTATCCCTAGGGTGAATGTTGAAAAGACCATTTTTAGATAGTTGGAGGGTTGGACAAGTTGGTAACTTGCATGGATATCTCAAACGCACGAAATCAATTAACATTCACTAGTTGCCGACTTTCACTCGCAACAAGTTGTTATCAAACATACCCTAGGTTTTTTCTTTAACTGTTTGGAAAAAATAAGTCAAATATGAGTTACTATTTGTGGATATCTCTTATTTGTAGAACAATTAATGACTGTCCAATTTTGATGCATTGTTTGCTAAGGGTAACTTAGTACATGGCATGAGCAAATACGCATGTATTACAAAAAATAGGCTCTGTATTTAATTAAGAATAGACACCTTCTTGGGGAAGAAGGTTTGGAGGATGAAGAATTTGAAAAAATATATATATATTTAGTAGAGTAAGAAGAGTGGAAGCTAAGATCGATAAATAAAATAGAGACCTTTGTGGGATTTGATAGCATAAAGTACCGATTTTGGCTAAAAACCCTTTATTCGTTGGGGGTTTCATACTGACGTTAAATAAAGGATTACATGAATGAGAGTCCTACTTAGAAAATAACATATCACGAAATTATTCACATTCCAACGAATTCTATGAAAAATGAATATCATGGATTTAAAACTCGTTCGAGACCGAGACGTATCGTTTGAGTTAATTCAGTATCAGAGTTGAACGAGGCCAACTCACAAATCACTTTTTTTTTTATCGAGATTTAATACATCACGTTTAACTTTTTGATTTTTTGAACGAGACATCTCAAACATATCGAAAAACTCGTCCAAGATGACTCGATATCGATCCTGGACGAGACGAGACGAGACGCGAAATCAACTTTTAAAACCATGATGAATATGCATAAACTACATGTCTTCTCTAATAATTTCAACATTGGGCTTAGACCCATAGCTCAGGTGGTACGGCAGATTGCAAAATAACTTTGAGGTCATCGTTTCAAGTCCAACTTACCAATAAAGGTTCAAAGTTTGTGAGTGCTATTTCGATGCATTTTCAGTTATGATAATGTGATGGAATGTAAACCCTTCAATAACTAGATTTTAACAAAGAACCCAATCAAATGTTCTTAGAAGAACACTTACAATGCTTCAATAACCAATGCAAAATAGATCTAATACATAGAAGTAATAAATCCACAAATCCCTTTGCCCTCAAGCAATTCAAAGCTTCGAGATGAACTCCAACGCATGTATAAATTGCAAATCAAACTTGTGGTGCTCTACCCTTGACCTCCAAGCGATCAATCCGATGGGGACTTCACAATCTCGTGGGATAGCGACGGCCTCCCCACTCCTTTATAGCTTTGTTCTTCCCAATTCATCACCATCACTGATTTGGAAAATTTTAATTTGAATTGCTTTATTGATACTTTCAATTTAGTCCTGGTTGTCCTTAGCCAACCAATATTCAATCCCATAGAAATTAATATTTATTTAGACCACCCAAGAGAATTTTAATTTAGTGAAAAACCGCCAAAATAAACAAAAGTTTTATTAAAATTTCAACAAAATGCTCTTTGACGAAGTAAAAGGATTTTATCAATGAGATCAAGTTAAGATTTATTTAATTATTTTTAATTCTTGTGCCATTAATTAAAGAGCAATATTATATAATTTGATATTTTTGGCCCCTGGTATTATTGTCAACTCTTATCCTTAATCCTTCTTTCAAGATTTGTTGAAAATTATCCAATAAATTAGAAATTCTCTCTTTTCTTATCACATTTTGATTGGATGGGCGTAGATCTCAGCTTATTTTTTAGGAAAATTAATTAAGTCTGTCAACTTGCTAAGTTGGTTAAAGTTGGAATGTTGAGACGAGTACTCAAGTTTAAAATCTGCTTTCACCTACTAATTAATTATTAATGCTTTGTAACAATCAAAATTAAAGCTTTAAAAATAAAGTCGATAATCAATTTAATCATCCAAATAAATATAAAGTGCTGCTATTGGCACCCTAACTTTTACTTATTACGCCATAATCTCTTAAAACACACTCTTCAAACAGCACAAAGGTTTGACTCAAATTATAATTTCAAAATTACAAACATTATAAGAACTGATTCAAATAATTTCAATGGTTGTTTATGATTTTGATAAGGTTCATATAAAGTCCTAAGCCCAAAATGTAGAAATCAAGAAAAAAGAAAGAAATATTTTAATGGCACCCCAACTATTACTTATTCTCAATCATTCACTTATATTCTTGGTTGAATCTCCATTTTATGAGTTGAATATGACAAAATTTCAAGATTGGATCGCTGTTTATTTTAATTCCCAAAACATGCTTTTCGAGAATTCATCACTTTTAACATCAACGAATTCGTAGATAATTTACCAAAGATTTTTTTCATATTAGCGATCTCGTTGGCAATTTATCAGTGAATTCATTGATTATATAAGTGACGAATTCATTGGAAAAAAATATGTTTTAGGAATTAAAATGGATAGGGTACCGAAACTGGAATTTTGACATAAGTTGAAGACATTTTGGGAAAAAAAAAATCCTTATTTTCTTTATTTTTAATTGAGATGTAATAAGTAAAAGTTGGGGTGCCAATAATAGAAAATAGACAAAAATACGTTCTCAGATAATTCCATGTCCAAAACTTCAACGTGGCATCAAATAAGCACCTTGCATGTTTGAGAGATTGTCCGTGACAGACACGAATACGAGGAGGGACACATGCCATTGCCACCTGATTCCGTCTCTATGTGCTTAGTCTTTCTTTAATTTCCAAGAGGTTTATATAAGAAAGAGAGAGAAAGAGAGTGTGTTGTGTGTGTGCGATGGCTTCGAGTGATGAATTTCCGGGTGTGATGGCTGATAGTAGTGGAGATGGAACCAAAGCTACACCAGGAAAGGAGATAACGATGGGTCAAAATATGGTGGACAAAGGAGCTCAAATGCTGCAATCTATGAAACCAGTTACACAGATGCAGCAACACGCCTGCACATTCGCTATCTACAGCCACGACATGACTCGCCAGATCGAGACTCACCACTATCTCACTCGCCTCAACCAGGATTTCCTCCAGTGTGCCGTTTATGACTCGGACGCTCCTACTGCTCGCCTCATTGGTAATCTATTTTCCTTACTGGGGTCCACGTCCATCCAGAAGTGGGGATTGAGGGTATAATTGTAATTGGACATTCCTTTTTTGATTTCTTGATTCAGGGGTGGAGTATATCGTATCGGATCGGATTTTTGATGGGTTGCCACCAGAGGAACAGAAGCTGTGGCATTCCCATGCTTATGAGGTGAGAGACCCATCTCTTAATCCCCACTTTTTCACGTTATGAAGCTCTGGGTCAACCATACGGTTATGATTATAGGGATTCCCAAGAGAAATATATCCCTAGGTTTTTGTTAACATGTGCCTTAAGGGCACACGTTAAGCTGCATTTAATACACTTAGAAAATTGAAGTTCCTTCCAAAATTAACCTCGATTTGAGGGTAGTATTGGTATATAAAAAAAAATAATCTTTTGAGAATTTAACAAAATCCTAATAATAATATAAAATATATTATTTCCTTACCAAATATGAGAATTTTTATCTTTTCTTATGTTTCACAATGAACCTCAACCAAAAGTCCTACACTAAAACTTGCATGTCTTTAATCGACTCCAACGAAAAATGAAAATGCTAAAGTGACTACCCAGGATATTGCGTTACACATTGGCTGGAACGTACATGGAACCATAGAATATAGATGCATTTCCTCGATGGAATCATATATGTATTTCATTGAATCTCGAGGAAAGGCATCTATGGTTCTATGCACTCCTCCGTAGTCACTTAGCATTAGGGTCGCAACTCGGGTGGGTTGGATCAACCCGTGCACAATCCTAACTTGATAAACACCAACTTGCGCCCTTGCCCAACACAACCTTAGGCATGAAATGCTCAACCCAAACCCAACCGATAGACATGAGATTTTTGGTATGTGAACCTCAATACTATGATGGTTTGAAATTGCCATCATTTTTTATTTTTAGAAATAAGAGTGAATAGGCATCCAAAATAATTTTTTTAGAAAATATTTGTTTGGCATTTGTACTGACTCTCATGAATAGAAAATGACATAGTATATTTAAATCTAGATAAGAGATTTGGTTAGAGAATGAGGAAGGTGTTAGGCACCTCATTTTCACCACCAAAAGGTGGGTCATTTTTTAAATTTAGTCATTTTGAAAAGATAATTAAAAGAAGACAAGAAATAATGCATGAGATACATGAAAATGTAGGTGTGTGCAAATAGTGGAAATGTAGCCTTGAAGAGGGGACTTGATGTCTCTTTTGACATGATAAGATATATGTGAAAAATTATACCCCCACGTAGTCATCACTTTTTGTATAAGTTGAAATATTGGTTTAGGTTCTTAGATAAATTCTATGGATAAAATTCCCGTAAAATCATAATCTTGATGCATATATACTTAGTTAAAAATTTAGTGTTTTAATCCTATCAAGGGGATGACGTATTTTTTCATTATAGCCAAGCATGTGTAGTGTGTGCAATGTGTACATTATTATGTATGAGATGAATAGTTTAAGAATGCTTCAATTTTCACCATTTTTCGATCAAACTGCCTTAAGCATTTAATGTCCAAGGTTGAAGTTTAACTTACTAAGAATGGGAGAAGATGTTTCTTAACATCCTAAGGTTTTCTAAAAAGAAAATAAAAGAGAATGTTAGAAGAAAAAAGAATGCAAATGCTCAAATAGAAAATTGAATCCTAAATCTACCTTGTCCCTTAAAGTTTTTGTTTGAGTTCTTGAATGAGCTTGAGTTTTTGGGTGGATTGTAGGTTAAAGGTGCTAGTATAAAGTTTAAGGTTAGAGAATGGTTGGAGGCTCTTTGTAGAAGGTTATGGATTGGAAGATGGTTGATGTCTTTTGAGTATGAAGTTTAAGTTGAGAGGGTTGGAGATGTTGAGTAAGGATTTTGGTAGAATTTAAGGTTGAGGGAGGAGCTTGGGAACATGTGATTCTTATGAAAAATGGGGATTTGTATAGAGATTTTGGGATGGAATGATCCAACCCTAGTAATGGAAACCTTTTGATTTGTAATATTCTTGAGAGTAAATGAAAGAATTTGATCTGAGACCTCTAAAATCAAGCCATTTGGCCAAGTCATGGGCAAGGCAATTTGGTGGCTATGAAGTAACAGGTGGAAAATAAATTTGGGAGCATGCATAAAGGAGACACATGTGGAAAAGTTATGGGTTGGGTCTCATATAATTATCTCCAAAAGTAAGGATATATGGTAGGAAGCAAAAATGCTTTTAGGAGGGTTAATGAGAGAATATCAAATGTGAAGTTGAGGGTTGGGTTTTTTGTAAATATTGCATAAAGTAACTACATATTTTTAAAATAAGTCAATGGAAGAGTTTCATGTATGTACATGAGGTTTTCTACTTTTTGATGGTAGAGTTGGAAATTCTCACACTTTTAGGGATTTTAGCAAAAGACCTAGGCATTTTTTGGATTGAACTTACTTTTTGAAGAGGTTATACTTGAGATTTCTCAAGGGTGTTGACTCTCCAATGGATTCTGAGGATAAACCTTTAATGAGAAGTTTTCTTGGGTGTTGGAGTTTATAAGAGACCATCATATGTCATCTTTTAAAGAAATGTGAGTTTTTGGTATGATGACACAAAATGGTCACTACATATTTCGAGGAAATTTTTTATTAGATACGTGAGATCAAATAACTTGAAATATTAAGTTAATGAGTTTAAAAGATCATAAGAGTTGCCCAATAGTTAAATCGATTAAGTATTGTAAAAAGATAGCGGGTAAACCAAGATGTGTAGGAATACGTCATAAGGATAAGTGATATAAGGAGTGAGAATTTTGAAAAATAGATAATGCATTAGAAAGATTTTGGAAAATTATTCGAAACAAACTATTCACACGTCAAAATCCGATGAGAAACGAGCCCAGTCAAGGGTCTAGAAGTTTGGATTATGAATCGATCAACTGAGTCGACTAAATTGACCAAATTCAAAGTCAGCAATTTGGACCCTACTTAATATAGGGTGGATCCTACCAACTAACCTAAACAACCAACCAAACCTAGAACTAGGGTTAGTTAATTAACTCATTAGTGGCTTCGGTCAAGGTGAGTAACTAACTCATTGGTTAGTTAGCTTCTTATGCGTCTCAAAGGGATATGTCCCAATGACACTTGACAGCCTCCAAGCCACTTGTTGGCTTCACCTCATGCAACCTAGCCAATTGTTAATCAAATCATGGTTGATTAACCATGCTTATTAATTTTACCCCATCCCGATATAGTCTCTTGCGAGACACATTTTCCCCTTTTTTCCTCGACTGAAAATTCAACAACATATCACCATCCTTGACCCTAAAAGTAAATCAATGTCCACAATTGTTCTCGATTCATATTAAATTCATCCTCAACTTGAATTTACATTCACCTTCTCGTACGAGAAGTAATTCAAACTCGAGGACATTTTTTTTGTTGGTCGAACCCAAGTTAACCATGCCCAGACTTGAAACCCTAAAATGTAATGGGTCGGGGGACCACACCAACCCATTGACATCCCTACATGAATCCTAATCTAGACCAAGAATCTTAAGAGGCTGTTGCCCCTAGAAAAAAATTCTAGTGGAGCTGTTGGAGAATAGTGCTACCCTTTTATCCTTTATGTCTTTGGGATCACATTTTTACAATTATTTATTTTTAATGGTTCAGATTAAAGCAGGTCTATGGGTGAATCCACGGGTTCCGGAGATGGTTCAAAGGACGGAGCTTCAAACTATGGCCAAATCGTATGGCAAGTTGATAGAGGTAAGATCAAAACTTGACAATTTTTTAGGCGACTTGGCCCAAAAATTGATTGAATAAACTCACCAAGTTAAACACTTGACCTTGTCAGCTTGAAAAACATACCCAGCAGTTGGGTTATACTACATTATCTATAATATTTTTGTTGATAACTAAGGGTGTCAATGCCGGGGTGACCCGGCCGAGCTTAGTTGAGCCCTAAACCCCCCTCCCCTTTTTCCTTAGAGAGGCAAGCTCTACGTGAACAAAACCCATGCTATTATTGAGCGTAAGTTGACTAAGCCCTAGCCCTACTCTTAACGGATTGGGGTTTGACTTGGGCCACTTTAGGGCCAAGTAAAATGATTAAAATTCAACATTTTTAACTTAAGAAAATGTATATATTTGATTTTGTTGGTATTTGAAGATTGTCCACTTGAATTTGAAATTAATGTCTTATTAGCTTCTAAAGTTTATCGATGATAGTTAAATTGTAATTATGTAGATGATACATTTTACTTTTATTTAAAAAAGAGCCATGATAATATGACTCGCTAGATGTCTTACTCAAATGACTCCATGATGTGACAAGTTTGGATACTATATAACTGAACGCCTCGGGATATACGATTGTCCTTCCCCATAAAATGTATATCGAGGGAATCGTGTATCCCGAGGAGTACAAGTCTATGGTTCCTGAACTTGTCCACGTCATGGGGTCATTTGAGTATGTCACTTGGCAAGTCATATCATCAGATTTTGAGACTAAAAGATAAGAAAAATCATCAAAACATAATTAAATTATCAAAATACCCCCGACACCAGAACACCTCTAGAGGGAGTCGTCACCTAGTTTTATGGTCTAGGAACCAAAGATGACTCCAAACAGATAAGAAACACAAAATTACGAAGAGATTATGGGTACGAGATTATAAAATTGGGGCATCAGTACCGTTTGATCAAGTGACCTTGAAAGGTATATCAATTCATTCACACTGGAGTGATCTGAGCTTTTGTCCTATTGTAAGGATTTTTTAAAAAACAATATTTCTATAGGATTTAGTAGCGGTTGGGCACTATAAGACCTTAGCTTAACCTTGATTTGAAGGATTAAAAATTATTGAACTCTTGACCCTTGTTTTCTTGAGCAGATGGGGGACGGGATAGTGGGCCAACGGGCTCAATCGACACCTCACTCATAAACAAAAAAATATAATATTATTTTTTTATTAATTTTAAAATTCAAAATTAATATATTTTATTTGACTAGTCCAAATTCACATGTAGTCTTGGTTTGGTTCGACTCGTTTGATGACCAAGTTATCTAGCTATCTATACATAATTTTTTTTTGTGGAGTTTTTATTTTAAAGAATTTATAAATTTAGTATGTTTTTATTTGAGTGCTTGAGTTCTCAAAGTTTTAAAACTATGGTTTACACCAAGCTATTTGAAATTAAACAAACCCAATCTTATTAAGCTAAGTTATACACATTGAAGAGTATGTATGGGGTCAAGGTGACCTACTATTTTTGGGGTCAGTTTAATATGTTGTGTGTGATATGGTGAAGGTGATCCACTACCTTTGGGTGCTCCCTCCCTCATGATGTCTCCTCAACCAGTGAACCTAGGGATGGTAAAACCAGAGCTGCTCTACAAACGTGATGCTAAATATTGTATATCCAACGACGATGTGAGAGAATCGAGGGTGGAGATTAATGAACCGGAATGGATAAATCCGAATGCGGATCCTTGGAAACAAGGTGGGAAGAGCTTGGCCATAGACATTGAGGGCAAGGGATTCGCCATCGACATCGTACCAACCGATATGAAACTTAGGGCACCCTTTCCATGAACATATAGTTACGAAGGTTAAGATGTGTTTTTTTTAATAGTTATTTCGTTTCATCTACATAAACTAAAATGGTACCTAGCATTCTCTTTGAGATGCTGTATGATATTCAATGTTCTAAGCATTTTGAATGTATTTTCGAGTCGTCTCGTCTTGCACAAGTTTTCTAATAAATTTGAGATGTTTCGTTCAAAAATGAGAATAATGAACGTGGGGTTTTAAATCTCGTCCGAAAAATTGACTTGTCCGTCTATCTCATCGATGCTTGATATCGAGATGACTCGGGCGATACTTCTTAGACAAGTTTTGAAATCATGTTTGCTAGAGATTGAAATTAAGTTATGATTATTGGATTAATCCACTGAATCCACAACTAGACATGAAATAAAGAGGGGAAAATCTCTTAATGGACTGTTATTTTGGATGAAAACTTAATAATCCACTTACTTTTTCTATCTAAAATTTAAATACTCTGATCACCATAAGAAAAATTTTATAATACCAAAAATATCCTTTTTATCGTACCCTAAATTCTTTTAATACTATTAATTTCGCATATATAGACTTACATATAGATATGATTTTTCGTCCAATTTCAAAGATTTGATTTATGATGGTGTCGAACAAAGAAGGATATACTCCGAAATTTAAAGATTTAAATGGAACATTTTATCTGAATATCTATTTTACCATTATTTATTTCAAAAGGATCTAATTTGGAAAAAAAAAAGTGCGATAACATTGGAGTGAATGTGGTAGGATGACAAAAAAGAGAAAATTACTGAATGGACTGACGTCGAGTTTTGGGGTAATATCTTAACAAATTGATTAGTAAAATATATCTTTCTTATTGCTCCCTCAACCTAATGAAATAGCAAACTCAAGTCATCGAGATTGACGATTCAAATCATTAAGATCAACCATCTAATTGTTGAGATTGTACAATTTGAAACTTGATCTCATGATTAATGTTCAAACATCAAGATTCACAATTTACTATCATTGACCTTGATGGTTGTAGAAGGTTGATATTAATGATTTTGAATTGTGGATCTTGACAATTTGAATCACCTCTTGAAAGGGTCCGAGGCATTAAGAAAGAAAAAGGTTAGTAAGTCAACCAAAAGCTGCCAAGGAAAAATATCTCATTGGTGTGTAATGAGAAAAAAGGTTGTATGTCAATAGAAGTTCTATAAAAATAGGCTAATGATATCTAATGCGCTTTTTTTCAAATGCCCTTTTACACTCCCAGACCTGGTAGTTAAAGAACCACAAAACTTATTCTTACGTATCTTGAAGTAAAGGATCTATGGTTCTATGATGGGTGTGTACCAGGGCATTTGAAAGAAGAGAGTAGATTATCACAATTTTAAAATATATTATTTTTAATCGTTAAATTTTAATTTTAAATTTGACCTCCATTTTCGAAATCTTGGATCAAGTTAAATGTATTTTTTTTAATTATTTATTTATTTATTTTTATGAAATCTAGAGCACTGTGGTGTGGGATTGCCAATGCAAAACAACCCTTCAAATGTTTACGAAGTTAGTAAGGAAAATGTTTTAAAATTTGGTTTCGTGTCTCATCTCTTCCAGCCTGATACCAAGTCGTTTTGGACGAGTTTTTCGATATGTTTGAGGGGTCTCGTTTAAAAAAAAAAAAAAAAATTGAAGGTGAGCCATAAAATCTCGGTCAAAAAAGTGATTTGTGAGTTGGTTTCGTTCAACTCGGATATCGAGTTAACTCGGGCGATACGTCTCGGTGTCGGATGAGTTTTTTGACCCGAATATACCGATTCCTTTATAATATTCTGCAACTAAGAACGCTACAGCTCATGCATCCTACTTTCTGCAAAGAGTATCTCTGCTTGAATTTAGCCAAAAAAAAAAATATATGATCGATTAATTCTCTAGGGTTCGTTCCAAGCGTTTTCTAGGGTTTCTCTGATTCTCATGGAAGAAGGATCAGAAGCACAAGAGAGAGAAAATGTGTATTCGGTGTGGGCGATCCCACCAGAAGATGTGAGGGAGAGGTTGAAGAAAGTAATGGACGGTCTAAGATCCGAATTCCAAGCTCCAGAATTCGAACCTCACATCACAGTTGTTGGGGCCATTCGACTCACAGAAGCCGACGCTCTTCACAAGTTCAGGTCCGCTTGTGAGAAGCTCAAACCGTATAAGGTCCGTATAAATACGGTATCTACGGGAACTTTCTTCTACCAGTGCGTATACCTCCTCGTCCATTCCGATCCTGAGGTAATCGATTTATAAGATCAATTCTATGATATTTTAATTTTTTTTTTTTAACTTCGATTTTGTTTTCGGTAAATTTTGCATAATTTTGGTGGTTAATCGGCAAATTTCATCTGTATTGGAAACTCGTCCGAGATGACTCGACTCGCCCGAGTCATGAGATGCTCACACAAACCTCAAGTCATGGACCTATATGGATCCTATAGAAATAGTAATATTTGTATGTGTAGCCCTTTATGGTTGAAATTTCTATTATTATTGGGTATGGTAAATCTAATGGTGGAAGGACCACACAAACCTCAAGCCATGACCCCCTATGTATCTAATAGAAATAGTAATATTTGTATGTGTAGTCCTTTATAGTTGAAATTTTTATGATAGTAGGATATGGTGAATCTAATGGTGGAGAGACCACACAAACCTCAAGTCATGAACTCCCTATGGATCCAATAGAAATAGTAATATTTGTTTGTGTGGTCCTTGTTGAAATTCTTGTTTCATAAGGAACCACTATGGAGAAATAGTTTATAAAACGAAGGAAAAACATAAGTATAAACTTGTATATACAGGCGAAATGCTGTTGAAATTAATATAAAAAACACAGAAAAGTGTGAATATTAACACCTTCTATTTCTAAATGAGTATTGAAGATGAAAGTGTGAAAAATGTAGCCGTTAAGTTGGTGGTAGAGGAAGAATTAAAAGAAACTAAAGATGTTTCTCAAATTGGGATGTTATTTGATATAGATGATGAAGCATAAAATTTTTATAATGCCTATGCAATGAAGGTCGGTTTTAGCGTGCGGAAGAAAATCATGTACATGCGCAAAAGGGGATTAATACAAAGTTGAGATTTATGTCCTTTAGAAGGAACATACTCAAAGAAATTAATTCCAACAAAGAAGAGGGATGACCGAAGATGTGGTTGCACGACATCAGTAACATTCAAGTTTCAAGTAAGAATCAAATAAGTATATGGTGATCGATTTTGTAGAAGATCACAATCATATCATTGAGAAATAAAAAAATGCACATTTACTAAGATCTCATTGACACATAGAGGTGGCTCAGGCTGATCTCATACAAAATATGAGATTGTCAGGAATGAGGACAACATACGCGGGTGTGTTCTTTTAGATGCAGGGATATTTCCTTTTTCTTATTTAAGCACAGAAGCAAGTGGGGTAGAGAATCTGAATTTTACACAGTCTGATTGTTATAATCTTCTCTCCAAGAAATGTAATAAGTTTTTAAGTACAGGAGATGCACAATGTTTTCTAGAATATTTAACGAGCAAGCAAGAAGAGAATAAATTCTTTATTTACAAGCTTCAAACTGACGAGGATGATAAGATTTGTAGTTGTTTTATTGTTGATCCTAAGTTGAGGTGTGATTACGAAAATTTTGTAGATGTGATATGTTTCAACATTACTTGTAAAACAAATAACTATAATATGATTTGTGCTCCAATCATTGGTGTAAACCACCATCAACAAACAATTTATTTGGTTGTGGTTTGCTTGATTGTGAGATGACTGAATCATTTGTGTAGTTGTTCCAAACGTTGTTGGATGCTATGGGTCAAAAACAACCAAATACTATTTTTAATGATCAAGCGGCATCAATTGCCAATGCCATCAATCAAGTGTTTCCCAATACTCACCATCGATTATGTCTATGACACATATATCAGAATACAGCAAAACACCTATCTAACATGTTCAGTCAATTTCAATTGTTTGCAATAGATCTGAAGAGATGGTTGACGAATTTGTAGATAGTTGGAAATTGTTACTTTCTACTTATGAGTTACACTATAACGAGTGCTTAAAAATTTATACCTATTGAAGGAAAAGTGAGCATAAGTCTATGGTCGAGTTCATTTCTATACGGGCATGACAACTACCTAAAGAAATGGGAGTATCAACAAATTTTAGAAAAAATTCTTTGCGGGGCCACAATCTTGGAGTGTTTGTGGCTCAATTTGAAAAAAAAAAAGCATTAGCTGATTGTCATCTGAAAGAAAAAGTGGCTGATACAAATACAGGACAAACAAGACCTATGTTATTGACTAAATGGGGGTTTGAACGTGAAGCTTTAATGAAATACACAAGAAAAATATTTCAAAGTTTTTAAGATGAATACAAGAAATTTTCTTTTTTGAAGTTGGTACTGGGAAGTGATGATGGGACAACACGTTTGTATACCATGAGAGAATTGAGAAATCTAAATGTTAGAGCTCACTAACTTACTTGCGTACCTTTGGATCAATCAGTAAGTTGCAGTTGTAAGTGATTTGAATTGCAATGGCTCTCCTAGTACCATATTTCAGTCGTTTTTTATTGCATCGACTTATTACCCTAATGGTTACTGTTTTCTATCTGATTTTCCCAGAAACACTAGGAAGTCAAGAAGACCTAATCCTAGGTTGCGGCTTCAGGCATGGCACCTTTAATTTGAATATTTGAAACTTATTTTCTTCTTTTGTTACCTCTGATTGCCCCTCTAAATGCCATTCTACATTCTTAAAATTCTGAATAAAACATCCCTTACTATGATGGTTCATGTAAAAAGCTGCAAAGTCCAGATTTAATGAATATGTTTTGTGCAAGATAAAAAAATTAAGCTGTTGGCGTTGATTATGCATTTGTCATTTAGCACTGTTTTACCCTTTTCTCTAACTTATACTCTGTTAGTTTACTCTTATGCCATCCACAAAAGGGTGTGTAAAATATTTTGTACGACCTTTCCGGTCTCATGTGAAAGTAAAATGGTCAAACTATCCTCTATCAATAAAATTGGTATTCAAAAAAATTTATTGTTGATTGGGGAGACTTGCAAAGAGTCTAAAAAATGCAAGGGGAGATGAGCAAAATCCCTCAGTGAGCGGGTCTACAAATTTGGAAAAATCCAAGGTTATCCATATAAAATGCCTATCTTCAATTCAATCATTCTTTTTTGCAATGTATGTTATCTGTCTTCCCATCAATTTTTTTTTTTTTTTTTGTGATAGATGCCACCCCTTATTGTTATCTATCGCCTTATATTCTCTGTGTTACATGTCTTTAGTTTCTTCTATTTCTCTGATAATTTAGATGGTCCATAATTTGACAATAGGGTTGATTCTTTGTTGTCTTGATATGATGGGCTGATACTAAAGGTTTGTTTTAGGTGATGGAAGCTAGTGCACAATGCACCGCTCATTTTGGATATAAGAGCTCTAGCCGTGAGTGCTATACACTCTTACTTTTGATTATTTATTTCTCACTTCTTTACTGATAACAATAAGTGTAGAACAATTGGAAATGTCTTCGCTTTTTTGGAGAATTATCTAAAACGGGCTTGGTCATATTCTGATGCTTTGTAGCTGTAACTTAAAGGAATAAAAGACAAAAACTGGTCCTTTCCTGGTGACCATTGAACTTGGTAACTGGTTTGCTAAATGAATTGATACACAATCAGTGAGTCTTAAGTGAAAAAACTGTTCTCTATATTAATAATAACTAAGAAAAACAAGTCACATGTAGTTTTAACTATGTAAAATGAAATTATATTAGGTGTATATTTGCACATAAGTAGGAGAATTTGGTTTCGAACAGACTTTCTAATACGATGAAAAACAAAAATTGTTGATCAAGGCGTTAAATTATTATTTTCCCCAAGAATGAGGTGCAATATAGTTTGTGTGACACAATAATGAAAAAGATCCCAAGGAATTTGTGGGCACATTGGTCACATTGTACGGTAGGGAGAGTTTACGTGAGGGTAATATGTTTGGAGGTCAAAATAAGGTTCAAGTCAGGAAACTTGTTGAACAATCTATTCAACTTAATTTAAAAATACAAAAAATAGGTGAGCTATTCGAAGACATTTGACAAATTAGCTCACTACTAGTATTAGAAGCCAAATATGTATTGGTATTTACTGGAAGGGGATCTTTATGATGAGTGTGAATAACTAGGAAGTACTTCTAGAAATGAATAACTAGAAGAACAATTGCAAATAGAGAATAACGGATGTCAACAAGTCAGAGTTTGTAGTGAAGGAAACAAATTTTTAAAGGGCAAAATGTGCCTCCTTTCCTTTTCTCTCTCTTTCCCTTGTTTTACTTGGTAGGCGAGCTGGGATATAACCTGAAGCCTAATCCCAGATGAAGTCTTATAGGAGGCAAGGGGTTTGTTGTTTTCTAGTCTGCCTTGTGTTACACTCCGAATGTTACTTCGGACAAACTAGACTTGCATTAGAATCCAAATGGTAGTTCGTACAAACTGGAGTTGTGTTACGCTCCGAAAGCATGTTATTGAACTTCTGTACAATGAGGTACTATGTGGCAAAACCTTTTGCGTCAATGATATCAGTGTGTGCAGTTTTAAGGCGTCAAGTTGGTTTCTCATAATGTAAGAAAATGTCTTGCTCACTGTATTGATGCTTTCATTGGCTTCTCGTCATAATGGGTGGCATATTATGTTGTTAATAATCTCAAGGACTGCATTTATTGGTTTCAGAAACGATCTGCCACTACATCTCCAATGAGTAAGTAATGGCACATTTACCATGTTTAGAGTAAGAAGACCTGAATTATGGTTGAACAATTTGAAAAGAGTAGGAATTTCCCTAATCCATTGAAACCCCTATGAAGAATTGCTAATACTTCCACTGGCCCTAATAGAATGGTTCAAACGATCTTTCAAACCTTAAGTTGCTTTTTTGCAGTCTATACTATAAATAAAGTTCCTTTTGAAAATTTGTAATACTTGAAAAAGTTTCAACAGACTATGTATCGGTTGGGGAAAAAAAAGACTGCACTGCTATAATGATGTGTATCCACTATCAACACGATCATGTGTGCACTCTGATGGTATGGTAGTCCGCAAAATGTTTACCTGATTCATCCATATTTGATGAAGATCCCCTTTTGAGTGTATGCGGGTGTGGCACAGTCTGTATGATTATACCTCATAAATATGTGAAAATGGTACGTCTCATTTAGATGAGATCCCACATTTTTTTTCGCTAACAATAATTTGAATTAAGAAGAGAGGAGAACACTGCTAGAGAAAAAAAAAAAAACAAGGGGGGAAACTTGCAAGGTGATTGTGGGTTTCGAGTGGAGAAGGCCTGTTCTCAGTAAGATCTCCTTTTTGGATTCTCTCGTGCCATTTTGTTGGGATTCTAATATTTCCTACAAGTTTGCCTTTTTTTTTTTTTTTTTTTTTCTTCCTTAGAAAAGATTTTTGATTGTGGACCATTTGATCATATGTTCCTTTTGTAAAGCTAATGGTAAATCAGTGGACTATGGCAATTTTTATTTTTTATTTTTTTCTCTTGCCAAGGCTATCTGGGATTCCTTTTTGTTTGTTCGAAGTAATTTGAATTATGTGATAGACCACTCAAATATGTGAGCAATGTTCAATGAAGTGTGGTGTACTGAACATGGTACACCTCATGTACATGAGAGATCCCTCCTTTAATTATGCCCAAAACCTGTTAGCATTCTCCTCTGATCATCATTGAAATAAGGGAAAAATTGTTTCTTTGAAGATTGAATCATTCTGTTCCTCTAAGTCAAAGCTTGATTCACATTTCTTTATTATTTCTCTCTACATTTTCCCATAAAAGATACCATCAGCAACCTTATCTCCCTTCATATAGTTGTTGGCTCATGTCTATTATTCTATTAGTTAGTTAGAATCCTTAAGGAATATGGTCCTTCAGTACAATATTTTTCTTCTCTGATGAATGCCTTTGTTTCTAATTTTGCAGCCTATATGCCACACTTGAGCCTTCTTTATGGGGACTTAACAGAGGAGGAGAAGCAGAGAGCTAAAGAGAAAGTACAAGTCCTTGATGAGAGTATCAGCGACTTGAGTTTCCAGATCTCCACCCTTGCCTTGTACAAAACAGACACTGAAGACAAAACCCTCAAATCCTGGGAGAAGGTAGACGACTACAATCTTCTTTAGATTGACTGCTAGTTTTTAACAGAAGACGACTTCTCAGAATGTCCACTCCCGAATGATCTTGTATATATTCAACTTGGTTACGTCGATAGTATCTGACTTATGCTCATGTGGGTTTTGAGTGGGAGAGATTGACAAAATGTGACACTATGAATAAATCTCCAAATGAAAAATCAGCCTATTTATCTATTATATATCAATTTTATGATCCTAATTCCTAAGCACCCCCTCCATATGAATTTGAATTCCATAATGTTTATTAAAGTATTGTTGTTGAGATTTGATTAAACTAAAATTTGGTCTTAGAGTTGTCCTCGGTACTAATCATAGTCACCAAGTCACAGTATGAGTTTAAAACGGCAAGGGAAAACTTTTGGGGAAAAAAATGAAGAAAACGGTAAAAAAATGAGAAAAAATCAGGAAAAAAACAATATAGTATATATACACACTAACAAGTATGAACAAAAATGTATTCATCATGTGAGGTATGATACATTAGACAGTTATTCTAAGTATAATATATTTTTTAGCGAAAAAAATATTATTGAATGTCTGTATATGATAACATGTACCCATACATAATTATACATTTTATGACGATAAAAAAAAAGAAAAGTCAAAAAGTCAAAAAGTCAAACCATCAATGTATCACTTGAGAAAAATAACATTATTGAAAAAAAAAAAATTATAGCATCAAGCATTATCATCAAGTCCTACATTAAACAACAAACCAAAGTATAAACATCCATATGGCAAATTAATCATAAACTAACAAAAAAAAATGAGTTTGTTTTGTTTTTAATTTATTTTATTTAAAACATATAAAATGTGTTTAAAACGTAAAAGTATTGATTAAAAAGTGTTTCTTTGAAAAAGTCTTTGAGTTTTTTTTTTTTTTTTTTTCATTAGAGGTATGAAACATGTTTTAAACAAGACTTTTAGAAAGAAAGAAAAAAAAATGAATTGTTACTATGGTACTAATTAGATGCTCTGTACGGCGAGAATCTGTACCATTTGAATGGTAGATTAAATTTTTAAGACTCAATCTACGCGGACCAATACAAGAATTAGCCAAACACCCCACAAACGAAACGTATCGAGTACCACAACATTTGGATGGCTCCCATTAATAGCCATATTTGACTGCAGGTAAAGGCATGATCAATTTTGGAATCTCTGTTGAGTATTCAAGGAGGGGTAATTGCTGGGCCTCAATTTTGCAGTGTCAAGTTGGAAGTATTTCTTCTTATGGAAAGTTTTAGGTACAAGCTTGCATAAAAGCTCTACTTCCACCCTATGAGTAGCTGTTGGCTAAGATTTCCACATGGATGGGACATAATCTGATCCATGAAAGCATGATCATGAGTTTTAAGGGTTTTTTTTTTTTTTTTTTCATATTCAGGAAAAGATGTTCTTTTTCGAGGGGGTAGGATAGGAGTAATTTATTCAAATGATGGTTGTCGCCCTAAATCCATAATAAAAATGTTCGCGTAGCGAGTGGTTACCTCTGATACCATTTGATAGAAACCTAACCAATACACCGAAAGCTCCCAAGAAATTTACGCTGTTAAGTGTTAAGACCTTGTGGAGGTTGTTCCCAAGGTCTTAGGTTCAAACCCCTTGAACCCTTCTTATGTTGAAAACCATATCAGATGCAACTGGATTTCTTCTTTTTTGTTTTGTTTGTGAATCAAACTGTGATTAAAGCGAGGAAAATTTTCTCTGTTGGCAGTGTTTCGGCTTTAGGAGTTTTTATTGGTGGTTCATAAAGTTGGGATCTTGGATTAGGTTGCTACACTGATACTATTGGGCCAGCCATGTTCCAACTCTCATTTGTCCAATTATAAAATGGGACATTGTGTTGGTACAGATTCCCCACTTGTAGGACTCCTGAAAATTTGATCTGAAATTGGAAAATCAGGATTGTTTGATTAGATCTTTACTTTAGGTTAACTTTTCATAAAGACAGGAAAAAAAATCAGAGGAATGCTTTCTTTTTCTTCTCTTTTTATTTATTTATTTATTTATATTTATTTTTTTGGGGTGGAGCTATCAAAATGCAGTATGAACAAGCCCTATACACTCCTCAACCATAATACAACTCCACCAAAAGGCAGCCCAAATTTTTTTTTTCTTCCGAAAATACAAATAGGGAGCAATCACATATTATCTCAAAAACTGGCTTTAACACAGTAGAAGTGGTTTTGCCTATCTGCCCGGCATATGTGGAGTTTTCGAATTCATGGCAAATCATGGTTTTAAATCTCATCTGAGTTGTCTCAGTATCGTCCACCAACAAGACGAGTTGACAAGTCGTGTCAAAGACAAGGTTTGTTCTAATTCTAAGGCATTTTTTTTAAATCTCGTCCAAGACAACTCAAATAAATCGGATATCTCATCCAAGACAACTCAGTCTCGCTCATGGACGAGACAAGACGTCAAAACAAGTTTTAAAATCATGTGGCAAATATATGATTCAAACACCTGACAATGGATTTCACCCTCTGTGCAGCCAAACACCCTGTACATTGTGGGTTTATAGGAAACCTCACCCAAAAGCGTTGAGAGGTAATAGGAAACTGTAGGAAGATTCTGATTATAGATAGTTGGAATCAGATGATCCCCCATTTGAGAAACCAAGTAAGAATTTATACATAATTCCTTTTTTCTAACCATGCTTCCCAAGTTTGTGTACATTCATCCATTTGGAGAGAAAAAAATCCAATCACAGGAAACAGCTCCTACAGATTTCAAATTCAGATTATGTTATAATCTGAAACCAAGGTAAAAGTGAATACTAGAATCAGATTCTAGGTTTGCAGCATTCCAGTCTATGGGCCACTGTTTCTTGAAGAGATTCATCTTTTCTTTTCTTTTCTTTTTTTTGTTGCTAGGCGGGGTTAGTGGGGTTAGTGGTTAACAGTTAGCAAATTAGTATATAAGATGGGGTTCAAGAGGTTTGAACCTAAACCCTTGGGAACAACCTCCACAAGGTCTTACCACTTAGTTAAATGGTCCTTCTTGAAGAGGTGCATCTCAATATTACCAAACCATCTGTATACCTAAGAGCTGATTTATCCACTATTTCTCTATCAAGTTTGGTGTTTTGATGGCTTATACATCCCAAAAGGAGTTGCACAACTGCTGAACGGTAACCCAGTTTGCTAAACCTCAATAAACTGCAAACAAATTTAGCAAATTTAAGTGACCAGAAGAGATTATCTTCTCTCTTGGTTCCATCAAAATATCTGTAGAATGGCACCCTACATACCATCCTTAGATATGGCAATGCTAACAACTCTCAACGCAAGCTTTGTGCTCTTCAAAATAAGCTCAAAGAAAGACAAAATGTACAGATAGATAGAAATGAAACGAATCAGTCTTACATCTCCATCTAGACCAGAGCTTTACGATTCAGCAAAGAAGAATGATTAACAGGCAAAGCAGAGGACTAAGATATCATGACAAAAACTGCATTTCTTGCCGTCAATTGGCTTCTTCTCAGGCCTCAACACCATTTGGTGTGTTCCATACATTCACAGCCTATGATGGCATTCATATGGGGGGAAAGAAATCAAGAGAACATCCGGAGGAAGTTATTTGCATATACCATTGATTTGAAGTTCGGGGTGTAGCTGCAAGTTGATCAAGAGAAGAAAGTAAAAAAAAAAGATCACACAGTACTAAATGCATCTACATCCCAAATAGGATAAAACACAAAACAATTATATAGTATCTAAAGATGATTAAGTTTGTAGGAAATGATTGAAATTAAACAGTTCCAACAGAAGGGAATGAGACTTTCAAAGAAGTAACAAATGTTTGGTTTCATATCAGGGGGATTTGAACTGTATAAATGCACACCCTTATTACCCATCTGTAACATGCAATCACAAAAGAGTGTTATGAAATAAATTCTATTGTGGTGTTTGGTTAATCATCTTATTTGTCTGTATGACCCCTTGGCAGCCTGAAAAGCACCCAAGGCTTTATTAATATCTAGCCACTTGAGATCGTTGCCATCAAATACAAGTTCATCTTCTACTTACCTAATCAACCACTCAGATGTGAGATCCAACTCATAAAATGATGAAGTCACAAGCATTTGATTTTTTCGTCTTTTTAGGAAACTCTCCTGTAATCGTTGATTATATTATACAAAGTTGAAGTAATTCAATCTTTGTTTGTGCAAAGTTTTCTTAATTGAATCTACATTCAAAAAGAATAAAATAATTAAAATGCAAATGAAAAAATTATTTTAATGAAAACGAGAGCATAAACAAGTAACAATATTAATCAACACTTTACATAATTAAAAATTACTTAGTAGGTTACACTTTTGTCATCTGTCATATTATAATTTACTTTTCAAAAACTCTTTAATAATTCTTAAATTAAAGAATTAGGTCACTTATTTTATCTTGTACAACTTTGTCAGTAATCATTCAATCTAACCATTCGTGAAATCCATTTTGTCTTTCTCTCATGTAGCATTACAATGACGGATTAAGGAAGTAAACCATTAAATGTTGTGGCTGATTGAACTAAATATCTCACATTTTCTCAATAATGTAATCCCCATTCATTATCATAAAATAATGCTTTAATAAATTCAACCATTTTATGATAAATTAAGTCTATTTAGGTCTTCTCCTCACCATTCTCCACACTTTTACAAAAGGATGAGCCACTTTAAGTGAATTGATAATTCATTTCTAAAACCTCATAGATATCATAGTGTTAGAACTTTGGCCTACCATTGGTTTCT
Organism: Akebia trifoliata; assembly: GCF_017979445.1. Lineage (NCBI taxonomy): Eukaryota > Viridiplantae > Streptophyta > Magnoliopsida > Ranunculales > Lardizabalaceae > Akebia > Akebia trifoliata. The sequence continues at coordinate 23,940,645 of NC_141375.1, read as the reverse complement.
TTGCATACTTTGAGAGAAGAAGTTGATACAAATGGGGATTAGGGGCCTTAAACTTGCTAATAGAGCACTTTTAGGGAAATAGCTTCGGAGGTTTGGTGAAGAGGGGTAGCTTGTGGAGGAGGGTTGTTGCGGCCAAGTATGGGGAAAGGGGGCCAGGTTGGTACAGTGGTGAAGCTAAAGGTTCATTTGGGTGTAGTGTGTGGAAGGGGATCCTCAAAGTTAGCAAGGAGTTCGAAAGAGGGATTAGATTTAAGGCAGGGAAGGGGGGCCAAATTAGATTTTGGGAGGATAGATGGTACGGCACATTGCCTCTAGCAGCTCAATTTCGCTTGATCCAGCAATGTCTGATTCGCAACGAATCCAACTCTACTTGGGATTTGGGGTTTAGGAGAAACTTTAATGATTGGGAGCTAACAGAGATGGCATCTTTCCTAGATCTCCTGCATTCGGTTCACCTCAACGAGAGTCAACAGGATAAGTGGGATTGGATGTGGGTTAAAAACTTGAGATTCACTGTCAGTTCTTTTTATAAGTGGCTTCTCCCCTCTACTGAGAAATCAGCTTTGGGACCCATCATTTGGTCCAAGTCAGTTCCTTCTAAAATATCTTTCTTTGTTTGGTTGGCGTCCCTGGGGAGGATTCTCATGTTGGATAATTTGATTGTTCGGGGTTGGATCACACCAAACTGTTGTCCCCTTTGCTTGATGGATAGTGAAACTGTGGATCATGTTTTAATTCATTGCTCCTTTTCTCGCAATATTTGATCAACTTTTCTTGGGTTATTCCGTACTTATTGGGTCTTTCCTTGTAAGTTCTCCTCGCTGTTGGAAGAGTGGGCCAACAATGCATTCTTATCCAGGAAAAGATACCTTTGGGCTATTCTTCCCTCAGCTATTGCTTGGAGGGTGTGGAACGAAAGAAATAACAGGGTGTTCAATAACAAGATGAGAAGCCCTCACGGCAGGTTCTTGGAGATTTTGGGCTTATTGTATCTTTGGTCTAAACAGAACATAGATTTTACGAGAGTTACATTTGATGACTTTCTTTTTAGATGGAACTCTTTATATAATCATTGACGTTTTAACTTTCTTTTTTGTAGCTCTTTGTGAGGCCTCCTCGGCCTCTTTGTATTTTCCCCTTCATTAATACATTAATACATTATACTTACCAAAAAAAAACAAATGGAGTATTTAAAGCATCTTTATGAGTATGTACGCTCTATAGCATCAAAAAAATTGTAACAAATCAGGTAACTGTAAGTTGTATCAAATCCCTTCCTCCAATTCTTTCTCATCATACTATGTAACAAAGTATGCTTGTAAATAAATGTAGTCATGGCTCTATCCTTCATCAATATTATTGCACATGTGTTTCACAAATATCTGATACAATGAGATGCAAATGGGGTCCAAAATAATTTGTCTTTCACCTATTTAAACGCACCCTGTTGAAACATAAGCCACCGCATTATAAGTAATTACTTGAACAACATTTGTCTCCCATATTTCTTCAATCACATCATCAAGTAGCTTGAATAAAGCCCACTAGACAATTAACCAAGAAATTAATAGGAGTTATCCCTCTCTGGTCTATCCATCAATCGAACACAATAGTACATACATTTTTCTATGTAGTATGAGTTTCAACCTTTCTTTGAATTACTCACCTCATACTTCAAAAATGGTTACGAAGCTCATGATAAATGTGATGCTTGTAACTGGTCTAAATTGCATGATTGCCCATCATCAACTTAAAGCTCTTCAACTACACATTATTAAAAGGAATGCCCGCTCGATAAAATAAAGTAGCAATATATGATTGATATGATTTCTAACTTTTTTTTTTTTCTTTTTCCATTAGTCTTTCATAGTTGTTTGCACATTTTTTCCCTTTCCAATATTGACGACTACCACATCTTTGAGGCTCAGCCTACAAAAGAAATCCATTGATCCTTTTTGTTGTGTTCTTTTTAGGATTGCCATTTACCACCCCTAAGGCATCCCTAGGCATTGAATTCAATTGTTCTTGATAAACATCCCTTCATAGGTCACTCTCAATTTGTGATCCAAATCCATCATTGATCTTTTGCATAATTTGCATACTCTTTTCAATGAAGTAGGACCACGGATGTAGTATGACCACAAAATGTACATCTAACAAGTGGATTTGTCATTTGGGATTTCTTCTTCTTCTACGCTTTTACAAACATGTATCATGTTTTCACTAATTTACACTTTTACTATTTTACACATTCCTCACCAAGTTTTGGTGAATATGAGACTCCCCTATGTTTTAATAAATTGATTATATAGCCCTAGATCATTGCCTTCGACAAAAGACCATCACAAAGTACATTTCTTTTGAAACCTTGCTTAATGAAGGTGGCACCTAGGCACCTGAGTAAGATAGGCGGCTGCTTTGGCGCACAAACACCTGATAACATTGACATTGATCGTTTCATTGGGAGGGAGTATCACTAACATCAATGTTTGCTATCTATGCAAAGCCAACAATGTGTCAGTTAATCACTGGCTAATTCATCGTCCTTTCTCCAACACTACTTGGAACCATTTCCTTTCTTTATTCCACTTCGATTGGGTTTTTCCATTTTCTATTAAATCTTTGTTTCATGGCTGGAAGATCAAAGGTCTTAGTTCCAGAAAGCAGATCTTGTGATGGATGGCCCTTTTTGCTCTATGTTGGGGCATTTGGACAGAAAGAAACAACCATTTATATTGGGGGTAGTTAGTCTTAGCTTTGATTGTATTAGGCAGATCTCTCGACCTCCATCTACTTATTTTAATAAATTTTGTTAGATCTACCCTAAAAAAAAGCCCCAATCACCAACACATGTACAAATAAAGTATGTTATGTACCATGTTGTACTGTCACATATAAGCTTACCAAACAGAGCACATGCATAACTCAATATATAAACTACCCAATCTAATCACAGGCAAAGAGAATGTTACTTGCCGATGTATTGAACAGTAGCATATAAATTGTCAATAATCAATCTCAAAATGAAAAATATGAAACAATAACATCATTAAGTTTTTTAGTAACTTGCTGGATGGTTCAGCATTTTACATTATATATTAAATAAAATACAAATAATGTCCCTCTATGTATTAAGGCCTTTGAACATTTTCGTCATTCAAGTTCATAATACAACATAAAATGCTGGACTGTCAGAGAGTTACTAAACCGCTAGACAGTCCAGCAATTTAAGTTGTTTTTGGTAATTTTTTAAAAATTATTATTCTTTTATAATCAACTAGAAATTTGGCACTCTTTTGGTAATTTTTCAAAAAATCAGCATGGAAGAAAGCAAAATCTACTTCAGTAAGACGCAAGGTCTGGACAACAGCACTCAATATTAACATGCTTGTATTTGAATGCAATGAAATAATATAATTGACACGAACATGCAAATGGACTAGAAGAACTAATACCTATGGAATGAAAATCAATACTTAGTTATTGAGCATCTTTCGGATCCATGTACAGCAATGGCTTCCTCAAAGCTGAGCTTCATTACAGTTTTCTCACATTCCTTCAACTTCTTGGTGGCATCAGGATCATTGGGACAGATTTTGTTCACCTAAAGCTTCAAATATGTCATTGGTCATAAACATATCAAACCGAATGGAACTCTCCAGAATGTACAGCAAAGGAGAAGAGCAAAGTGATCTTAGTTCGAGATTCAAAAATTGGTATCCAAATCTACAGTGAACATGGGGGCACATTATGCAATTGTTGATGATAAGTCCAGTTGAATATGATCAACGAAAGAGCACAGCTGTTACTGAAAATACTAAACATCGAATAAGATTTAAAAAAATGTATCAAATGGGGGATTCAATGTCACTTGCAAAATATGTTCTTTCTCGGAGGAAAAAAGGAAAGTAGAAATGCAGCAGCCCTCATCTTAATAAAAATAATCTGGGCTTAGACCCGCAGCTCAGTCGGTTTGACACTTGCAAAACAACTTTGAGGTTGCAGGTTCAAGTCCAGCTTACCAATAAAATAATAATAATAATCTAATATGAATCAATATCTAATTAACCCCAACCATTGATTCTTATAATAATCAGAAAACTGACTCGAAAACAAGTGACCAAACAAACAAAGGCTCAATCGAAGAAGGATATCATTCAAAACCACTCCTTCACAAGATTTTTCCAAGGGCTTGCAAACCCCACCAAGTCCACACCAATTTCTAACAATATATTCATTCAAAATAATCAAACAAATATTAATTAGTATATCTTAATCAATATTATTGTAATTTTAAAAGAAAACGTGTTAGTTGTCCAACCAGAAATTTTAGCCAAAATTTATATCAACAACATTATTGACGTTGAAGAAGAATATATTCCTCAAAAGTAATCCATGTGACATGGTTCATACTATACAGCAATAAATACTAGGGAGAATCTTTTATGGAAGCTTCTTCCTTTTAGCCTGAGCCTAGTCAATTTGGAAGGAGAGGAATTGTCCTGTTTCAACAAAGATAATCCATCAAGGCCGTTTTGTATAAATGATCTTCTACCACGAGTGGTTTCAAGAAATGTTATTTCTAGTTTCAACAACTTTGCAATTAGGTGGGGAAAATCCGTTTGTAGCCATCTTATTTGTAACTACTACTGATTTTGAGGTTTAGCGAGTTCCTCACTCATTTCCTCCCCCTTGCATGTATCATTAGGCTTTTGTACATATATCGGGAAAGATAACGTCCAATGCTTCATGGGGACGTTAGCATCCTCCACAACTTTGATTTTTTGAAAATACTTTTGAAGCACATTTATTGTTGTTTTCAAGTACAAAAGGTAAGGGTATTTTGATCATTGTGAAATAAATATTTATACAAAAATATTATTGCAATAAATACTACAAAAATGTCATTGAGGTTTCTAATATTTACAAAAATGCCAAGTTACAAAATACCCTTACTTTGTGCACTAAAAGACAATAATAAATACATTTCAATGATATTTTCAAAAAAATCAAAGCCATGAAAAATTCTAACGTCTCCATGAAGCATTGGGCATTAACATTCCCTATATATACGTAGGGAGATGATAAAGTTCAAATCAAGCATTGAAAGTTCACAATAAAAAAGATGCCAACTTGGTGAGATGGTAAAAGTACATGAATTGTAATACCATGGGTTCAAACCCGCTTTCACCCACATACCTATTAAGAGGGGAGGGGGAAAAATGATAGCAAACTCCAAAACCATAATTTTTTTCTAACATTCCCTTAAAAACCCAACCTTTTTTGTCTTTAGTGGCAAAAGGCAAGGGTATTATTGTCATTGTGTAATTGTGTGACATTTACAAAAATGTCACTACACAATGACAATAAAACCCTTGCTTTCTTTTTTTTTGCATTAAAAACAAAACAAAAAAGGATAGTGGTAGTCATGGTGAATACATGGTTTTGAGGGACTAGATTTCTAATGTCCATTAAAGTCTTCAACAATAGCATTCCCCACATATATATATGATAAAACACAACTATAAACCCCACTGTTTTATCCCTCACATCAGTAGGGGATGAGATTAAATCTCCCTACACTCAAGAGCCACTTTAGACTTTATTGTCTGTTTTTCTCATCTTTTTCAAGAATGCCCTTCCAAATTTATTTTCTTTCTTCTACCTCCCTTTCCAAGAATAATCCTCTAGGTTGATTGTTTGTCTTCTACTAGCCTTTTCCAATAATACCCTTCCAATGTTATTGCATTTCTCTTCTCCCCCTTTTTCAATAATACCCCACCAACTTCATTATTTTTTCTCTTTTACTCGCTTAACCCTAAAGAAGATGCTCGTGCCATAGGCACAGGCAAACTCTAGTATGTACGTATGTATATTTATGGGATGCAGTTATATGGACCGAAGGACCAAGCTGTGCTTGGACCAATTAGAACTGGATGCAGTTTTTTTTGTATGAAATATAACAACCTTTCACCCTTAAAAAAGGCAATTTTCTTTGGAGATCCTTCTCTCTTAAATTATGATTTGATTCTTACTCCCTATTTTGAAACCCTAAAGAACATTTACAGATCTTAAAAACAGAGAAATAAGATTTAAAATATAAATACTAGAAACAAAACATAATATGATTTCTCATCCTAAAATCAATTTTAGTAGAGAAACACCTCACCATGGATAGAAATGACCTAATTTTCAAAAACCACAGCCAGAAAAGGGTAGAAATTACCCATTTCATAATCAAATCTCTCTTCAACCATTTTTATAGGTAAAAACATAAACCAAATTTTCAGTTTTTTTAGGGTTTCAAAAATCACAGTTTTAGCAAAGAAACACATCACCACATAGACGGAAAAAAATAGATGAAATAATTGAAACAAACAAAAAAAAATTATTGCATAAACCAATACACCAAGTATCAAATAGATAATCTCCAAAGAAAAGTGAAATCTCAGCGTCGATTCAAATAGATTCAGCCTTTTAGGGTTTGTGATCAATTCAAGTGGGATAAACCCTAATTTCATTTTAGTGAAAAAAACAAGTGTCCGTCTGATATTTGATTGAGAAGATGATGAAGAAAGAAGAAGTAGCATTCTTTTGAAAGTTGCTAGAGAAGAGAAGAATAAAATTTTAATATTTAAGAGTAGAGGAGATCACAATAAAATATCATTTTTCAAGGGGCATGACTTGCATTTTTTTAACAATAGAACAACACACGTGTCATGTCCAACTCTATTCGGTCTAGGCTTTGCCTGATCCTTCGGTCCATACAACCTTTTTCCTATATATATATATATATATATATATATATATATATATATATATATATACATTTATGTACACATGCTACAAGACATCACTTTTAGGACAATGTCAACATGTATTGACATACATAAGAGTGTTAACAAGTCCTGACACATCCAATTGGTTCCTTATGGGTAAGTGCAACTGTTGATGTTGGTTGAACAACAATGTTGAACTCCCTTAGCTTAACTCTAGATTAACTATAGGACATTGGGAGCTTGCTTTTCATGGTTGTGTTTGTTTCAAATGCACACCATGCAGCACTTAAAGGTTGTGCCTTGCAAATAAACCTAGAAACCACTACCTTGCGAAAATGCACACTCAAGGCATATCCAACACAAGAAAGGCACAATGTGATCAAATGTCCAAAAAACAACTTTTATTAATGATTTAAAATGGCCACTTACAAGGCAAGATGATATACACAAACACGTTAAAAGGCAAGGATTGCTTCGTCGTACTAGACAATGCTCAGTAGCCCATAGGTACATGATTGCTCACAAAGCTTGGCTTGTTGCTTGCCTTCAACCTTTACCCGTTCCCTCAAAGAGGATGCTAATCATATTTGATCTTGCAAAAAGAAACTATCAAAAGTAGAGCCCAAGCATAGTAGGTCGAAAAGGTGGGTCAGGCCCGACACAAAAGCTCAATGACATACACATACACATGGACACACACGTACATGACTACCCTCCGGTGTGCTCGGCTCAAGCAAACTCCCTAAACTTAGATATGTATGACACTATGTACATGACCATTACACAGAATCATTATCTCCTCCAGATGGCAAATTCACTTCTACTCCAAAAGGTATTTTTTGGCATCTTAATACCATATAGCTTTCAAATTTATCAAACCTCTTGGTAACAAAAGTGGAATCCTAACAAGAGATAAAACATATGTTGGTAAATTGATAAGGCATTAGAGGGAACATTTCTTCATAAAGGCGGGTTTTTTTCCCCAAAACTTGCCACCACAAGCCCCCACATGGTAGTAACTTTTTACATGTGGCAAACCAAAGTTCAAGGATGAAAGGAGAATTATCTTCCATCCCCAAGGGCAACAATAACTCCCTTAAATTCTCAAGTTCCCCACCATCAAAAAATTTGATTTCAAAGAGATTAATTTTTAAGTCGGGGATAACATCTTAAGTATTGCAATTGTAGTGAGCACCTTTGCAAAAGAAAGCAGAGTTGGCGAATAAAGATGAAAGATAACCGAAACTTCATTAGCTCTAAACTTTCTACCACATCCCATTCTTCAATATTTTGCATTAGGCAATTAAAGTTTGCCACCACCAAAAGGAAAAAGGCTTAAGAGAATATCCTTACTGAATGCCTTAAGAAATATGATAAAATCAAGTTGGGTCACCTTAACACGAACAAGAAAAAGGCCATAGATAACAATACGTTGATCCATTTTCTTCATCCAACATCAAACCCATTCTCCATGTTTATACTCCTTCAAGTCTATTTTGCAAAAGATACCCATAATACCACATTCTAGAATCACAACATTCATCAGTAGTAAGAACCCCATTGAGAAGTTAAGTTATTTTGAACAAAAGGCATATTGAGAGAAATCATTTAAAACAATTCTCATGCCAACAACAAAAATCTTCAGGAAGACTTTTATACAATGTCCACAAAACTCAAAACCTTAAATTTCACAAGTTTTTCCTACCTCACATGGGAATCAAAGCTATGAACATGGCACTGAGGCTTTTAGAGAAACACAAATTCTAGAGAAAATTCAAACAACTTTCAAGAACAAACATTGTAACGTCTTCCAACGCCTCTTATAAAAGGATGTGGAAAATCCATCCTTACCTAGAGGCAAAATCACTACTCATCACGTCGAAGCTCCAAGTATTTCATACTCCTCAAAAGGTCAATCCAACCAATCATGTGATTTTACATAAATTTTGTCCAAGTGTATCCCATCAAAACGAAAAACGGAAAAGGTTTGGTTCCCTGTACAGAAAGCAATGGAAAATCCATTCTTACCCGAGGGTACAATCACTACTCATCAAGGCAAAGCTCCAAGGATTTCATCCTCGTCAAAAGGTCATCCAACAAATCACGTTATTTTAAAGAAATATTGTCAAAGGGCATCCCATATAAAACAAAAAAGTTTCGGTTCCTATATAGATTGGAATAAAATTTCACAATGGCATCCCAATTTTTTTCTTTCTACCCTACCATCTCTTATTCCAATTTACCTCATTTTAGCACTTCCTATTTGGGAAGTGCCCTATTCTACGTCAAAAAAGTGACAGCCAAACTAATGCAAAATGAGTAAATTGATAAGTATGTAACTCGCAATGGAAAGGAAAACTTTGATTTGGAAGAATAAAGGGATTTAGGGTAGGTACTAAGGAAAAAATAAGAGACTAAGACTCTAGAGTATAATATGTTGGGGGACACTACCCAGTTAGAGGAATTTTCAGAGGGTGTTAAAGTATAATGATTGTCCCTAATTAGGAAGTCGTGAAGTATGAAAGAAACCTGATTGTGAGAAGAGGGGGGAGGGGGGAGGGGATAGCAAGATGGGCAAGTTCATGGCGGTAAGGGCGTAAGTTAATAGGGCATCCCAAGAGCATGTCTCATATCAAACATTTCATACCAAAAATTCAGATAAAGCATGCCCAAATCAATAAGGGATGCCATATCATACAAATCTACTTATATGCAACACAGTTAGTTATGGAAAAAAAGTTCATTAAGTGACACATATCAAGAAAACAGTGGTAATGTAGCTCAAAATTAATCTAAACTTTATGAAAGTCTCTCACAGCAATATATGGTTAAAAGGGAAATGTTTTAACACAATCCAGAAGTAGTATCACATCAAAATTTGTATGGAAGGAAGATACAAGCCTGTTAAGTTGGTAAAGTCTGTGATTGCTGATGACTTGAGATGGGTACAAAACACATCCTCACCCACTAACAACTAACTAGTACCCACTTGCCTATCGAAAAGAGGGGAAATCCAAATGGAAGCATGCCCAGCCAGCCAAGTTGAGCCACGCCATGAAGAAATGTTTTCCATGACCCATGAAGATGACTTCCTATAAGAAATAGCCAGGTGAATTTTCTTCAATTTAAGTACACGTACAAAATAAAGGATCATGCATTTCATCAAGACCTAAGATACCATTGGAAAAAAATTGCAATTTTAGATGGGAGTAAGTTGTCAATTTTCACTGGAGAAATTCTTTAACAACAAAACCAAAGTTCACAAATATGAGAATTCTGTAAAATCTTCTATCTCATGAAAGCAAAACAGTAGAATTTGGATCCCAAAGAACATATCAAGAGAGAGAGAGAGAGAGAGATCAAAGCTGAAGTTCGAAAGATATAAGCATCCTAATTCTTAACGAACTTTGAAATTAAGGTTCTACAAAGTTGGGTGCTCTAATTAAGAACTTTTTCTTACCGTAGATGTTTAATAGCCATTAAAGCCATAAACATGCATGGACGTGCAGAAATTACATTGATTCAGATAAAAAATGAACGATAATAACAAGACAGATACTGATGCAATTACCTGAAACGAAATCTGATCTCTTCTAGCCGATAAATTTGGGGGGAAACAGCTGATTCCTAAGACGAGAAACCCTAATTTTGATTTTATTGCGGTCGGGAGAGGTGATATCTGGTAGTGAAACTAACAGAAAAGTTCACAGTGAACCTGTTAGGTTGGGAAACGAAATGGATCTGCATTAGGTATTTTTGGTTCGGGTCATGTTAAGCTTTTTTAAGATTGAAATGGGTCAACCTGGATTCGTGGCCAATTCTTCTAATGAGAGCTTTTTATGCTTGAGAAAGAAAATGGATCTACATTAGGTGTTTTCGGGACATGTTCAGACCGTCTCACATTGAAACGGGTCAACCTAGATTCATGGCCATTTCATCTGCTTCTTTTTAGAGAAAGAGAGCGTAACCGGGTCAAAATAGAGAAGGATGCATCAAAATAGTGTAATGATTGAGTAACTCAAACACTCAACTTACGTGTACCCTGCAACAACCGTGGATTTTTCCCTTGGGATACACACTGCATATTCCCATAAAACATGTACAATTATGTATCTCGAGGTATGTGTAGTTGTGTATCTTGAGAGAAAGATCTATGGCTCCGTATCTAAGATCTATGGGTTAAAGTTTTGGATTGAGCTGATTTTTTGTGAGGACGGTCTTCATGATGAGAAGATCATCCTCACAAAAAATTAGCTTAATTTGAAACTTGTAAGTCCGTCAAAAGTGATTTACAAATATTGACGGTCCACATTCTAAATCACTATTGATGGGTTAGAAGTTTTAGATTTAACTGATTTTTTTTTTTTAGGATGATCTTCTCATCATAAAGATCATCCTCACAAAACACCAACTCAATCTAAAACCTCTAACCCATATTTTGAAATTTTATTATTATTACATTGTTTTTACATATGTCCCATGATCCGTCATATATATATATATATATAGGGTCAGGATCAAGGGCCATATGAAAAAATATATGTAAAAACAATGTAACATCAATAAAATTTTAAAATATTAGTTAGAAGTTTTGGACTGAGCTGATTTTTTGTGAGGATGATCTCTATGATAGGAAGATCATCCTAAAAAAAAATTAGTCCAATCTAAAACTTCTAACCCCATTAAAAGTGATTTAGAATGTGAACCGTCGATTTTTTGCCAATTTTTGTCACTAATTTGTATATCACTTTTGATGGATTTAGAAATTTCTGATTAAACTGATTTTTTGTGAGGATGATCTTCTTATCATAGTGATCATCCTTGTAAAAAATCAGCTCAATTCAAAACCTCTAACCCATATTTTAAAAAACCATTGTTTTTTCATATGTTTTTACATATGACCCTTGAGCCGTCCCATACATATATATATATATATAGGGTCGGGTTCCTGCAACACACATTGCGACACACATATAGACAACGTGTTTGTCTTATATGGGCAAAAATATTTGGAATGGGCTGATTTTTTGTGAGGATGATCTCTGTGATGAGAGAATCATCCTGGCAAAAAATCATCAAATTCCAAAACTTGTAACCCCATCAAAATTGATTTACAAAAATTGGACGGTCTATAATTTTTCAACAAAAATTGGACGGTCTAGAAGTTTCATAATGAGCTGATTTTTGGCAAGGATGATCTCCTCACCACAGAGATCATCCTCACAAAAAATTAGCCCATTCCAAACATTTTTGCCCATATAAGACAAAACGCGTTGTCTATATGTGTGTCTATATGGTTGTCGTTTGAACCTAATCCATATATATATATATATATATATGAGTGGTGTTCAAGGGCCAACTTTTTAGCAAAACATTTTTCCAAACATGAGTTAGAAGTTTTGGAATGATCTGATTTTTGATGAGGATGATCTCTACGGTGAGGAGATCATCCTCACAAAAAATCAGCCCATTCCAAAACTTCTAATCCCATCAAAAATAGTTTACAAAAAATGGACGGTCCACGATTTTTCAACTTGTAAACATGGGTTAGAAGTTTTGGAATGAGCTGATTTTTGATGAGGATGATCTCTACGGTGAGGAGATCATCCTCACAAAAAATCAGCCCATTCCAAAACTTCTAATCCCATCAAAAATAGTTTACAAAAAATGGATGGTCCACGATTTTTCAACTTGTAAACATGGGTTAGAAGTTTTGGAATGGGCTGATTTTTGATGAGGATGATCTCTACAATGAGGAGATCATCCTCACCAAAAATCAGCCCATTCCAAAACTTTTAACTCATGTTTTGAAAAATGTTTTGCCAAAAAGTTGGCCTTTGAACGTGACCTTTTATATATATATATATATATAGGGAAATGTTCAGCACCCAACATGTTTTGTCCTGCATGAGTTAGAAGTTTTGGAATGGGCTGATTTTTGGTGAAGATGATCTCTATGGTGAAGAGATCATCCTCACCAAAAATCAGCCCATTCCAAAACTTCTAACCCCATGTTTACAAGTTGAAAAATTGTGAACCGTCCATTTTTTGTAAACCATTTGTGATGGGGTTAGAAGTTTTGAAATTGGCTGATTTTTGGTGAGGATAATCTCCTCACCATAAAAATCATCTTCACCAAAAATCAGCCCATTCCAAAACTTCTAACGCATATAAGACAAAACATGTTGGGCAAATTGTTGGGTGCCAAATGGGACCATATATACACATATAGGGAAATGTTCGGCACCCTACGCTTTACCCTACGTGTTTTGTCCTACATGGGTTAGAATTTTTAGAATAGGCTGATTTTTGGTGAGGATGATCTCTATGGTTAGAAGATCCTCCTTATCAAAATCAGCCCATTCCAAAAAATTTAGCCCCATGTTTACAAGTTGAAAAGTCGTGGACCGTCCATTTTTTGTAAACCATTTTTTATGGGATTAGAAGTTTTGGAATGGGCTGATTTTTGGTGAGGATGATCTCCTCACCAAAAATTAGCCTATTCCAAAACTTCTAACCTATGTAGGACAAAACACGTATGGTAAAGTGTAGAGTGTCAAACAAGACCCATATATATATATATATATATATATATATATATATATATATATATATATATATATATATATATATAGAGAGAGAGAGAGAGAGAGAGAGAGAAAGAGAGAGAAAGAGGGAGCCGTTCAGCACCCTACCATTTACCAAATATTTTAACAAATGTTTATCAGCCATTGGACAAGGCACAGATCAACGACCTAGATTGAATGTTGCAGCAATAGATTGAATAAGTTATAAATTATCGACTATTTACAGCGCTGTCCTTACATTTTTAAGGATTTAGTGCTACTTCCTTGGGTAAATAAAATACCAACAAAACAAACGGAGAGTTCTGTTGTCTCGTTCTGTTCGCCCTCCCTCTCTGTATTTCACTGCAAAAGAACCCTAACGAAATCTCGTTCTGTGCGAGATACCGTTGCAGCAAGCGACAGAAAGGGAAGGAGTTGCAGTAAGACAGAGAGAGAGAGAAAAGGAGAAGCAGCGATTTTATTAGGGTTCTTTTGCAGTGAAATACAGAGAGGGAGGGCGAACAGAACGAGAATGAGAGAGGATGAGAGAGAGAACGAGTTTCAACTTTCAGGAGAACAGAACTCTCCGTTCGTTTTGTTGGTATTTTGTTTACCCAAAGAGGTAGCACTAAATCCTTAAAAAATGTAAGGACAGCGTTGTAAATAGTCGAAATTTATAATTTATTCACCCTACTCATTTTCCACTTCAATTTTTCCATGAATTTCAAATTTCGTGCAATCAAACACACCCTACCTTCATTTCTTTTCAAGAAACAAGTAGAACTACATACCATACCTGTCTTAAATTGAAATTGTATGTGTCTTGGGAATCTTGCAAAGTTCAAAGGATCGCTCACATCTAGTTTTAGAAGGCTTCAGAGGTTGATATAAAAGAAAGCTGAGGAAGGCCCCAATGAAAGTTGAGATGTAATAAAAATTGTTCAATTGCCATTCAAGGTATCAACAAGAGCATCAAATTTACTACACCGTTTTCTATATGAAGCCACAAGAAGATTCTCGCAAGGGAATTAGACAGTCACCAAATCCTACCATTTCAAAAAGATTGTTGAAAGCTGTTCCTCAAAACAAAACATGAGATTTACTTCCACAAATAGCTGGCATTAACTCTTTTTAACTAATATTGAAATTGTTCATTAACCTACACCACCACCAACCCGGAGAAAAAAAAAAAGGGAAATTATATTGACATGCCATAGAACTCTAAGGGCGCTCCAATTTTCAGGGGTACCTCTAAAGTTTCAAAAATTGTTGTGGACACTCCATGTCAAAAGGAATCCCTCTCACCTCCAACGATTTAGGCGAGGAAGAGGAGACAAAGAAAATCGAAGAGGGAAAAAGATAGGAGGAGAAAAACTGAGAGAGGGAGAGAGATCAGAGAAGAAAAACAGAGAGAGAGAGAGAGAGAGAGAGAGAGAGAGAGAGAGAGAGAGAGAGGCCCCGGAGAAGAAGATTTTGGGGTATTGGTTCACCGGAGAAGATGAGGGTGCCCTTAAAACAAAATTTTAATTGTTTCTTTCAATCGGGCCCGCCCTCAGATATTGTGGCGTGTCAATAAAATTCCCCAAAAAAAAAAAAAAAAAGACAGACACCACCTACCAAAATACCAAAGATACATACAAAATGTATACAACATTTGGCCTAATATGTTCTCTCCTTATGGAGCTAGATTTACAACTAATAATGCCTAGGGCGTTTTGAGATGGGGGCATTTGGTTGATATCGGTGAACATTATGCGGTTCGGAGCAGCATACATCAGGAACAGACACATTGTCAGACGGTGAATTTCGGAAGCCTTTTGGCCAGAAAAGACCTGTGGCTGTCGGCGGGGATGGGATCTCTGGCACCATCCATGGAATTTCCGGAACCATACCAAAACACTCGTCAACATCTAAGTCTTCATTGGCAGCTCGTGAAATTGGAGACAAATCGAAATCCCCAAGCTTCCCGCTGTCACCCTGGAGCAAATCACAAAAAGGGGAATAAATAGAATGAAGCAGGAGGAAGTAGCTAACAGTAAATCACCTCTTTCCCGCTCACTCCCCATGGATAGAAATAAAGTACAATCTGCCAGTAGTAAAGAGTATATAGAACCAACCTAGTTACGACTAGAATGTGAAAATTCCTAGGAGTTAATTTAGATTTGAATAAAAGAAATGGGGTCATTTTAGTCGTAGAACTGAACTCTGAATGAGCTCAGTGGCCGCCATCATCTCCGCTTATAGTGAACTTCATAGGGTCAGGTTTGGGTTTGGAAAATTTTCATAATACCCTTACCTCAGACATGACAAGACCCAACCCATTGCCATCCCTAGTTCTAGGTGGTGGGCAAGTAGTCACTCCATACTTTTTGTTTTATATAAGTAAAAGTTTATTGATAAGAGGACAAAAAGTCCTCAATAGTCACTCCATACTCAAAAGAAAATTTCCTAAAAGTAGCTTTGCTGATATGGAAGTATTTCTTTAACTCAGTGGCTTTCTCAAATAAGAATTTTTTTTATTTAGAAAAGCTCCTTCATTTTGAAGGTTTCTAATAAAAAAAATTCTAAAGTAGTTTTTACTGATATGGGAGTTTTTCCTAATTTAGTAGTAGCTTCTCAAATAAGACAGACCTTAAAATAATATATTTATGATCTTGGAAGTATCCCCCGATGTGAAAAGTTGGGGAGATGGCAAGTTCTCAGAAAGGGATTTTTTTTTTTTTGGCTTATTTAGAAAGAGAGCTGCTACTAGCACCCCAACTTTTACTTATTACAACTTATAAGTAAAATTTGAGGTGCCAATAGCAGCTCTCTTTAGAAATCTTTCAATTTGGTAGTTCACTCAAAATAATAAGTTCCAAACTTTGTTTTTCGTGTTTTGATTTAGAAAGTTGTTTCAAAGTTCAAATATTTCCCTAAAAAGACAATTTTCCAAAATTATTAAGTTTTTAAAATTCCCCATTTAAGAATTCCAGAGGCAAATCCAATTTTCCCATCTAAGGGATTGAAGGATCATTATCAACCCAGAACTCATGACCACTAAAAACGTTTCAAAGATCTCACGACTCTTCAACCAAGGGTGGAGATTACTAAACCAGCCACGTAGTTGGTTTAAAAAGTTGGCTTTCTGTTAGCTACATACCTACCGTGACTGAAAAAACATGCCAGACCATAGCACAGCCATAAAACATTAACATGATAAGAGTGTAAGCCACAGATTTGTCTGGTTTAGATCATACCTTTAGGATGAAAATTCCTTTAGAAGAGCTACATAATTATTGTATACCTAGGAAACCAAAAGCAAATCCAACAAAATGTACACATATTGCAAGTATCCCGTGATAAATATTGTCTTAATAGTGGTGGTGGTCATTTGTTGGATAAGATTGAGGCAGTGGAAGAGGACGAGGTGATGGTTGCTATGTGTGGGCAGAGGTGATGGGGACGGTTACAATGGAGCATTATGGCAACAGTAGTTGTGAGCCTGTGAAAGCGACGACGGTCACCATGATGGTTGGAGCAGCTATTGTTCTAAAATCTTCCTCTAGTGTAGACATCCCCAGAGAACTTAGGCAGACATGTAAAATATTTCGTCTTTCCAAAACAAAAAACTAAACAAAATTTCTACAATAAAAGCAATGGACGGGTGCTGCTCTTGGTTTGTGGGACTGTGGGAGAGAGCTTGTTTGGGGTGGAGGGGGTTCAGAGAGAGGAGAAAGTGAGATCAAAGGTGAAGAAATGTGATGAAACTTCTTGAAAAAAAAAAAAGTAACACGCAATCTAAAAACAATATGTTTGTTTTCCACTTTTCCATAAAACAAACAGAACACGAACAACAGAATTCACCCCCTTAAAGCAATGGAGAAGGTCAATGGAAAGAATGGGATGCTTAAATGGGACATGTGCAGATTAACACATAAAGCATGTCAATTTTTGTGTTAAATACATTAAACATGTCAATGGTAGCAAGCATATATATTAAAAAAAAACGAAAAATAAACAAATAAAATAAGACACTGGAATATGGACACAATAGGACATACCTTTGAAGATCCATGCTCCATGAGACCGTAGTTCTGATTGAAATCTGTCATTCCAAGAAACTCATCTAACGGCCATTCAGGAATACTTCCAGTTGTATTGCCTCCTGAAAATGACATCTTAGTTGTTTGCAGCCCTCCAACTTCACCAACTTGGCAGTTTAACACTTCAGATGCTGCACCAGTAAATGATATTGAAGTACCCGTTCTAGACACTGATTGAGATACCTTCTCGCCAGTTTTTTCAACAGAATTTGATTTCTCCTTAATGTATGATCCCACTGGTTTCGTGGATTCGAGCCCCACTTTTACCCCAGTGAGTAGAAATCTCTGGTGGCCAGATACATAAGAGTTTACTGTGTGTATGGAAACGTCACATTTCCTACAGAGCACAGCTCGATCCTCCAGACAAAAGAAGTAGGCAACAAGCTCCTACAGAAAGAAACAAAGTTTGAGGTTTATATTGAACATCACAATAATGGAATCCAAGATGCAAGATGAATAAATAAGGTCTGAATTGCTTAACTATAGTAAACAAATATGATCATGAAAAGCCAACTCAAATTGTTTTACTTCAGAAAAGGGGGATAAATGGAACAAAACTAAACCAAGAAATTAATATCCCAAAGTTGCAGAATTAATGAATGTATCATTTTTCAAACATCATGCATGAGGAAGAACAATGAAATGATACCAAAATGTTCAATCCTTGTGAATATTAAAATTGACAAGGTAACAGTGATGATTAACTCCATTTATTAGGGCATATCAATTTTTTTTTTTTTTTTTTGATAACGAAGGGTATCCGGGCCAGCTTGCGCGCATCCTGACTAGTCCCTACGCCCCGCACCCAAGCTATGGCTCATATCATCATCATCATCATCATCATAATATGATGATATTCATAATACGTATTAAGTTAATTCACCAACTTGGCCACTTCTGTAAAAATTCTCTATAATTATTATTGTTCATGGAATAGATATGCGTACGATAGAATTCACATGCCATATAAATAGATGGTACTATTAAATAGATTTTAATACATCATTTCGCATGTAATCCAAGATTTATTTAAGAGTATTGGCTGTCTATCTATGTACTCACCAAGTTGGGTCATTTTTCCCCCAAAAAAATGCCCTTAAATTATTATTGCCCCTGAAATAAATAGCAGTGAACAACTTTATCCCATTAATAAGCTTCCAAAATATACTTAAAGATTGGCCTGGGTTCCATTATGTCATTCACCTTTCTGAAATATCATGGACCACCAGCCCATAGCTTCAATATAGGTCATGAGTGCTCAACGAAAGTTGTCACAAACCTTGGTCCTTCCACTAAATGAAGCACTAGGAGATCTTTGTGTTACTCTTTTACTCTATATACCATGCACGAAATCACCTAACTTTTCTACCATACCCAATTGAAAACAACATTTATTTATTTATTTTTGCTAGGCAAGCGAGATTAGTGGTTGGAAATTAGTAGCTGAGGGTGGGATCTGAACCCAGGTTGGGGTATCAACACTCACATACTTTAACCAACTTAGCAAGTTGCCAACTTCAATTTTTTGAAACCAACACAACTAAACCCGATAGTTAAAGTTTAAAAATAAACAAAAATAAATAAATAAATAAGCAAAAAAAATATCAAACCAAAACAAAATTGCCAACTTAAACCTCACCTCACTCTTACACATATCTTAAAAATTAAAAATTTTAAAAAAATTTAAAAAAAAAAAAACGAAATAAATAAACTAAACCCAGTGGTACAAATATGTATTATATCTCCAGGTAACCAACCTATCATCAATACCACGAAAGCTGTTACACATCCTTAGCATGGTTTCAAAATTCATCCTAGACTGAGATGTATCGTCTGAGTTAACTCGGTATCAGGACTGAACTATACAAATGCACAAGTCAGTTTTTTGAACAAGATTTAATACCTCATGTTCATTTTTGAAATTTTTGGACTAGACATCTCAAACGTATCAGAAAATTCATCCGAGACGACTTGGTATCTGGCATGGACGAGATGCCAATTCCAGTAATGAAACCTTGGTCCTTCCACTAAATATGGCATTAAGAACAATGTAATCCAACTTCATAGTAGATACATATTCTCTTAGTAACTCGAAACAAAGATCCAGATTAGACTAGAGAATGCTTCTAATTCAACCACCACCCCCCCTCTCAAAAAAAAATATATATATTAATTAATTAAAAATTAAA
The DNA here is from genome assembly GCF_017979445.1 of Akebia trifoliata. NCBI lineage: Eukaryota > Viridiplantae > Streptophyta > Magnoliopsida > Ranunculales > Lardizabalaceae > Akebia > Akebia trifoliata. The sequence goes on along the minus strand of NC_141375.1, from coordinate 23,921,026 downwards.
AAAATAATAATAATAATAATAATTGATGAAGCAGGCCAAAATTGAACCATAGTTTCTTTTTAAGGAAATATTTCTAATCTTACATGTGTACGGAATTTTAGACCTAAAAATTGAAATTCTTGACACAAAATCTTCAGCAAATACCCAATTAAGAAGAATTATTAAATAAAAGAAACCTTATTTGAAAAAAAAAAAGTTATATTTCAAAATAAGCTTTAGAGTATAGAAATCCACCCAAAATTCAAACAGAGAGAAAGAGATAGTTAAAAGAACATCAAAATTAGAGGAAATCTACAAAACCCAGTATCGATCAACATGAAGACAAATGAAACCAGATCCCTGATTGTCAAAAATACCTGACAAATATCACATTTCGGCATCTGCGACGAAGAATTCGACAAAGGAACTCTCTGATGCTTGCTTGCAAGCTTATTCGCCGCATGCACCTTCTCATCACAAGCCCAACACAGAGCCGCCTCGTCTGCACAACATAAAACGTTCGCCTCAGCTGCCTCACACACGTTACACTGGATCTTCATCTTCTCTCTCTCTCTCTCTCTCTCTCAACAATTGATTCGAATCGAAGATCAAAAACCAATCTCTCCTCCCTTATTAAACCTCCAATCAACGAAACCCTAACTATCTCTCTCTTTCTGTCTCTTAGCTTGCTCTGCAATTTCTAGGGTTTAAGCAGGGAAGAACGCGAAACATCACTCGGAAATCGAGGGTTTAAGACCAGAGAAAGGTGAGCCGACATTTAGTTCTTCCTTTCGAGTGGTTGAGCGCGTACGGTGGTGTTCGTCTGCACGAGATGGTCTCCAAACGTTTTTCTACTTTTCTGACGTCTTCTATTCCTTATATTTCGCGATATTTTCAAAGTCTCCAACTTTTTATATTTATTTTTGACATAAAATGTCACATCGTTCCGCACATTACTGACGTGGATGCATATACGGAAGCATTATTCGCTTCACCGAGATACGTGATAAAAAAAGCATCTATTGTCAGCAACGTGTGAAACGATGTGCGTGTTAATGTCGCTGAGCACGGCTCGAAAGAGCACAGTATACATGGAAAACAACTTGTCTTCGAATCAGATACCACCCAACTGGTGCTATGGGTTGACAACTGGTCCCCCCCCTTTTTATCAAATATCAAATCATACATAAAATCATGTTGGTATAACCCTTGTCCTAATTTTATGGGAATCTTTGAAAAAAATCAGCCTTCCGAGTTAGGCGGGCTGGAGGGTCAATCCAAGCTCAACTCAAGTTGGAGAATCCTTGATCAAAATTCAATTCAACTCGATCATCAGATTAAAACTTATTAACCCAAGTTCAATTCAAAATTGAACTTCTAAAATCGAATTGAATTTGGATTAATCCAAATTAAGTAATTTGGACGGGTTAGGATCATTGAGCAAGTCTAGTTTTATTTTGATTAACACATAAATTTTATTTTTTATTAAAAATAAATATAATATAAAAAAAATAAAATCATTTGTAAATAAATTTACACACAACCTCCGAATCCATTAATTTTTATATTATAATTTTTTTTTCCTTAATTTTACAAATATACTTAGGAAGAGAAATTAATATTTTTTTTTAACAATAAATAAAAATATTCATGTGTAAATATATAATATTGGGTTCGGGTTGAGTCAGGTTGCACAGAACCTCAACCCAAGCTCAACCTGAATTCAATTCGGATTGAAATTTCCTAACCTAGGCTCAACGCATTTTCCAGGTTCACCCATCAATCGGGTTGATCCCAAGTTGAATTCAAGTTAGCCTGCCCAATTTGCAATCCTAATATGATGTGTGCATATAGATTCATATAAAAACAAAAAACAAAAAAAATTAATATAGTTTCCCCATTGAATACCTACTGGACCATAATTGGGCTTAGCCAAACCCGTGTTCCAACCATATCTGATAGGATTAATCCATGGGTACGTGCATGGCCCACTTAACACATGTACTGGTAATTCGAACTCACAATCAAGAGGAGCACACTCTTGTTGCTACGTCTTACCATTGAGCCATACCCTGGTGGGTTCATATAAAATATTTAATCAAATTAAAACCTTTTAAAATTATTATAATTTTAATTGTAACCCATTTATCCAATTTATTAAACCACCCCACTTTTCCAATATCTCAATCACCCCTATCTATCACTTAATCCTCAAACATTTTCTAATAGAGAGATTCATTTTGAATCATTCCACTATATCATCAACCGTGCTCGAGAAATTTTGTCATTAAATTTTTTTTTTTTTTTTTTTTTTGGTCGTTTGATATGGAAAAGAGGTTGGACTCAAACAAAGAAAGTAAAGGGTGGAGATTAATAAAGGAAAAGGGGTCTAGGATTTGGAAGGAGAGAGAGTGAGATAGAGAGTCATGGGTTTGAAGAGGGGGATCAAACGCTTTGGGAGAGGAAGTCTATGGGATTATGTGGTAGGGGCAATGGAGAGTTGCTATTTATTTTATTATTGGTAACTTGGATTTGAACCCACGACCTCAAAGTTGGGGAGGGGTGCAACACGAGGACCACCTTATAAAGGTAAGGTCAAGTAAATGAATTAGAATTGGAATAGAATGGGAGGATTTAATTTTAATTAATTATAGTTGTTTGAAACAAATATTTTCTTTTTTTTGAAAGGTTAATAGGGTTCAGGTAGACTCGAACCAACTACAACCTCAGGAAGAGAAGACCTCTTTGGTCCTGAGAAAGAAGAGAACAAGGGAACTAGAAAGAGAACTACAATCAATTGCCAAGCAACAATGGGTACGAAAGTTTGATGCTTTATTGGCCTCCCTGTGGACATGAATAAACGAAACTTCTTGGAATCTTGGCAAAAGGTTCTTAATCGACAAAACCAAATGAAGAACATTCCACAAGGGTGCTTCATTTATTATTTAACACCTTAACAACCAAGTTGGAGTCAAATTGAACTTGGATTTTAGCGTAGTCCTTAGTTCAAGCTAACCTGAGTCATGAAGGATACCCTACAACTTATGGAAAATGATAGAGTTAGGGGCTTTGCACCTAACCACAACAACCAACACCTCACCTTATTGGTCTCCAATAATAGCCCTAAACCCCCCTCTAGTGGTCGAAAAGACCCATCCTTGTTGACAACACATACCCCAAAATCAAGTTTCAGCCAAAAGCAATATAATCTTGTTTTGTGAATAAATTCAATCTGAACCCCTCAAACATGCATAAAGGATCTATTACAATCGGATTCCTCAATACCATTAGTGATGTTCTTGAACTTTCTTTGATAAATTCTATTACACATTTCCTTCTATAAACAATAGATGAATGCACAGATAAGGCTGGCAATGGGTCGGGAGTGGGTTGGATGAAGTTATTTTCATAACCTTATCCAACTCTAAATCCGATTATCCATATTGGATTTTTTACCCATTTATGCTAAGGGTATCCATATCCAACTACTTATCCACTTTTTTTAAAGATATCCATGTTCAACTTGTACCCAAATTTCAAACGGATATCCAAGTCAGATATATATACTTCGTTGTGAATACGATGGAAAAAACTTTAATTTTGGGTTATACATATATTTTATTGTGAATTTCTCGTCTTAAACTTGGATAAACAGATATTCAGGTTAGATAAAATACATATCTATATTTGACCCTATAAATATTCGTATAAAAATAATTGCAGATAAATTTACCCAAATTTGTAATCGGATAAAAAATTTAGACCCATACCCGAATAACTTGGGTAGGATGAGTCGGGTAAGCGGATATTATCCAACCCGTTGCTAGCCCTATGCACAAAAGGCCACATGCTTCATTCTTTGGATAGGAGAGTCTCCCTTAAAATTATTTGCAATCCACTCTACCTCACTAGCCCAATCCCCAACAACTCTACTAACTAGGCCTCTTCTCAAGATTTCAACCCTTAGACATCTCACGAAGAAGCAACCACTAAGAAGGTGGTTTGTGTCCTCTTCATGAGCTCTTCATAGCCTACAAGAAGCTTCAATACTAATGCTTTAGATTTTAAGCTTCTTCAAATTCTTTAGTCTACCTTTAAGGGCCAACCAAGCTATAAAGCTTTGTTTGGGAATGTTGTTTTTGTTCCAACCTAGGTGCACCCAAATAGGAGAACTCGACTGAGTCAAAATAGACTTCACTGCTAAACCTACTAAGTACAAGCCATCGTCATTTTCTTTCCAAACCACACAATCAGTTTCGCCTAAGAGGATGGGCACTTGATTGAGAAGAATATAAATATCAAGCATATGGACTTCTATCACAACTGGGACTTCCAAGCTCCATCCCTAATAATAGCAGAGACCTTGGCATTCAAACCAACCCTTAAGTCATAAGTAAGCTCCTCAGAAAAATCTAAATTTAAAATACCTAAGGGGTGCCAAAGGTCATCCCACAATAAGGTGGATCTGTTATTACCAATCAAGTGAACTGTATTAGTCAAGGCTATCTCCCTAGCTTTAAAAATCTTCCTCCAACTCTAGGATGTCTCCTTTGGGATCTTTATCGACCAAAAATAAGGGTGTCAACAGATGAGTTGGAGCCAGACTTTCTTAGCCTTAGTCGTAACTGAACCTACCCAAAGGGTAAGCCTTTTAGATCCACTTTTTAGAAAATAAAAATATTGTTTTGATTACCTTCAATTTTTACTAGACATGTTTCCTCATGGTATTTATAATAAATTTATATTATGCATACTTAGTCTTGATTCTACTTATTCTAAAGCCCTTGGATTCCAACACCCTTCCTGGATTCTTATTTTATTTGGTTCCCTCTCTACTTTTATTTACTAATACTACATCATATACAAATGACATACATCAATGTACATTCTCTTGAACAAAAGAATACTTAATATTTACTACAAAACATTAAAAAAATATGTCATTTTTTTAAATGCTTGACTCTAGTCAATTTGAATGTCCATCGAGTCAAGTAAACTCAATGACTTACTTTGCAGCCCCAAATAAAACAAATAAAGATATATTAATTTGACTAATTATTTTAGGTTTGAGATTCGTTGACTCATGAAGAATGACTCATAAGAAAATACATGATCCCAACCATTTAAATACAAAATCCAACAATTGAGAATTATCCGTATATATCTTCTTCATTTTTTATTGGTGAACCTATTTTTAATGAGTTTAGTAACTCGATTCTAGCTGGATTTTAGGTCTCGGGTATCATTACCCAAAAACTTTACCAACTAAGCACTTGCTATGCGTATAGATTTTGATAACACATATCTCAAAGATGTTTATCCCGATGATAAATCACAACCATTGGATTTTGTGTTTACATGGTTGGAATCATGTGTTTTTTTTTTTTCATGAGTCATTATTCATGAGTTAAAGGATTCTGACCCATTATTTAAAAATATTTCTCACGATGTTAATTAAAATAATATATCAATTAAAAATTAAACATGAACATAACATGGTCAAGTTTGCCAACTTGATTTGACGCATTTATGACTTGATTAGATTGAGTTGTACAGTTGACTTGAGGAATTGGTTCAAATGAGATTATAGGTTAAATCTCACCAAAATTCAATCAAATCGAGGTTATTCAATTGAGTTATGAGACAAGTCCATGAGATTAACAACTATAGTCTAGTTCTATATCTTCTATTTCTTAAGGTTGACAATGGATCAATTCAAACAAAAAATCGAATCCAATCTATTAGGGCATGGAATGTGAATTTGAGTTTTGATAAGGTATTACTCCCTCACCTATAAATATAAAATTAGTGTTAAGCCCTGCCTCTATTGTAAAGAATTAAAAATCTTAACCTTTTTTTTTGGCCTTTTCTTTTATAGGATGAAGAGTATCAGATGGAAATATTTGTAGAAACTCGCTAAAAGTTCTTACCATCACACAAAATAAGAAATTTTAAATTTGATTTCACGTGATTATTTTAAAATGATAATGGAAGGCGTTATTTGCGAAATTACGAAGAAGAGGGATTGGAACAAATGATCAAGCTGACGAGCTTGATTTGTTCATATGAATGTTTTATTCTTGATTTGACCGAACAATGTAAATTTTTTATCATATATTTTTTTCACTATTTTAAAGATAGGCATAATGACATTTTAAAAAAATTAAGTCATCAAAGGATATTTTGAATAAAATCAAAATTTAACCGTTAATTCATTGTGACCTCAACTTTTGGTTAAGGGATAAATCACATCCAACATTTTTAGGATATCCCTAATATCGACCAATTTGTAGGAGGTAAAAATAAAATTCTCATCATCTATACTTTTATAATAAAAAAAAAGTAAGTAGGACCAATACCATAATTCAGAATCCCACAAATGCACCCACATTTACATTTAACTTTGGTATTATCAAGGTCATTTTAACCAAACTGAATAAAATTATAATCCTAAGACCATGGTTTTAAAACTCGTCCGAGACTAAAACATATCGTACAAGTCGTCTCAGTATCAGGCATGAATGAGACGCATGCACAAGTCAGTTTTTTGAACGAAATTTAATACCTCACGTTTATTTTTTAAAAATTTGGACGAGACATCTCAAATGTATCGAAAAACTTGTCTGAGCCGACTCAATATCTAGCATAGACGAGACGAGATGCGAAATCAAATTATAAAACCATGCCTACAACCACTATAACATACTTGTTAACATTTTAAGATTGGAAAAATATCATTTTATCATGTTATTTTCAAAATTCCCCAGTTGATATTTAAATTATTAAAAAGCCTTTATAATAAAAAGTAATAGTCCTATGTTAGTTAGTTTTCTAAAATTAAAAAATTATCATTTTATTGTGTCTTTAAAATTGGCTTAGTTAAAATACCTTCACAATATATTAGATAATAAATTATGATATTAATTAGATTATTAAAAATGTTTAAAGTATTTATAAAAAATTTAATCATGTCTAAAATCCTAATTTTTGTTATATGTGTGTAGTTGCACATGCCATGTTAATTAATATTCTAAAATTATGAAAACATCCTTTTAGATGTAACTTTTAAATAATCTTATTTATATTTTGCATTATAAAATATCTTTATAATATATATTAAATGATAAAATATTTAAAAGAGTTTTATAGACATGAGATTTTCTACTCTGAAGATCTCTATTACTTGGATATAGAGTTGTCACCATTCGTTTTTAGAAAGAGGTGTAAATGGGCACCCAAAAAATAATTTTGTTTGTAGTGACTTTCGTATGGATAAGGGTTATTGGTCTACCCAAGATCTAGATAAGGGGTCCACATTAGGAAACATGGAAGGTGTTAGGCACCCTACTCCCTCCACCATTAATGGTAACCTCGGATTCGGTCAATTTTTGTAAAATAGATTAAAAGTTGAAAAAATCGATTTTGTATCATCGAGTATAAGGAATTTTAATTTTGACTTAAACCATTGAGGGATTTCTTATTGAGAAAGGGATCCCATTATGATCCATCATGCCTTTGGACAATATTGAAAAATGTAAACTCTTTGATCAAGGGTTCATTTCCATATGGAAATGACACAAGGTCTTAGTCTCAAAATGTTTTTGTGGTGTGTGCACTAGTGCAAGGATATTTAAGAAATATTTAAAAAAGAGTTTTTCAACTCCTACCTTTTTGACTAAGCCGAAACCCAATCTTCTAGAAGTAAGAGGGTACACATTACATCTTAAGGTTGATCTAAAAGAAAACAAAATAAAATTAAAAGAGAGGGTATGAGAAGAAGAAGGGAAAGTATGGCAGAGAGGGAGGGGGATTATTTTATTTTATTAGTTATTGTCCTCATCCTACTTTATTCTTTAAATTATTTGAATTTCCTTCTCAGTCCTTTTGAGGTATGTCTTGTATTTTGCTTGAATGGTTTGAATTGTAATCTTGAATGTTGAGGTGATGAGTTAATGGATAAATGAGAGTTGAGTGGTGAGGAAGTTGAAGGTGCTTTAGACTTTGAGAGTTTAGTGATGAGAATAGAAACTTGATGGAAGGTTCAAGTCTTGGGGGTTGAAGCTTGATAGGAATTTCAATACTTGGGAGGAGATTGTGTTAAGAGTGGAAAGGTTTTATAGGACTTTGAAAATGACTTTTAAGGGTAAATATGGTGAAAGTATAGGAGAATGTAAAATGGCATGAGGTTTACAGGCGGGGCATATGAAATTTGAGGTCAGTGGGAGAGTATATGTGAAAGTGGGTATAAGTGGGTTTCTTTTTATTCAAATAGGTTGGATCTTTCAATCCATTTGGGTTAAATGTTGGGTGAATTGAATGGGGTGAGCTTTGGTTAGAAGAATGGTAGAGTTAGGGGGGTGGTTAATTTTTTTCGGAAGAGTGGAAGGGATAGTGACATGTGTCAAAGAGTGTAGGGGTGTGTATTAGGTGAGTTGATTAGGGAGAAAGGGTGTGGGAATGACTTGTGATAAGAGATTTGGAGAGAATGATAAAGGTATGTTATGATATAGGTATGAGTTGAGAAGTAGGTAGGTTAATTTTTTAGAGAAAATATATAAGTTGATAGATGGATTAAGGAGGTGCATGGTAGTAGTGACATGTGTCCCATTGTGATGATCTTGAATCACTGTGTTGATCATTAGGTTTGGGTTGAGATTTGAACTTAGGATAAAGTAATGATTTTGGCTTGGATTGAGAGATGAGGTGGTTTAAGTCCAATGGGTTTAAGGGTTAGGTTGGATTTGATTAAATTAGGGTATGTATAGGATTGGGTTGGATCGAGAGGTGAAGTATTAAAAGTGTAGGTTTACAGTGGGAGGTGGTTCATTCCTATCCCATGAACCAAGCAAAATAACCTTAGGCCATTATTTGAAATAAAATAAGTATTTTTGGAAGATTTAGGCCTTTAAGCTCGTTAAAGATTTTTTGATAAAAATACATATTTTTGAATCATTTTCTAATTGGACCTTTTTAAATGGGGTGTTCACAAGTTTCTCATATAAATTATAATTTTGTAATAAGTAATTATAAAAGCACCTCATGAATTAATAAGGACAACCTATACATAGTCGAATTGTTTTGTCTTATATGAATTAAAATTTTTAAAATAACCTAATTTTTAATGATTATTATATCTATAATGAGAAGATTATCCTTATCGAAAAATCAATCTACTAAAAAACTTATAATCTCACCAAAATTGATTTACAAAAAAGAAAAAATGATTTACAGATCTTAAATTTATTTCAAGGGTTTCAAATTTTCAAAATTAATTGATTTTTAGGAAGAATGATTTTCACATCATAGATATCATTCTCACAACAAAAAAGAAATCGACTCATTCCAAAACTTTTAAACCACAAAAGCAATTGGCCTGTGGCGTGGGTTGCCTTTATTAATTCGTACGGAGTGTTTTTATAATTATCTTTTTGTAGTTGATTCGGTTTTTGCAATAACTAATCATGGACCCCACATCTCCGCCGTCAACTGCTACCTTTGCTTTCCAGATTCGAAATATCGTGGATTTAATTTAATATTTCCCGCGAAAATTGTATACAGTAAATCGTGAGATATTCATGATGTTGTTGTTTCTAATTCTATTATATATCATCGAGATTCGTAACGAGGGATAAATTATGATTCGGACGTTCGCCGAGAATTATGCTCCTTGGAATTGACGCCAGAACAAATTTAAAGGTCTGTCCCGTGTCATCTGCTTGCCACGTGGATGTCAAAATTTTATGCCACGTGGTAATAAAAAGACAAAAAAAAAAATGTGTTCTTGCCCGGAGTACATGTTCTGCTCGCCCTAGTGGATCGTAAAAATTGGGTTTAGTTAACGTGTGCATTAAAGTGCAATAAATACAGTTTTGAAAATTGAATTTTTTTTTCTTGAAAATAACCTTGAAAATTTTATTATTTACCAAAATACCCTAGTGTATGTATTACACAAGTTAACAAAATCCCATACAATTAGTCAAACCTATGTTTGTTCACTGTACCTTGAAGTTTAGTCTCACTTGATGAGACCAGTCAAAATTAGGTTAATAACAATCAATGTTTTGAAAACCGGACCGTTGACCACGTGATTGACTGGGTCGGTCCAAAGCGGTCCAGAAAGTAGAAAGGGCGAGTGATAAAAAAGTGGGAGGTCAGTCAGTGGGTCCTCCTGTCCGTACGATTTACATCAAACGTCATGCCTTACGTCTATAATCGTTATCTCTCGTAGTAAATCCCAATTAATGTGATTAATATTGGTAACACGTGTGAGCTTCAGAAGCTTTTAGGTCCCACTCATATCTTGTCGTAGGTTAACGTACTGTACGTGCCTGAGTCATACTGTTGCACTGTGCGCAATTTTGCATAGGCCCAGGTTGATACGTAAAGAAAGTCCTCACTCAGCCAATACTTAGATGACGTGATACGGATAAAAAGTGATAATTAATTTTTTTCGAAATACATAATTATATATGGGAGGCGTTTAAGGGTCAATTTTTTGGTAAACTTTTGGACAAAACATTTTTCAAAAATATAAGTTAAAAGTTTTGGAATGGGTTAATTTTTGATGAGGATGATCTCTACGGTGAGGAGATCATCATCACCAAAAATCAGCCCAATCCAAATCTTCTAACCCCATCAAAAATAATTTACAAAAAATGGATGGTACACAATTTTTCAACGTGTAAACAAGGGTTAGAAGTTTTGGAATAGGCTGATTTTTGGTGAGGATGATCTCCTCACCGTAGAGATCATCCTCATCAAAATCAGCCCATTCCAAAACTTCGAACTCATGTTTTGAAAAATGTTTTGCCAAAAAGTTGGCCATTGAACGCCACTCATTATATATATATAGGGAAACGTTCAGCAATAAACATTTTGGCAAAACATTTTTAAACATGGGTTAGAGGTTTTGAAATGGGCTGATTTTTGGTGATGATGATCTCTAATCATCACAAAAATCAGCCCATTCCAAAACTTCTAACCCCATCAAAATGATTTACGAAAATGGACGGTCCAAAAGTTTTCAACTTGTAAACTGGGGCTAGAAAGTTTGATGGGGTTAGAAGTTTTGGAATGGGCTGATTTTTGGTGATGATGATCTCCTCACCGTAGAGATCATCCTCACCAAAAATCAGCACATCCCAAAACCTCTAACCCATGTTTTGAAAAATGTTTTGCCAAATGTTTGTTGCTGAACATTTCCTCATATATAGATATATATATATATATATATAGGTGGGTTCCGTTGACACATAAAACTACTCATAAAATACAACATTTTTGTCTTATATGATTAAAAAGGTTGGGAATTGGCTGATTTTTTGTGAGGATGATCTTTGTGGTGAGGGGATCATCCTTACAAAAAATCATTTCATTCCAAAATTTCTAACCCCAATCAAAAGTGATTTACAAAAATTAGACGGTCTAAAATTTTTCAAGTTTGTAAACATGGGGTTAGAAGTTTTTACTGGGCTGATTTTTTGCAAGGATGATCTCCTCACCATAGAGATCATCCTTACAAAAAATCAGCCTATTCCAAATATTTTTGTTCATATAACAAAACACATTGTAGCTTTTGAATAGCTTTCTGTGTATACGGATCCTAATCCATATATATATAGAACGGATCAAGGGACATATGTAAAATCAATGTAACATTAATAAAATTTTAAAATATGAGTTAAAAGTTTGGATTGCGCTGATTTTTTGTGAGGATGATCTCTATGATGGGAAGATCATTTGAAAAAAAAATTTAGTCCATCTGAAACTTCTAACCCCATTAAAAGTGATTTAGAATATAGATCATCAATTTTTTTACCATTTTTTGACAATAATTTGTAAATCACTTTTAATGGATTTAGAAGTTTTAGATTGATCTGATTTTTTATAAGGATGATCTTCTCATCATAGTGACCATTCTCATAAAAAATCAGCTCAATCCAAAACCTCTAACTCATATTTTGGAAAACCATTGTTTTTTTACATATGTTCCATGAACTGCCCCTAGATATATATATGAGGAAAAAGATCTATGAGTCCATGTTTGTGCCACATCGGCCGAGTATTGATCCAGTGAAGATTTCTAGTTAGAAAATCAGCACTTTTTAAGTTAGGGATGCACACGGTTCGATTTGATTCGGGTTGGGGGTAAAATTGGAATGAAATCAAACTTGATCGATTTTATAAATTCGAAATAAGAATCGAATTGATTATCCCTATAACCAAATTGAACTAAATTTCTTAGTTCAATTTGATTCAATTCTCGGATCACCTAAGTATAGATCAAAACACCAACTATCAAATCTTATGATTAAAAATTTCACGACCATCAATGGTTTCAATCAAAAGAAGCAACAAAGATAATGAAATTAACAATATAATATAATATCTTTATAATCTCAGTTATCTACTTAATAACATGAATGATTTTTCCAAAATCGGAACTCATTAGATGATTAAGACCATATCATTTTGACCATTCAGATTGATATATATATATATATATATATATATATATATATATGGGAAATGTTCAGCACCCTAAGTTTTACCACACACTTTAACAAATGTTTTTTGTCCTACATGGGTTAGAAGTTTTGGAATGAGTTGATTTTTGGTGAGGATGATCTTTATGATTAGAAGATCATCCTCCCCAAAAATCAGCCCATTCCGAAATGTTTAGCCCCATGTTTACACATTGAAAAATCGTGGACCGTCCATTTTTTGTAAATCAATTTTGATGGGGTTAGAAGTTTTGAAATGAGCTGATTTTTGGTGAGGATGATCTCCTCACCATAGAGATCATCCTCACCAAAAATCAGCTCATTCCGAAACTTCTAACCCATGTAAGACAAAACGCGTTTGTTAAAGTGTGTGGTAAAACTAAGGGTGGCGAACGGGACCCTATATATATATATATATAATATATATTATATATATATATATATATTATATATATATATAGATATATATAATATATAATATATCTGGGAAATGTTCAGCACCCTAAGTTTTACCACACACTTTAACAACGTTTTTGTCCTACATGGGTTAGAAGTTTTGGAATAAGCTGATTTTTGGTGAGGATGATCTCTATGATTAGAAGATCATCCTCCCCAAAAATCAGCCCATTCCGAAATGTTTAGCCCCATGTTTACACGTTGGAAAATCGTGGACCGTCCATTTTTGTAAATCAATTTTGATGGGGTTAGAAGTTTTGGAATGAGCTGATTTTTGGTGAGGATGATCTCCTCACCATAGAGATCATCTCTCACAAAAAATCAGCTCATTCCGAAACTTCTAACCCATGTAAGACAAAACGCGTTTGTTAAAGTGTGTGGTAAAACTAAGGGTGGCGAACGGGACCCTATTATATATATGTGTGTGTATGTGTGTGTGTGTGGTGTGTGTGTGTGTGGAAGTGTTCAGAGGCCTAAAAAGAGTCAAACATTGTGTCAAACATTTTTCAAAATAGAGGTTAGAAGTTTCGAAATTAACTGATTTTTTTTAAGGATGATCTCTATGGTAAAGATATCATCCTCACAAAAAATCAGCTCATTCAAAAACTTCTAACCCTAATTTAACAATTGAAGAATCATGGATTGTCCGATTTTTGTAAACCACTTTTGATAGGGGAATGAGCTGATTTTTGTTAAGGATGACCTCCTCATCATAAAAATCATCCTCACAAAAAAATTAGCCCATTCCAAAACTTCTAGCCCCAGTTTACCAGTTGAAAAATCGTGGACCGTACATTTTTTGTAAACCATTTTATGGGGTTAGAAGTTTTGGAATGGGCTGATTTTTTGGTGATGATGATCTCCTCACCGTAGAGATCATCCTCACCAAAAATCAGCCCATTCCAAAACCTCTAACCCATGTTTTGAAAAATGTTTTGCCAAATGTTTTGTCAAAATGTTTGTCGCTGAACATTTCCCATATATATATATATATATATATAATATATAGATATATATATTATATATATATAATATATATATATATATATATATATATAGTGGGCGGTTCAAGGGCCATATGAGAAAACATATGAAAAAACTTTCGTTTTTCAAAATAGAGTTAGAGGTTTTGGATTGAGCTGATTTTTTGCAAGGATGGTCACTATGATGAAAATATCATCCTCACAAAAAATCAGCTCAATCAGAAACTTCTAAATCCATCAAAAGTGATTTACAAATTAGTAATAAAAATTAGTAAAAAATTGACGGTCCACATTCTAAATCACTTTTAATGGGGTTAGAAGTTTCAGATTGGGCTGATTTTTTTTTTGGGGATGATCTTCCCATCATAGAGATCATCCTCACAAAAAATCAGCTCAATCCAAAATTTCTAACCCATATTTTAAAATGTTATTAAAAACAAAAGTTTTTACATATGTTTTCTCATATGGCCCTTGAACCTGACCCATATATACATATATATACATAGTGGCGTTCTTTTGACAAAATCTTAAACAACATTTTAAACAAAGCATTTTGTCTTATATAGGCTAAAAGTTTTGGAATGGGCTGATTTTTGTGAGGATGATATCTATGGTGAAAAAATCATCATCACAAAAAATCAATCAATTTTGAAATTTCTAACCCTAATTTATAAGTTGAAGAATCATGGATCATTAATTTTTTACCGTTAGTTTATAACCACTTTTTATGGGGTTAGAAGTTTCAGAATTGACTAATTTTTTGTGAGGATGATCTATTGACTATAGAAATCATCCTTCCAAAAAATTAGCCCATTCAAAAAAAAAAAAATAGCCATGTAAGACAAAACTTTGTCTAAAATTTTGTCAAAATAACCCGACCTATATATATAAGGCTAGATTCTGTAGCCAACGTTAGGGAGTCAATACGTTTGTCCTATGTGGCTTAAAATGTTTTGATTGGGTTGATTTTTGATAAGGATGGTTTCTATGGTAAGGAGATCATCCTTACCAAAAATCAGCTGAATGTGAAACTTCTAAGTCCATCAAAAGTGGTTTAGAATTGTGAACCGTCGATTTTTTATCAAAAATTTGTAAATCACTTTTGATAGACTTAGAAATTTCATATTCAATTGATTTTTGATGAGGATGATCTCCTCACTATAGAGATCATCATCGCAAAAAATCAGCTCAATCCGAAACTTTTAAGCCATATGAGACAAACATGTTGGCTCCAATGTTGGCCCCCTAACGTTGGCTATCGAACACCACCTATATATATAATGAATTTGGTTTGGTTATAGAATTCTCTAAACCGGAACCAAACCAAGCCAATCAAAATTTCAAAATTGTAAATTAGAACCGAACAAATGAGCTAAAAAATCAAATCAAACCAATCCGAAATACCTTGGTTCATTTCTTGATTTGACTAGATCCAATGTGCACCCCTAAAGTAAGTTGGGGGTTTGTAGAGGATTCACGTCGCCCAATCAGATTTTCTCGTTGGACCCACCAATTTACTTAGTTACAACTCGTTTTTGACCAACTCGATACTCAATATTATTTGAATTGACTAATTGAAGTGAATCGTAGGAGCCATAATTGAGGAATGTGTTTGATTGCTCTATGTGGAGCCCAAGGGTCAAGGGACTATACTAGAGTAATCCTATGTTACTTGGTTCGTCGATTCGTTTAGTTTAAGTTAGGTTTCATGATTTGTTAATTTAAATCCAATCTCATAAAGGTTGGCATAGATAATCCATACATATGCGTATGGGATGAGATAGGAAAGTCTATTTGAAAGCTAGCATATCCCTAGTACTCCTTGGATATTCCATAATCAAAAGCACCCTTTCAAGATTGAAAATCATTGTTCAAGAAAAACCCAAACCCTAGAGTTATAGATCCAATTAATCACAACCAAAGATAGATTATCCGATTCCAGGGCAAAGGTCAATACCTAGGCAAAATAGGTATATATATTGATCCGTAAGTTTATCTTTAATGAGTGCAGTAACTCAGTACTGGCGGGACATGAACCCAGGTCTTTGGTATCATCACTCAAAGACTTTTTTTTTTAAACCCTGGAGGGTGACCCCAAGAAATTCACCCAAAAACTTTACAAACTAAGCTAATTGACATATGCTAATGTATTCGTATTGGATCAAGCAAATCTGAAGTAATTAAGGAGAGCCATTCCATTTAGAGTGAAATAAAATGGGAGGGACAAGCTATCTTTTGGAAGTTGGTTGAGTTATCTCAAAGTTCATCGAGTTGAATTAGAGATTTAATGGAGTTTCGAGTTGTGTTTTATTTAAACCTAGAAAATAAAAACTATTACAAAATTTAAAATAACTTTTTATTTATTTAATGAATTTAAATCCTACTGAGACTGACTAGACTCTTACTCCAACCTTAGCAAGTTGATATTCACACACCAATTTCTTCTTTGAACACCCAAAATCAATAAGAACCAAGTGAAATTGAGGAATACAATTCCTTAGACCAACCCCAAATCCTTAAGATAAGTCTTTGATGAAGATAGTGAGTTTTCTGCTAATTTTTGTCTTTGACAAAAGGAGGTGTCGAATTGAGACTAATGAACAAATCTAAAATGATTGGTAGGATAAAAGTCCAATAATTAGCAATCAATTTACTCTAATAATGACAAATTCATGTATGGTGACACCAATTGTCTAATTTTAAATAAGACCCAATTAAGAGTTGTGATAATCAGACTCCCCAACATTATGACATACTCAAAATACTCTCATGTCGTGGCATGTATTATAACCATAGACTTTTGCCTCGGGATACAATCTGCACATCCTCGTAAATATGTATAATTGTGTATCCCGAGGCAAAATATCTATGATGCTTGCACATGCCACACCACAAGAGCATTTTGAGTATGCCGACATGGGGGAGTCAGAAAATCAAACATCATCTTTTTCTCATTCTCCTCTTTCGATGCCTTGGATAAAATAAAATTAAAAAACAAGATTCATTTAATCAAACTCAAATCTTTCAGAATAAGATTTTGAGGATGAGAATTATTCTCCTCCTCGAAAGGTCTGATCTTTGAATAAAGAATAAGGTCCTCTTGAGACTAATGGACACCAATCCAATAATTGATTGGTCGAATTAGCAATCAATTTGTTCAAATGCTGACAAATTTATGTATCTTCGAGATGGGATGTCTAATCAGCATGAGTATCAGATAAGACATCAACATCATATAAATATTTATTCTATTTATTTAAATAATATATGATCTCATTAAAATGAATTTTATATTTCGCTCCCATCCATTGAAAGTTGTCCTAACTTCTTTTACATTAAACTAGAATGTGGGATGTGCAAACACATCTGTATAGAAAGGGTTCTATGTAATTTCTTTTTACAAAAAGGTTTCTTTATAATGTAAAATATTAGTTAAAGGATTTTTGAAGACTACGTAGTAAAAAAATGTCATTTCTATAATTTTTTCTCGAATTTTTACCAAACTGACTCTGATAATATTAAATTTAAATACAAAAGTAGGGGCATTTATGATCACTCAAATTTTGGTGTCAAACCACTTCAACTACGCCTTCCCTGTTATATTAATTAGAAGGTGGCATGTGCAAATGTACATTGTAAAAACAAGATATTTTTGTAATTTTAAAAACTAATAGACTTGTGCAATTGCAATTTTCTTGGATTTTGACTAAAATGACCTTGATTATATATTATGTTTAAATTTTAAGGAGAGGGCATTTTTTGAATATAAATTTTGGTGGTGAGCCACTTCTACTCGGCCTTTTCTCATTATAATAGTAAAGAAGATGATGCATTATAGCAAGTTGCTATAGCATCGTCATAGCAATAATTTATTAGTCTTATATTTTGTAGACCACAGGGATCCAAACCCAATTATTATTTGCATGTTGTCCTCTTCCCCATCATGACATGCTAGACCATACAGCGACAATGGCTCCGTACCACGGGGGTCCATTTTCAATACGTTTCGACCACTTGAACCACTCACCTTTCGAGCAGGGTTTGGCACTAAAGGGACAATGGGTCTGTAGTGTGTTGGGACCCTGAGGTAGGTGAAGAGAGCTTCAGGTTATGAGCTATTGCACGAGCGTCAGTGTTTGTGGGTGTAGATCGTTCCACGGCATAAACCCATTTCTGATCCATTAGTCTTAGTATCATGTTACAAAACCTGCTGTAATAATTTCATAAAGACCTAACAAAGGTATGGCAAACATATTAAGCAGCCCTATGGCCGAAGCGATCAAACTAAACATAAATATAGCCACCAGAGCAATTCTAGACAAGGAGAAATGAGCACTACTTGGTGACCTGGTCGACCCTCATGAGATATTGAAGGACGGGACCCAAAAAACATCGCACAATAGGAGCGAGTATCACCCCGTTACTAGCAACTTTATAAATTACAAAACCAAAAAATGGCCATCGACATATTATTCTTCATAGATAAAATTCTATAGAACAATCAAGATGTTGAACACAAAATAGTAACAATCACTATTAAGATGGTGCAATCTATAACATGAAGCTTTCCATGTTTTCAATGTAGCAATGGCATAATGTTAACTGCGTTTCATAAAAAATTTGGGTACCATAATTATCCTTTTTATGTTTCATCTTCTAAGCAAGTGAAGCTCTTCTCTGGGATTGTAAATGAGGAATATTTTCTATCTTAAATAATATTTTATCAACATTGTCAACCTTTTGCAGTCTCACATTGAGAAAGTAAAGTTTGTAGAGAACAGTTTCCATCTTAGTGGGGAATAGTTGACTTTAGGGGCCTCCTGTCCACTATAGATAAATTAATAACCATAATTATGATGAACATGAAGATGAAATTGTCAACAATGTCATTGCCCAAAAACAGAAACAAGCACTATTGGAGATAATCATGGAAAACACAGTTGTTTGGGTCTCCCACTTGTGAGACCACATGAATTTCATTTTTGTCAATCCCCTGGTGACAATGGGTACCCATTTAACCCGAACCCAAACCCAACCCAACCCAACCCAAAACCAATTGGACAGTATCTCCAAGAACCGAATTGATTGAGAATAAAAAAACCCAAAAAAACTGAGAACCAGACCAAAACCAATGGGAGTCGAAACTGAGAAAATTAACAGTTCTGGTTTTGGTTCCAATAGGAACCAAACTGGAACAGACCTATTGAGATTTCTACTAATTTAGGTCAACTTTCTTATGATTAGTGATTTTCAAATGGCTGAATTTTTATAAAGATGATCATCATATAATGATCAAAGCTCATTTAGCATTTTGAAAGATCTAAAATGTAGAGAGTCAATCTCAATACTTCGGGCACAAAAAAAATAAAATAAACAGTCCACTCTATTAAGTAAAATCACCACCAACTAAAATGAACACTTTAAATGAACTGATCAAATTCAAGTGTAAATAGATTCAATATGATAGGATGGATTGAATTTTTGTGTGGTTGGACTTCAATCATAGAGATCATCCTCACAACAAATCATCTCATTTGGAAACTTTTTAGGCCATATAAGACGACTTTGTCTAGAACGTTGTCTGAAATTTTGTCTACCGAACGATGTCCTATATATATACATGGGGGTTGGGATCAGGTGACAGCTTTATGTTAACAACCATCTATATGAGGGGATCACCTGATCCTGACAATGCACACTCACACCCACACTCACCCATGAATTCTCTAAAAATAATTTTAATGGTTATTTATTTAAGAGAGGAGTGGTGTATCTTCAAACATACGTGTTTTATCCTAACCCTTGGATTTTGTATTTTAATGGTACTATGAAGTTGGTCCAAATGACACGCTAGCCTACAAGGTTTCATGGTCTAGATTGGATTTGAAGTATTATATATATATTTTTTTTAAAAGGCCAAATTTTAACTTCGAAAATAAACGGCCATTGAACTCTCAAATTTAAAATTTCAATCCAGCGGTGAAAAAAAATATCATTTTTTTAATTTTAATTTGCTTAAAATTTTGATAGAATTTTATGCTCTATAACTATGTGCACTTGATTGTGTTTTTGGGTGCCAATGGACATGTTGTTCATATAGAGAAGTGGTCCTTAGGTCATATACATATTGAATTACAAGATTCAGTAGCTTTGGTACCAATGATTGGCACACATCAGCTTTTAAACATTTTTCCCAACTAGAAACAATTAACCATTAGATTAATACAGGACGAAAAGGGAAGAAGATAAAATAAGAGGGGTTAAGGTATTTGATTTGGAATTGGGTTACTATAACCTTAAAAGTTTAGGGTAAATCCAAAAAAGTTTGGTTAGTATATTTAATTATAACATTTTGCAATTACGGTTAGGGATTTAGGTTTATATGGTAAAAGAAATGATTAAAAGTTGATGTTTGTAGATTGAAGATTAAAAGTTAAGGGAAAAGGATTTCAAGAATCAAGAATTCAAGAAAATAGAAGAGAATCAAGAACAAAAAATAAGATTATAAGACAAAGAGAAGGGATAGAAGGATTAAATCTGGGAATCACACCAAGAATAATGGAGAAATTGTACCAAGAAACTCCATTGAAACAATAATAATTCTTTATTCATCAAACTCTCTCGGTAAAAGTAAAATCATAATACAATCTATATATAAAAGAATCCTATCTAAGAATCATAACAAAACTAAGGAACCTAATCCTAGAGTCCTAACAAGATTAGACTACTAAAATAGAAATCAAAACCAAAAATATAACTTCTCAAATTAGTACCACCCCTACAACTAATAGGAATTAGTCACAGGCCTCTATAATTTTTACAATTATGAATAAACACATGACTATGATATTCTAATATAAAGTCCCTAGTTGGAAATAAACCAGAAAATAAATGCCTAAAAAAGATCACTCATCAAGCTTTGATATCCCCATCACAAATGGTACTAACCAAAACCAAAAAACAACACTTGTATGCATTCAAAATTGCCATTGTTACGTACATATGTGCTATGGTAACAAGTGTGAGGGCAAGAAAACTTTCAAGACTGGCGCTTCGGAAGATATTTTAATGGTATCTTCATAACGAATTGAATGGAAAAGGCGAGAACCATCTATGTATATTATACCTTCTTCACCATACCAAGTAGCATGCATGGATTGACCAGATTTTATTAACCCATGCATTGATGTAGAATTAGCTTTTATAGGCAAAATAGGCTCTCTCACCATATACTGAAGGTCTGGACATGAGATGGGCATTGTAAATCCTCCAGCTGATAGCATGGCAGCCGTTGATCCAGCAGCGGTAGATACTCTGAGGCCACTTGATCGACAACTCACTAAGGGGGAGCACAATTGATCACCACTTTTGATTCTGTGACCAAAAAAAAAAACGAGCAGTTTGAGATTAAACACAGAATCTCAATGCCAATGTTAAATGCAAGCAATGGGTGTCAGCAACCCTCCAATGCTTCGCCTAAAACACAATCCTCTTTTCTTCTAGTGGAGAAAAGCAAGAGCTTTATTGCCACCATTTGATGGTAACTTCGTAAAGATTACAAAAATGCTAAAAAAATTTACGAAAATGCTACCATATAATGACAACAAAACCCTTGTTTTATACCGCTGAAAGACCGAAAAAGAAAAAGAAAAAGAAAAAGAAAAAGAAAAAAGATTGCTTCTTTATGAGAAAATGACGTGGGTAGCTAACATCCAATGCTTGCATTGAATGTTAGTCTTTCCTTCTCTAAATGATACATGGGCATGGTTTAAAATATAATATCGATTAAATGTTTTGGTTAATGAAAAAAATGATACGGTATTGGCCGATACATTCTGATACAAACCCGATACATTCCTGAAACATTCAACGAGTCGTATCAGTCTTAACTGATACCGAATCATATCTACTGATACATTCCGATATTTAAAAGCATGTACACGGGTACAAATGCAATTGCTCCATGGGGATCTCCTTACTTAAATGAGAATCGAGAAATTGTTGCCGGACATGGATGTGCAATCAGAATGTCATTGAGAGCATAACTTGAAAGTAGTTGATCGTTTACGCATATTGATATCCTTGATAATTCATAAGGAGTTTTGCGTCCCTCAAGGGCATCGTCTAAGACCTGAAAGAAAAAAATCACATTCAAAGAACTAAGACAAAAGAAAAGAAAAAATGTGCACTAAAGGGAAAGTCTATACGTTGTATTTAAACATCAAAGAGATGAAATCATTTAGCTCAAACTCCAAACCTAGGCAGTTTAGTGTCACTATTTCTGCCTTGATGTTTAGTAAATTCTTTTAAGATTTGTTTCCTCTCTATTCCTTATCTGACATACAATGGCTTTTAGATCTAAAAAGAGAACTTTGTAGGGAATGGAACAGCCAGTTTACACCGTAATTATCAGCATCTTGGGCATCATTTTTCCTGTGTAAACAATTGGGAGGGGGGAGCGGACAAAATGTTTCAACAATTTTGGGGCCTTCTCCTCAAAGATTGGGTTTTCATATGGGAACTTGTTATGGGAAACGATTTCTAGTTCTCCATCTATGTTTTGTTCTTATTAGCGCTTTGCTTCCTTTCTCTTGCATCTGCCTAGATCTCCTGTTTGTATATTTCCTCCTGTGTGTTAATAATTGTTGTGTAAATGTCTTGTATCGGATTGGGGGTATGCTGAGCTGTAGGGGGCAATGGACCCCCAGACCAAAAAATTTAGGGTTTTGGAAAGCACAATTATGTAATATTTTTTCTTAGGAGTTTTTATTTTTATTCTTGGGGTTTTCTATTTTTTTGGGGAGATGCACGTTTCCTCTACTCCTGTTTTTGCTAGAAATATCTAGGGTTGTAAAACTCGAAAGAAAATAGTGTGATTGGATTCTTGATCTGATCCGTGGACGTGGGCACACAGTCGAACCACGTAAATCCTTATGTTCTGTTTGCAATTGTTTTCTTTGCTGCTTCATTTTTCACATTAATAAATTATTATGCCTATAAAAAAAATGTAAAGCTTTCCATGACTAAAAATGAAGCGATTACCAAAGCATGATCATTTGTTTTCCTTTATATGCTAATTTAATGAGGGAGTAATCTCACCTGTTCAAAATTTCTAACAGTTGCAGCACAAAGGTAGCCAGTACTCCTTGTAGCTTCAAACTCATCCCCAAATTCTTCCAACTATACAAAAGAACAAGGGATTTTTTCAATATAATTTTCTTATACTAAAATAGAAGATGATGAGAAACCAACAATATCCATAACTTGAAATAAAGACAAGAAGTTGAAACCTCAAGTAGGCCAATAAACTAACCTCTTCGTCTTGCGTTGGGTCAGAATTCACTCCTAGAACTGGAATTGAGTCGTCCATGAAGTGACTAGCATGCAAAAGAGTGCCATCACCACCAACAGTAATGACCATTTCCACGTCACGGATCGGTTTTGATAGATTGTTACGTAAAACAGGTTCCCAATCAAGTGATTTGCGCCACAAAATATCCTGACAAAAGTTTACTGCATCCTGATGAACCTTACGCCTACTGTCCAAGTGAGCTGCAATCTGCAATGCCCTCGAGAGAAATTAAATTACATATAGGATCAATAATATTGACTAAAAATGGTTGGATACAAGGAATAGGAAAACAAAATATCTCTACTATCATAATGAGAGAAGGCAGAGGAGTGGTTTGACACCAAATTTCAGATCCCAAAAACACTCCCCACCTTCACATTTAAACTTAATATAATAAGGGTAATTTTGGTCAAACACCAAGAAAATTGTCACCCATAACCTGAGAATCACATTGGATAGTCTTCAAAATTACAAAATTATCCTTTTTTACTATGCAATATTCAAAAACCCTTTAACTAATTTGTTAAATTACAAATAAGCTCTTTTAATACGTGTACTTTTGCACATGCCACCTTCTAAAAGATAATAGTAGAAATTTCAATGATAATGGTATAATAGCCACTTTTTGTTGCTATAAAATTTCTTAACCTAAACTATTAGCCACCCAGGAAAAAAATGCCTGTTTAACATATACAAAATAAACAAAAAGGAAAAAAAAAGTTGTAATATATTTTCAGGAGAAGTGCTCAATGTTTAGTGCATCTATGTTGAATCAGCAAATCAATCTAGATGATGAATGTAAATTCAATGGAGACAAATCTATAGCCAATTTGAAAATGACTCCTTTAAAGCTCACAACAGTATCCCTTTTAAAATGGTTTGAGAACAATATTATTGTAAGACAAAAAAAAAAAACCTAGTTTTTCGGAATTGAATTTATGTCTTTCACAAAATTTACTTAATCAATATCGATTTAGAGTTTCAGATAACTGAAGGAGCAGACAAATGAGAGTATCAGACAATCTTAAACTAAAAACCATGCAATATTCTGCCCACTACAAATGGCGAAGATTCTGAAAGATCAAGTTACCGTGCTAAGACAAGAGAAAGAAGTCAACTTTCACACACACACACACAAAAAACAAAGCCTTATTCCAAGGGTTTGGGGTCAGCTTTCTGATCAACAATAATAAGTTGGTTCAACAATAATAAGTTGGTTTAGGTTTTCTACATTTCCGAATGACACTCAATCAACTACTCAAAACTTGCCCATGGATCAATTCCCAGCACCTGTTGTTGTGAAGCAAATGGTTGTTTTGCAAAAGGTTGTTGCTATTAAAAAAAAAATAGTTTTATGCAATTGGATGTAAACAAAGAGACCTCAACTCCTTCACATAAACGAACAAATAAGTATAGAAGTAGCTCATAGACAATGCGGGACTAAACCTACAATAGAGCAAACTAACATACTCGAAATAAATTAATGACCAAACATGATTCTAACAATTATCTTCAGCAACTGCAGTTGATGGATATACAACCCTTATGATGAGTTGCACAAGTCACTCATCTTATGTCAAATCAATTATCAGTTTTTAATCTATCAACCGGTGTCAGGTATCTTCCATATTTCCAGTTATGAGGCAATTTTTTAGGATAGATGGACCAAGTTGGGTTGAGTCACTAGGTCATGTAAGTTCAAACTAGAGCAGATCTATCTAGTTAGGCCCTTGCTTTGAATATGGGAAAGTCCTAAACTCAGGCTTATACTGGGATCAGGTTAATAAGTAAGTTTTGGGGGGCTTACCGAGTTTGAGCTATGGTTGGTTTGCTTTTAATAGATGGGCTGGATTGACTGTTTTTTGAAAAGGTATAGGACTAGTTAAAAAAATATAATGAGATGGTTGAGATAATCATCACAATGAAAAAAGTACGCATAATTAGAACTCTCACAAACTAAGCCCCATCTGCATATTAAGTCTTCAAAGAAAGACACACTTAAACTCCTTGAATAGCTTACGCCAAAAATAAACACCATACAAAATTTATATACGATAAGCAAAGATAATTTATTAAAAAAGGGAGGTCGAGCTGACCAACCCGAAGGATACAATAAGAAGCAAAGACAAGAAAAACAAGCAAAAGCTTGGCAACCAACAAGCCAAAAAGAAAACCTAACACAAGAACTACCTCTCCTCAATATTAAACAAAATATCCCATCTTACAAGAAAATCTTCAAAGAAGATACCCCTAAACTCCTATAGAGGATTGCTCCAAAAGAATAACAAAGCCAAGGACGACATAATAAACTCCTGCATAGGCAACTCCTTCCCATTAAAGACACGACCATTCCTTTCTTTCCAAAGGCTCCAATATATAACAAAGGGAATCAACCCCCCAACATGCACTAGGAAATGGAAAAATAACTACCCGAAAATAACCAGGATCCAAAAGGTCTCAAATGGAAGAAGGAAGACAGCCCTCCACCCCAAATAACGACAAGTAATGCACGCAAATCTGACGAGCAAAGGAGCAATAGATGAGAACATGATCCGGAGATTCCCCATTTTCTCTACACATGCAACAAAAATTGGGCGAGATGAATCCCCTCCTTACGAGCTGGTCCAAAGTCAATATCTTACCGATCGCCACCAACTAGACAAATAGACCTTTGAAATTTTTATTACATATCTCGAGGAATAATTTTATGAAATTTGTTGATTATCAATCAAAGTTGTGATGAGATAGTTTCTTAGTTAATCATGTATTGTTAGTAGGTTTAGAACTGTCGAGAAACATAGTTTTGCGTGGGCTTGATTTGATGGTCTAAGTTAGTAGTCTCAAAAATATATTCTAGAAGAATATACATGTATATAAAGTGCTAATTCATACTCATTTCTGTTAAAGCTATTGAGAGAAGTCGAATCTAAAAAGTGTTTGTTCATTGACATTTGGTTTAGGTTCTGATCTCATAAGAAAGTGAATTAAAAGCAAGGCTAGTTGAATAAAGATTCAGAACATCAAGTTCAGAAGCTAAGAATTGAATCTAATGAGGCAAAGAACTTCCAATTTCTCAATTGTAGTCTTAGATTTGTTTTAAAATGTTTTTGCTTCCAAGAAAATGAATCATTTTGAAATTTATGTTTAATGTATGTATTTTGTCAAAAATCCGTGCATGTTAGATTAGAATTTTGATACATCGTTGTTGTATTTATGTTAAAGGAGATTTTGTTGCTAACACCAAAACAATACAATAAAATGTTTTAATTGTAAATTTTTTTCTTTTAAACTTGATTTTGAATAGAAACCAATAATGTTTCTTATTATTAAACTAATTGAAATAATAAAGCATGGTTTTGAGCTAATAGAGCATAGTTTATGATTAATCAGAAACATGTTTTGATTAACCATTTAGTTTAGAAGTAGAAATATTGTTGTCAAAGAAAAAAAATGTTTTTGGAAGAAATTCAGAAAGAAAAATATTGAAAATTAAAACAAAATTTTCTACGATTTCAATTAATTGAGCAGGAGAATTGTCTAGGAAAATTAGATATTTGATGTTCGAGTATTTTATTGTGATTTCAAAATTTGTTTTATTCATTTTGTAAAGGAAAACTCAAATTTTGGATAGATGGAAAAAAATGATTTTCCAAAATAGATAATGGTTCTTTTATACTAAAGTCACACTGGAGATGTGATTACTTGTTTGATGGTATTGAAAGTGTGATTCTCAGTTGAGTGTGTATATGGAGTGAATACCTAGTAGTAAGATGCTTCGGCATATGTCATGTAAGTCACGAAAGAGAGATATGCTAGACATGCTTCAATTAGAGGATCGTGTAAGACACGAAAGAGGGAAAGGGAGAAAATGTTTCGGCTCATCACTGTGTAAGACCCGAAAAGAAAAGAAAAGAATAGCCAGAGGGTGTATTATGTTGAGTGATAGACTGGGTATTCAACTCACACGCTTGACTGTTTTTTTTTTTCACTTTATGTTTTGAAAAAATAAAAAGGTTTATTTAATGATCTATTAAGGAGACAGTTAAAGCCTATAAAGCATAACGAGTTATGTCACTTTCGGAGCAACGCGTTATTTTAGGATAACAGTTGCAATGTCTGATTTCTTATGCAGTATGAGATGCATAAGAACTTAACGTCATAACAGGAATTCACACATTTTCTTTCTATCTTTAATGAAGAACAAGATGTAAAAATAGTTGCATAAATGATAGAGTTTTACTAAGAATAGCATGCACGCCAGATTGGCATATACAAAGATGACAAGTCAATGATCATTAATAATTTATAATAGTCAAGAAGAATGACCCACTTAATTGGCCCACTTCTTAAGGCCTTGATCAATGACCAACCTAAGCCGAAAAATCAGTCACCCAAGAATGGCAGAGGCAAGTTATACAATCAATAACTAATGGTGGGGTTCCACACCAATGAAGTATTGGATCAATCGTATCTCGACTGAGATGTTTACATCACTCATGACCCTCGACTCTCTATCATAGTACTTTGTCATTATATATTGCATTATGGGTTGATGTTGTATGTTTAGTATTTCAGGCTTATAGCTATGTTTTATTTCACAATTATTGAGATCTTTTTGATAGATATATGTTTTGATAAACCTACATTGTTTACAAATGAATTTGTGTGATTAACTTGCATATTAGGACTGTGATTTAGAAACATATGTTTCCTGCTGAGTAACTCCCCTATTACTCACCCTGCCAATCATCTCAGTTTCAAGAAGTTCTAGTGATGATGATCAACTTTATAATTGCTGCAGTTTCAAGATAAGTAGGTTTGTGTGTTGTGAGCGTTAGTAAATATAGTAGTTGGTTTATGAAAAAAGAGCAGGTTAATATATTCTTGGCATATGTGCCAATATTTCTTTCTATTATATATAAATATAGGGAATTGTGGGATAGAACTATTATTTTTGTTTATGTATGGTATTTAGTGTTGCTTCCATTGTAATATATTGTATCATTGTAAGAAATTGGGGTATTATATGTGTTTATCATCATATGGAAAATATCTCACACCTCGAAATTCTAACACTTGATCATAAGGATGCGTGTTAAGAATTTGGGGGGTGACATCCCCGCATCATACAACGATCTCATTGTGAAGTGTTCCTCATCCCGTCCCGTCCCAAACCCAACTATCCCCAACATCCAAATCTAGAGAGATAGACTACAATAGTGTCGTTAACCTTTCCAAACTTTCCGACTCTCAATCACCGAACACTCTTTTGAATCCAAAGTCCCAAAATAACACCCCTCTTTTCAGAAAGGACGACTTGAGTTGCTCTTTCTTCAAAGACAACTGAAACAGATCGACAAATTGGTCCTTGAGAAAACCAATTTGCTCATTCCCCTTGAACACTTAGTTGTTCCTCTTCTTTCATAAGCCTTTGAGTTTGAATGTAAGCCCACTAAGACACAAAAACCATAGCTTGTGGTAAACTCTAAAAGACTGATGGACTTGATACAATTGAAAATCTAACAATAACACTACTTTCCAAAAGACCATCGTACAATATAAAACAATTAGCTCCTGGAAATGATGTAATGATGGTAATGACACATGTTTTCCTAAGATAGGTGATCAAGGGACCGCATTAGTCAAATCCTTGGGGGAAATCTGCAACACATGTTTTTTAAGGTTACCAACGGGATAACAACACATGTTTTTCAAGGGAAGCAGCATGGTGGAAGTTGTGGAACAAGTACTAGGAAGAGGGACCGTATTAGTGAAATCCTCAAAGAAAATCTGCAAGAGGCTCAACACCAAATGAATCAAATGGCTGATCAACATTGCACTAAACTCTCTTTTGAAGCAGGTGATTGGGGTCTTTCCTCGCCTCTAACCATACCACCAACAAACGGCCATAAGGAAGCCTCTCAAATTATCTCCAAAATATTTTGGTCCTCTTCAAATTCTCCAAAAAATCGGACTGGTGGTTTATCGTTTGAAGTTACCTAAAGATGCAGAAATTCATTTGATATTCCATGTCTTGCGCTTGTTGAAGAAAAAAAATGTTGTAAAAACAGTATGGCAGCAAAAAACGATTAAGAAGATTGTTTACTGTGCTTTGAGGCACATTGTAACGATGCTTTCTTTTTGGTCTTATACTAGTTGTTTTTGGAATCATGTTTCTCCTTGAACTAATTCTTCTTTTTTTAATTGATTTGGATCCATCAGATTTGGCATCTCCAACCATTTTTGCTTTAGGATCAATTTCTTTGTCAGCCCTTGAATCTCGAAGTCTTGATTCTTCCTCAATTCTAAGATGAAGTTGAAGTTGAGCCAAAGCTAATGGTTTAGAACCTTGTCAATGTTTCATCTTCTTTATATAGTCATTCCAAGACGAAGGTAATTTCACAATAATGGAACTCGTTTGGAGTTCCTCTTGAAAATTAATACCGGTAGATATAAGTTGACTAACGATAAGTTGTAATTCATGAATTTGAGGAAGAATATGCTCATCGTTCATCATCTTAAATTCCATAAAATTATCAAATAAGAAATTTTGATTATTAGATTCTTCAACCCAATATTTTTCATCTAAAGCATACCAGATTTCTTTTGCTTAAGAGATGTTGACGTACATGTTATACATGACATCGTTTAGTTCATTCGGAATATGACCTTTGTAGATGAATTCATCATTTTTCCTTTTTTTGTGTTCATCAACTTCAACGGATGTTTCATCTGGATTTGGTAGAGACAACTCAGGGAGATCTTTGTCAAGAATGTAAGCAACATTCACCAACGAGTGAAGTTCGATCCATCAAATTGTTCTAGTCACCAAGTCTTGTTTCATTACTTTGATTGATGCTTCCATTGGAGAAATAATGTTTAAAATTGTTGAAAAAATAATATGATAACAAAAAACGATTAGGAAGAAGATTGATTGTTCTTCGAGGCATGTTGTATGATGCTTTCTTTAAACAGTATTTCCCCCCTTCTAGTATTAAACCAAAAATGAAAATGGGTTCTAGCAAATGTCTCGCTAATTTTGCACTAACAAGAAGATATATGAACATTAAAAATTTATGCCTAAGAAGAAGATATACAGATCTGAAAATTTGAAGAAAGTTAGTTTCAGTGTGTAAAATTGGTTCTGAAGATCTGAATTTACAGAGTGAATGTGTCTCTTTAGAAAGGAATCATGACTGTTGCTTCAACAGTCACCTAAGGATTCCCGTTGGAAGGTCATACCCAACAGTTGCAGAAACCTTTTTAACCCACGATCAATTTTGTTTGACTCGTGGTCATAACCACTTAGCAAAATAGGAAATAGCTTCTCAATGGTCAGCACGATGATGTGCACATGCGAAGTGCAAAGTACACCTCTAAAGTGCTCTAAACACCTAATTGCCCTTTCACACAACGTGCGTGAGTAAACACATCAACGAGCCACCGCTTAACACATACAACAAAGTCTTTCTAATAAAATAACAATTACAATAAATAATGAGTTATTTATTAGTTTGAAGTGAGCCTTATTCTTATTCCATGTGGGACTAAAAAATTTATATATAAAAGTTAAAATTAAAATCCTTAGAAGAAATTTCACTTCTCTCCAAAACATTTAAATTTATAAAAGGACAATTTAAAAAAAAAAAATTACAATCTCTTCTTAAACAAACTTTTTAATATTCCAAAAAAGACTTCAAAATATATAAAAATAAAAATAAATTTATTTTATATATTTTATTATTCAAAATTAATAAAAAAATTCTAACAATCCCCCACAATTTTTTAAATAACTTTAAAAATAAGAATTTTGAACATAAGAAACAAAATAAATTAAAGTGCATAAATGAAGGTATCTATCTAGATTTGAACCTTCATTTAGTGTAAGCATTTCAAAGCTCATCAGGGTGCTTAGTGACATATAGTCTAGAACTAAGAACCATTCCTAACAAACCAGAAACACAAGCCAGCACATGTATGGCCATATGTTGTATCCAAGATTCATGAGTGCTCTAGGGGAGCCTATAACCCCATGGAAAATGGCCCGACTTCCACACTCAAATAGGTGAATCTATCAGAAGTTTTCCTTGTAGTAAAACTTCAACTAAATTAAGTTATAGATTCATTAAGAGAAAATAATCTCAGCCTACTAATTAAAGAGTCACCACTAGTCAGTCAAACAACCAAGAATGAGTTATTCAGAACAAGGATGTTCTAATTCTTACTAATGTTAAGCAATCATTCATACAACTTGTTTTTCCCATTGAAACTGAGTGATTGGTCACAAAACTAAGTTGGGTTCCTGTTGTTGATGATTTCAGTTTATAGACCTCAAACCCATTTCTTTCATTGTCTACTAAATATAATCTCTAGCATCCCACTTAAAAACAAAATCCTCGAAGAAAACCCCCCCAACTCCTTACTTAATTATAGAAGAGCCAACCCAAGTTATCCAAAATGACCTCATGAATAATCTTCTCTTCTCCATAGAACACCCTATTATTTCTCTCTTCCCAAAGACCCCAACAAACTGCAAAAGGAAGAATAGCCCACAAATATCCTTTTTTGTTGGAGAAAACGTTATGAGTCCACTCGTAGAGTAAAGATAGGACGTCCAAAGGGAAAACCCAATTCAATTGTAAGAGAAGCAGGAAGTGGGACCAAATTAAGGCCAAGAATAGGCAATGAATGAGAATATGATTCCCCGACTCTCTTGCCTTTTTACAAAGGAAACAAAAATTCCGAGTTGAAAAAACCTTTTTTAATCAGATTATCAAGAAAGGATTTTCCCAAGCACGGTTGACTAGATGAAAAAACTGATTTTGAAGGAACAAGTGAAGACCAAATTGCAATTTTGTTGAAAATGAGGGAAGAATGAAAAGGATTTAATAAAGAATCTTTTGTCCTTGGACAACTGCCACTCTTTTTTGTCTTCCTCATTTTCAACAAAGATGTAGGAATTTATGAGATCGAGAAGTAATGCAACTTTGGTGACTTCCCAATTGTTTAAATTCCTCCTTAGGCCCAAATCTCAAAAGAGGTATGCCCAATGTGAGACAGACAATCAAGCATCGTGGTGAATTTCTTTAAAGAAAGAGCATAGATGTAAGATACTGAATAGATAGAGGAACATTGCCACACCTCCTATCATCCCAAACCAAACTCTATCGGCTTTCCCTACCTTAAAAGTGATCCCCTTCTTGAACTCTTGAGAATTTTTTAGAATCCCCTTCCAAACACTGCAACCATAAGAAGAACGAACCTCCCCACTCTCCCACCCCAACTTTTTCTCTCCATATTTTGCACTAATCACCCTTCTAAACAAAGTTCGCATTTCCTCCCCAAATCTCCAAAGCCATTTGCCCAAAAGAGCCTTGTTCATCTTTCTTAAACCTCTAATCCTTAAGCCATCACTCTTCTTTGGGGAACAAATAAATTTTCACTTGACTATCACGTGTTAATTTTTCCAACTTGACCTCCACGGACTTCAGAATAGAAAATAATGAAAGGTAGTAGATGGGGATGCTAGCAAGGGTGCTTTTGATTAAAAGTCAATTTCCCACCTTTGGAAAGATCTCACTTTCCAAGAACTCAACCTCTTCTCTAGACTATCGATCACATGATCCCAAATCCTTACACTAGTGTAGTACGCACCTAAAGGAAGACCTAGGTATGAGGAGGGAAGAATATCAAAATGGCATCCCAAGATTGGGAGTTTTGTGGTTGGCCACACCCCAAACAACTTACTTTTTTTAATGTTGACGTGCAAACCCGATATAGCTTCAAAGCAACACAATATAACTCTCAAATATCTCACTTGATCTTTAGACTCTTCGAGAAAAACGACTGTATCATCCACAAACTACAGATGGGAGACCAAGGCAACGTCTTCCTAAACCCTAAACCACTTTTATTCAAAATGTCACCTGAAACAAGATTCTTTCTCATATCAGGTACATGATGAACTTTAGTCAAAGTGACTACCTCGCCAAAAGTGAATTTGAGATCCACTATCCCTATTCCAACGACCATTGCTACAGCTGAAGTGCCAAGTTTGATTGCCCCCTTCATTCATAGGTTCATAAGAAGTAAATGCATTTCGATCGTTAGAATATCAAAAAATTATTTAAAAGGTGGTTGTACTTTTAAAACAACTTTGTCTTTTAATAAATTCAAATGTTTTGTAGTAAAATTAAATTTCTTTTAAGGCTTTTAGTTTTAACTTTTACATCTAATTTTTTAATCCCACATGGAATAAGAGTAAGACTCACCTCAAGTTAATAAATGACTCCTCATTTATTGCAATTGTTATTTTATTAGAAAGACTCTGTTATATATGCAAAACGTCAACTTGCCGCTGCGTTCACTCACTCGTGTCATACGAAAAGATGATTGGGTGTTTAGGACGCATTTCGCATATATGAATCATCGCAATGACCATTGAGGAATTCTTTCCTATTTATTAAGTGGGTATGACCGCAAGTCAAACAAAATTGATTGCAGGTCAAAAAGATTTCTGCAATTGTTGAATATTACTGTCCATTCCATAAGTCTAAGACTTTCCAACAGGAACCCTTAGATGAATGTTGAAGCAACAATCATGGTGACTTTCCAAATAGACACATTCACTCTATAAATTCAAACTTTTAGAACCTATTTTACGTACTAAAAATTATAGATTTCTTCTAATTTTCCAAATCTCTCTCTTCTTCTTGGGCATAAATTCTTAATGTTCAGATCTATTCTTATTAGTGCAAAAACAGTGAAAAATAACAGAGAAACTGAGATTCATAGTATTATGGGAACATGTTTGCTAGAACCCATTATTGAATAATTTCAAAAGAAAATTCAAGTTTCTGTGATTTATTTATTTTTATTTTACTTAAGTTAGATTTTGAGGATTTTTGTGTATATACGATTTAGTCCCACATTGCTGACAAGTGAGATAGTGGTGTACTTTATAAGAAGTCAATATAGTTAGTTGTATTTGTCTCACACCTTTAAGTTTTGATCCGATGTTTCGAGGTAGTGCAAAGCACCACCCACGCACGCGCACATGCACACACACACAAGTCTTGCCAAAGGGCGATTGGGCATTTAGGACGCATTGGGTGCTTTGAGGTGCAGTTTGCACTTCGCACGTACACATTGTCGCGAGGAGTTAGGGAGCCTTTAAGTTTTCGAGATACGAAAACATCCAACGGTTGTTATTGATCTGTCACGTGTGATAGACCGCGTGCACGACCACGTTAGCCTCCGATCAGATATGATGGATCAAAATACGACCTGATCAAGAATGATCAAGTGCATTGGATCAAATTAGTACCCAATCAAAATCGATCAAGTGTGTTGATTCACGATTGGTATCCAATTAGGGTCGATCGGATTCGTTAGATCAAATGGCAACTGATCGAACGTGATCAGAACCATTAGATCACACAGATTCAATTAATAGGTGTTGATTAAAAGGCCTGAGACACATACCTTTGATAAGATGCGATCTAGATTGTTAGATTTGAGATCAGACAAAATTCAACGGCTATTGAATTAAGAGACATTAAATCATAGCTCTTAGTCAACAAACACAAAAATGACTATAAAAAGTCAATTAGAAATCAGATTTCTTCATTGAAAATTTCTATGTTTTCTTTTTTCTAAGATTAAGTACTTGGCATCGTCAATTTCTAATTTTTCGAGTG
Organism: Akebia trifoliata; assembly: GCF_017979445.1. Classification (NCBI taxonomy): domain Eukaryota; kingdom Viridiplantae; phylum Streptophyta; class Magnoliopsida; order Ranunculales; family Lardizabalaceae; genus Akebia; species Akebia trifoliata. Next base: position 23,886,054 of record NC_141375.1, on the reverse strand, counting down.
TTCTAGATTAAATTGGATTATACATATTCCGATTTAATAATTTGAATGTAGACTTCTCTGTATCCTGAAGGCATTTGTTCGTTGACCCTTTGTGTACTTTGTGTACTGTAGTTCTAACCAGTATGGGGGAATATTTTTCTAAAAGAGATCGAATTTGATTCAAACCTTGAAGTCCTAAAATAATCTCCTTCATCGAATTCTTTCATGTCACAAAGTAGATTTCTAACAAAATTTCTAACACCCATTTGCATTGTTGATTTAATACTGGAAGGGGACAAATAATGTTTAAAGAAAGCATCGTGCCTCGAAGAACAGTCAATCTTTTTCATTTTCTTCTTAATTGGTTTTTTGTTTCCATACAATATTTCCAACAAAAAAATCGGAAGTAAAAGTCCAAGTACATACAACTCAACCTATGGAAGATGACGAAGGAGTTCTCAAGCCCAAACCTCAGCGAATTCTGGACAAGGTAACCGTGCTATAACAGAAATACTGATTCAATGGCGTCGTTTAGATGCCAAATGGGAATCTTATTACAAGTTGCAAGCTCAATTTTCAGACCTCAAAGCCCATGTTCTTTCATTTAATGAACAGTGTTCTGTTTTCTTTCAGATATTAATTTCTGTAGGTGTTGCTTAGTTCCTTATGTATATATTCTTTCCAAATTGGGACCTAAGATTTGTTTACACTTCATCGATATGTTGTTCGGTAATATTAAAAATAAATAAAAAATAGAAAGGTTGAAAAGTAGAGATGAGTGGTGTTTGTTGGGAGTACCTTAGGGTTTGAGATTCTTGAGATATTCTCAGTACGCTTGACTGGGTAGACGTTGAAGGGCTTCAACAATACAAGCAATCTCCGTCTCGACATGGTTTTACATGGATTAGTTGATAACCCAAAGACAGAGATATAGACAGAGAGAGGGAGTAAAAAGGAGTGAAGACGTCTTCTTCACAAAGTTCAAACTCTCTACATTCAAGTATTCGACACCACCGCCTTAACTATTGAACTAATCCACGTTCTCAACTCGGCCAATTGACCTAATAAAGGTCTCTATAAAATGTACAATATTGCATTCAAAGAGTGATGTGGTATTCTTGAATGGATCTCAAACATTCCAAATAAAAAAATATGTTGTCTTATGGCATCTAAGCATGCATTGAAATTCTATTCATCGGTGATTTTGGGTGTTAGGGGCCAAAATAGAGCTAACATCATCCAAATTTTGTATTAGAGCCCTAGTCGTACCATGGTTTTAAAACACGGGTTCACGTCTTGTCTTGTCCATGCCCAATCTCGAGTTGTCTCGAACAAGTCATCCCATCTCATTCGATAATGAGACAATAGTTTTAAATCATTTAACAAATCTTTAAAAAAAAATTCTAAAAATTCTCTTCGATTTCGTCTTGATTTAGAGGAGGAAGATGAAGTTTTTTACCAAACCCCTTTGTTCATTGATTCACTTGATTGAGAAGAAGAAGAAAAATCGATTTGGGGGTGAAAATGATAGGGTTTGAAGATGAAAACTAATATCTCTTGTTCGTCTCAAATATCTCAGACGAGATTTCTGATATCTCGTCTAAAACGTATCGTTCGTCTCGCAAGATTCTGCAAAACCCAAAAAACACATCTATCCATTTGTCTCGTTGTTGGATGATACCAAGACGACTCAAGCGATACGTCTTGGTCTCAGATGAATTTTGAAACCATGAGTCGTACTGGATGCTAGTAAATATTATATGCGTCTACAAAGTAATATTGTAGTTGTATTTGCCAAGAACATAATCGTTTCTCTGACCTTATTGAACTAACTCTAGGCTTTAATCCTTACGTTTTCAGTCGATCGATGCATTATACTTGTCAAGCTTTGATTACAATGTCCTATCGATCGTACTTTGACAATCAAATCAGTTGGATTTTTGGAACTTTAATAGAATTACATCTAGTAAAAAATGCATACCTTTTGCCTTGGTCCGTTATGTTTATATAGTTTTTTTTTTTTTTTGTCAAATCTCTAGTTGCAATGTGCTTTGTTTGTTTGTATCATATACAAAAATTACAATGTGAGAACTATTTTGCATATGGGAGATAAATGTATATACTTAAGCATTGTGTCACAATTCATGTACCTATCAAACCATGCGCTCCTTGGTTATATCATTTGTTGTTAATTCTTAGAATATCCACTATCATGATTTTGAACATTGGATCTTGACATATGACTTATAGAGATAATTTCGAATGATACGTGCCAAGAAGATTTTGGTTTCACTTTTTTTCAGGTGACATATTTCCTTTCTTTGTGTACTAAAGATTATCAAAGTTTTCAGATTCAACATTGTTTCATGTTCCTACAAATAGTAATTCAAATCACTGGGTGAGGGTGGCCGGGGTGGGGGTTGGAGGAGACGATAGAGGGGTTATTGATCAAAGAGTGAATGACTTGTTGGTTCAATATGAAAATTATTTATGGGGACTCTGTGAGTCGGTGACCCCAAGACCATGACAATGGCACCATATTTTTTTTTATGGAAATTACTTAAAGGATCTTGGAGGAGGGATTTATTTCTAAATAGTCCCTAAGTTTTGGGCAGTATCCATTGAGTAAACTTTTTCTTTCTTAATAGTCCATGTACCTCATCTCATATTATAATATTTTTGAAATACTAAAACTACCATTTTGGGTTCAATGATAATTATTGATGAACTCAACGCTTTTAAGTCATTTAATTACTGTTGAATTGACAATATTTTCATATAAAAAAAAAAAAGAAGTCGAACTTAACAACAAAAAGTGGTGAACTTGACACTAGGTGATGAGTTCGACAATAAAAATGTTGAACTAGTCAATAAAAAGTGGTGAACTCGATACGATTAATGTGATCTAGATTTTCAATTTTTTTTTCTTGCATTTTTTAACCTCAATATTGGGTAAACCTTGAAATGCCTAATATGCATAAATCATAGCTGCAAAACAAAAATTACAATGTAATCATCAAGAATTTTAGATTCTCAACTTCATTCTTCATTTTTCAAATAAATCATTGAAAAAAAATACGTATATTCAAAATATAAGAGTATATCATTCTTCAATTATCATTTATCATTAAAAAAATTGTCGTTGCAATTACCATTAAAAAACCTAACTATGTAAAGAAGATGTGAAAAAGTATAATTTGGATATTTTAATAAATATTATAATGTGAGTTGAGGTACAAGGCCATTAAGAAACAAAAAAGTTTACCAAAGGAAATTGCTGAAGTAATATCAAAATGTACATTGATTCTCACATCGCTGAGATGGATGTATGTACAAAACCATCGATGTTTTTCATCAAGATACGAGTGAAAAGCATCTATGGTTATGTGTGCACCTCAACCTCAGCAATGTTGGGTACATTTCAATGTTATTATTTCAGCACAACTCTTTACTAAAAGGACTATTTAGGTACTGCCCAAAATTCAGGGTTTATTTAGAAAGAAGCCCCTCTATTAGGATCCTTTAAATAATTTTCCCTTTTTTAAAGGTGATGGCACCCTATTATTTTTGGTGGAGTTATTAAATAGATTATAGGATCTGTTTGCCTACAAGAATTCTCTACGCCTGTCCAGGATAAAATAACGAAACACCTCTTTTCACTTTTCAGTATGTCTGGCACAAGTGGAAAGGAAATAAGGAGTACATGACATGTGGCATTCACCAGCCTGGATGAGTTCATAGTTATCCAAATTCCAATTAAAATTTGGAATGATTTAGATATACCCCACTTCATTTTAGGGAATATTTGTGATACCCCTACGTTGTATAAGTGAAGGGAAAATGACCAAAATACCTTAATTTTTAACCTCTAACCTAATAGCCTTTCTCCTTTATTGTTACAATGAGAGAAGGCATAGTAAAAATGGTTCAACACCAAACTTTGAATGATCACGATAAAAAATACCCACAGCTTTACGTTTAAATTAACTTAATATTATTAGGATCATTTTCATAAATAAAAAATAACAATAAAATTATGATTGCAACTTATAATCATTGTTATTTTATATTCAGAATATCCTAGTTAAATATTTTAAATTACAAAACACCCTTATAATACAAGTGCATTTGCACATGTCACCTACTAATTTCTTAAGAAAAAAAAATCATTTTCAAGCCCTTAACCCTCTGTATATTAATTTTAATCTCTCAAACTTCGTTTGAATCCATCAATTTTCAACCTTGCCTTAACCCCTTGTAGAAAAGCTTTGATTTTCTACCCAAAATCTTATTAACCTCTTCTTCTCCTAAAAGCTTAAGTTGTTCGTGATGTTGATGGCTGATAATAGATAAAAATTCAAGGTCTACTATGAAAGTAAAAATATTTTAGTCAAAAGATTAAAGATACTAACTTTGGGAAGAAAAGTAGATAAAAACCTAAAGTCCAAGAAGAGTGTAAAAATATTTTACTCAAGGGGTTAGAGAAACTCCAACGTAGTAGGGTTTAGGCTCAGTACTTTCTCCCAATTGCTAGTTTATAGAGTCAAAACCTTCTGAAAGTACTCCAACACACTCAAGCTAAGACTCTCTAGTTTGAAATATTTTGGAGAGAATGAAAGTGGAAGAGGTAAAAGAAGAGAGTGTTTTTCTCTTTCTACTTATTGACAGTAAAAAACAACGGCAGTTGTGACACATTTTACTATAGTTGAATTTGTGGAGAGTGATTTTTACTATTACGATTGGAGTGAAGACCTCTTGAAAAGGCAAAATGACTCTCCGTAGTAAAGTGCCCAGTAGAGATGCACCACAGATATACCTATTTGTATTGGAGTTGCTCTTAAATATATCAACTTTGAGAAGAAAAATAAAGGGTTTTTGCTTCTAGGTTGAAAGTAAGGGTATTGCAGTAATTTTTTATTAGCATATTGGAGTAGACGAAGGTCAAAGGGTGCAAGTCATCAGTTTAAAAACTTAAGGGGGGTATCTCAAATATTCACAAAAACCGGATCAAGTTCTGGTCCACTATATATCGACCCGTCGGATCTTTTCGTTCCTATCTATAATCTTAGAACGATATCCAAACCCTAACAGGTTTCGGTCTTTCCCCCACCCAGCCCGATTAACCCTAATCTCTCTCTCACCGAAGGCCGAAGAGGCGATTTTAGGGTTTGGTTGATTTGTTTCATAACTTTGTCAGGTATTTGAGAATCCCAATTTCAGATTTTAGTTGTTTTCTTTGTAGAAATTTTTCATGCAGTGATTTCAAGTGCTCAATACTGTTGAATCAAAATTTGTAACCCTAATTTTCTTCAATCTGATTAGCTTTTTATGCAATTTTTTTTTCTTGTGATCTTGATTTAGGCTTTTAATGAAGGGTTGACTGGTTAGGGTTTCTTTGTTCTGATGTGTTCTTCGTAGGACTGTCAATGGGTCGGGCCGACCCAGTAGTAATCTTACTGGGTCGAACTGGTTTGTGTACTTTTTATTTACTTTATTACTTGTTGTCTTTGGCTCCACGGTGGTTCGGGTTGACCCTTTAAAACCAGATTTCTGGTCTAGGGTTTGGTTTGGTTAGGTTACTGTCTTTCTGGAACCAGATCTGTTCTCATTGTAGAAGAAGAACTATTTTGGTTAAATTTCTGTTCTTGTTATTTCCCGTTTCAGGTATTGCTTTTTTCCATTTTGGAGATATTTTCCATTCTGTTCTAGTAATTTCTATTGTGGTTTTAGAATCCAGTTATGCGGATCGGATTGGCATGGTTTAACTCTGCCGATCTAATCCAAACTCGAATGAGTCGAACCATCCCAAACCATGGTTGACTCACCCAAGTCATCTCGTCTCAGACGAGTTGAACTGTTTACATTTTATATTATATATATATTTATGTTTGCATGTTAATTTTTTGTTTGTTTGTTTGTTTGTTTGTTATTATAAGGTGGATTAGTGGATTTTCATTCGCAAAATCTAAAATTTGTATGGATTTACAAACATTAAAATTAATTAGTTTACTTTATATATAAAAAAACATAAAACCTAGTTGACTCAACTGAGTTTTCATAAACTTGGCCTATATTTTCAAAATGTTAAATGAGTCAATTTGGATCTTGGATGGGTCAATATGATGGACAATTCACACATATCACTTTCCTAGTCTCCTCCGAGATCGGGATGACTAATCCGAATCATGTGTCTTGGATGAGTTTTAAAACCATGTCCCAAACTGTTTCAAATTGTTTTCGATACACACACATGTGTGTGATTAGGATCAAGAGCCAACTTATTGACTAGTGTGTTTTGTCCTATACGGGTTAGAAGTTTCAGAATGGGCTGATTTTTTTTTGTGAGGATGTCTCTGGTGAGAGATTATCCTCACAAAATATCAGCCCATTTTGAAACTTGTAACCCCAGTTTACAAATTTACGAATTGTGAACCGTTGATTTTTTTGATGGGGAGTCTTTAGCCCCACCAAAGAATATAACAAAATAAGAAAAGAATTTGCGGCTTTATGAGGAAGATCTAAAATATGTTTGGTTAATGTTTCAACCAATATACCAAGACAACAGAGCTATTTAAATTTCACAAAATGCAATCTTCTTGGTTATTGGTCCATTTGAATTAGGATTTCACCAGCATTAAACGAATTTTTACAAGGTCGTTGCAAGCCATGAAGTTAGAGAATCCCCTTGTTTCTTTTATTTCTATTCTATTGCGGAGTTCTAATTTAGCAATCCCCATCCACTGACTATTGTCTTAACAATAAATTAAAATAAAAGTCTTTAACTATAGATCACCTCATCTATTAGTTTCATTGAGAGAGATACACTTAGAGGACCGCTTGAAACATTATGTCACATTTATGATCTTTTTATGTGGAGAGTGAGCCCATATTTTGTTTCTTTAAAAAAAGGAAATAATATTTTGTCACAAAAGATGGATCTTACAACAGATATAAAATGCTGGATCTTACTCTATTAACATGGTCCCGAACATATCTTTTTTCCCCTTCACCATCAATGTTTCCAATCTTATTTTATTATATGACTATTGACTTGGCTGCTCTCGCATCATCTCCCTCACCACCACCATTATATCCCTACTTCCATGGTGTATGTGTTCTGACAAGTCTTTATGAGGAACAAATAAAAGGTTTTTCTTTCCTTTCCCCTTGTCCCCCCCTTTTTTCGATAAGATGTAGTTCCTTTTCTTTTTAGTTACTTGTTCTTCGCATAGTGATTTCCCAATTATGACTTCTTCTTCTTTTTACTAGAAATTTCCCTTTTATTTATTGCTGTTCTAGCAGGTCCTTGACTAATCCTAAAAGAAAAGTTACAAATTATGATTTTCTGGAGTGATTTATTTCGATAGGCCTAAATTTTTATTGAAACAAAAGAAACAGAAGGGGAACCAAGCTAGCCGCCCAACAAAAAAGGAAGAAGGAAAACTAGAGCACTTCTCAATCAGAACAACCACTTAACATGAATTCTTCAAAGAAAATCCCTTTAAATTCCTTGAAATTTTTTGCTCCATAAGAATGATAATCCCGTAATGGGAGATAATGATGCCATGTGATGGATTTTCTTTCCCTACTATTCTGTTCCAACTAAAATTTCCAATAAATGGCAGTCAGAAGTTAAGGACCACAAGATTCTCTTTTTGTGAGGGATTTCAAATAGGAACCAGCTCTGAGACAAAGATAAAACAGAGGGAAGGAAGCACTATGGGAGTTGAAAAAACGACAAGGAGGTGATTGATTGATTGACTCCCCAACGAATTTACAAAGAGGGCAACAATTGACAAACATAATCTTCTAGTCATATGATTGTCCAAACTAAGGATCATCTCGAGTGAGGCTGGCCAAATGAACAAAGAGTAGGTTCTTATCTAAAGGGGAAAAGTTATGCTAACTAAAGTATTGTTATCTGGGGGGGCGGAGTTATGCTAGTTAAAGTGTCCTTGCTAGTATTCTTGTTTATTTTCTTTCTCTTTTTAGCATCATTAAGAGTGAATTGGAAGATGTTTATTCCCCAAAAAGTAATAGAAGGCATGGGTTTTGAAAGCTAGAAAGGGATGAATTCCTTCTTGATAAGTGGATCAGGATAGTTTTTGGAAAAAGAGTGATTCAATCAAAGTATGGGTCTGAAGGCTCGGGGTGGGAGAACAAAATTTTCTTGTAATGTAGTGTGTGAAAAGGGGTGGTCAATTCATTACAGGGGGAGAGCGGGGGGTGGGGTTGGAGCAAGGTGCTTATTGAGTTCTATAGGAGGATGGCCCTCGAAAGGGTTAGGGGAAATAGAATCTGATCTTGGGAGGATTGTTGGTGTAGTGCGGGTGGGGGGTGGTCTAGGTGCTTATTGAGCTCCATAGATCCGGCCCTTGAAATGGGTAAGGGAAATATAGTCTGATATTGGGAGGATTGTTGGTGTAGTGGCTATTCTCTTAAATCACTATTCCTCAATCTATACTTTATTTCTTTTACAAGTCTTTTTCGGTGCAAAATTTCATGGTTCAATAGAGTGGAGGGATCTCATGGGATTTTTGATTTAGAAGGAATATTAATGATTGGGAAATGAGTTGATTGTTGGTCTTATTTAGAGTTTGTCTTCTATTCCCATTTTCCTTGAGTATGATCACAGGAAGTGGATTCAAAGTAGGGATAATGTGTTCTCGATCAGATCTTTCTACTTGGATTTAGTTCCTAGTTTAAGCTTCTAGCTTTGCTATTTGGGGTTTTGTGTTTTATCTAAGTTGGCATTTTATTATTATTTTATAAGTTGGCTACCGTGGATAGCGTTCTAACAATGGATCATGTCATTTCTCGGGGTCTCATCTTGGTACTTGTACGAAGATACTGCTGAATCAATGAATCATTTCTTGATCCATTATAGTTTCACTCAAGTCATCTGGTCCTACTTTACTTCTCTATTCTACATTTTCTGGGTTTTCCCTTGGATTCGGTCAAATTCCTTTCTCAATCTTGGTACGCTACGGCATTTTCATATAAGAAAAGGATCTTATGGTCTCTGGCCCTCAGTACAATTTGTTAGTCCATTTGGAAGGGAAGGAAATAGCCATGAAAGATGGAAAGGAGCATGATCTTCACGAGGTCGTTTCTTTATTTTTATTTTTTTGGGGTTCTTGTTCTTCTGGTGCAAGCAGTTGGAGGAATTTCAGGGTATATCTTTTGAAGACTTTATTTTTGATTGGGGGAATGTTTGTAATGGAATATTGTAGCTTTTGGGTTCATCTTGTTTGTCATCGGTCAAGTATTTTATATGCTCACCCCCCCACCCCCCACCCCCCACCAAATCCTTTGTATGAGGTAGGTCTTCTAAACCTCCTTTTCTTTTTAAAATATTTCTTGTATTCATTAAATAAAAAGTGGATTTTTTTTTTTGTTACAAGTCCAATTCTTGGAGAAGCTTCATCATGGTTTTTCCAACATAGCTTTGGTTGTGCAACAGTGCATGAAATCAGGTTTCAGTTAGTCTTGTGCTATAGGAGTTCCAATCTACGTGACGAACTATGCTAAGTTGACATAGGTGACTTGTCAAATGATTTTTCAGGAAAAAAGCACATTTTTTGAACCATTTAGAAGAATCAAATGTTCCTAATCAGATTGTGTTCGGAGATTTTAATATTGCACATTGCACTTGTTTTGAGTTTCTTGTCAATATTTTAATGATGTTATGTTAACGGACTTGGACTTGGTTGATGTGGAGGTAGGAAGGTTTGAGATGATGTTTTGGCATATATTTGGATATTCAGGAAAAGTCCATTTTTATGTTCCAGTTGATTATGTTTCTTATAAATGTTTAAGAGATGTGCTTGGTTCAAGATAGAGAATATATTACTTTAATCCATGAATTCTGTTGTGTATTGTTGATCTTATATTGGGTTTTTAGTGGTTAACGGTAATATATTTGTATTTGGTTTCATGCAATGTGCAGACTTTGGTAAACTATAGAGTCTATGCGATGGAAATCTCAAACCAGCCTGTTTTTAAATCTAGTAGACTGAGATCCGCAGTGTGGAATGACTTTGAAAGAGTTAAACGAGGTGATGTTATGGTGGCCATCTGTAAGCACTGTAAAAAGAAATTTAGTGCATCTGCTACCAGTGGAACTACACATTTGAAAAATCATTTAAATAGGTGTCGCAAAAGAAATAACCGAGACATAGCTTCACCATTACTTGTAGTAAGAGGAAAGCAAAATTTCAAGTTTGATCAAGAGCAGAGTCCGCTAGATCTCAAGTTTGATCTCGAGCAGAATCGACTAGACCTTAAGTTTGATCAGGAACGTAGTCGCTTTGATCTTGCCCGCATGATTATTTTGCATGAATATCCATTGTCCATGGTCGAGCACGTTGGGTTCAAAAGATTTGTAGAGAATCTTCAGCCATCTTTTCAACTCATGTCGTGCAACTCTGTCAAATCTGATGCCATGCAAATCTATGAGAAAGAGAAACAAAAAGTTTACGAGATGTTGGATAAAGTTCCTGGAAGAATTAGCATCACGGCTGATATGTGGACTTCGTATCATGACCATTGGTACTTGTGTTTGACAGCCCATTACTTCGATGAGTCTTGGCAGTTACAGAAGAAGATTCTTAATTTTGTACTCGTTGATCCTCATGTGGAACAATCCCTTTCGGACGTTATTGTTTCATGTCTAATGGAGTGGGACATCGATCGTAAGCTGTTTTCTATGACTTTTGACAATTGTTCAAAGAACGAAGTTGTCTTCAGAATCAGAGATCGCCTCTCCCAAAACAGGTTGCTTTTGAATAATGGTCACTTATTTCATGTTCTCTGTGCAACAAACATCCTCAATTTGCTTGTTCAAGATCTATTGGAAGCACTCCGTGAGGTAATCCACAAAATCCGAGAAAGTGTTAGGTATGTCAAAAGTTCGGAAACAATGCAACAAAAGTTTAATGAGATGGTTCAACAAGTTATAGGTAATCCTCAGAGGACCTTATGTCTTGATTGTCCGACTCAATGGAACTCAACATATCTTATGCTTGAATCTGCCGTGGAATGCAAGTACGTATTTTCTCATCTTCAAGAATGTGACCCTGGTTACACATTGGCACCATCTGACATAGAGTGGGAAAGAGCAAGTACTGTTAGTAATTATTTGAAACTCTTTGTCGAAGTGACTAACGTTCTCTCAAGCGTGAAATATTCAACCGCAAATCTTTATTTTCCCGAGCTTTGTGATGTTCACTTGCAATTGATTGAATGGTGCAAGAGTGCAGATTTCTTTATCAGTTCTTTGGCATTGAAGATAAAAAACAGGTTTGATTCATATTGGAACGTTTGCAGCCTTGTTTTAGCAATTGCAGCCATCTTGGATCCTCGATTCAAGATGAAATTAGTCGAGTATTACTATCCACAGATTTACGGTAGTGGTGCCCCGGATCGTATCAAGGATGTTTCCAATGGCATCAAGGATCTTTACAATGAATACGCAATCTGCTCGACGTTAACTTCGCTTGATCATGGTTTGGCTTGTGAAGTTCGAAATAGTGGTGGGCTTAACGGTGTCTTACACAGTGCTAATGACACTAGAGATAGACTGAGAGGGTTTGACAAGTTCCTTCATGAAACTTCCGATAGCCAACACATAAAGTCAGAACTCGATAAATATTTGGAGGAACCCGTATTTCCGAGGAATGTTGATTTCAACATATTGAGTTGGTGGAAAGTTAATGCACCGAAATATCCTATCTTATCAATGATGGCCCGTGATGTTTTGGGGATTCCTATGTCTACGGTGGCATCAGATTCCGTGTTCAACACTACAGGCAAGGTACTCGATCTGAATCGAAGTTCTTTAGAACCAGATATTCTACAGGCTTTGATATGCACGCATGACTGGTTGCGGACAGAAGTAGAAGGTTGGTTTATTCTCTTTTATTTAATTTAATTTAATTTAATTTTTTTCTTATAATTTGAAAATGATTTCTGACTAATATAATCCATTTTTTTGTGTTAGATCATGAACCCGCTTCAAGCCATTCTACTATGACATTAAGCATCATGGCAAACTAGTATGTGCAAAGTCCATTTCTCATATAGGTTTTGTATTTTGTTAGTTCGACTCTCTCTCATTTGAATTAGAATTTAAAAATTAAGATGTGGTCTTATTTTTCTTTTGCAGGTTAGATGGATAATTGGATCGAATAATGGTGTGTAATTGTTTTATTATTATGACACATTGACTTCCATGTTTTCTTGTTTTTCATGTTCTGTCGTTAATTGTTTTACAGGTTCTATGAATACTTCTTACTAACCTTATTTGTTTAATAGTTTGATAGTAGTTCCCGATATTTTGTCAATCTTTTATTTATCCTTCGTTTTATAGCATTTTTTTTAGTAGATATAGGCATTCATCATCGTCATCAACTTCACCTTATCCCAATTATTCGGTTCAATAACATGAATCTTATTTGCCATTTAACTCTCAATCATAATTTGTGAAACATATCTTTTTAGAGCCCTTGAGTTGCATTGAAGTGGTCGTTCTAACTGGTGCTGTTATTGTAATCTTTTGCACATAACTGAACCATCTCCAACAACTTATTTCTTATTTTCTCACTTGTTGGAGTCTTCAGAAACTTTGTTGAATACACACATTTATTTTTAAGCTTACTCATCATCCATCTCCCCTTGTTATTCATAAAGCATGATTAGTCCAATTGTTGTCTTGTAACTGTAGTTTTTCAGTGGTTTGATAGATAGATAGATTACACATTGATCATAGGTTCCTTCAGGCATGGATCTGTACCCTGAGCATTTCACATGCCACACCCTGACATGAAAGTATATGGGAACCATAGATGATTTTCCTCGAGCTACAAGTGAAAAAGCATCTATGGTTCCTATCCACTTTCACGTCAAGATGTGCACTCCACCACGACTCTTTCCTTTATTGAAGAATGAGGAAGATCTGCCCTCACCAAACTTGGTTGTAAGACTCATCTTACTGCTTTCATGTGGTGTGGTGTGGGGTTGGTTAACGTGTTGTCTAACTTAACTTTGGACATTGACATGAAGATAAAAGGGTCACACCAAATTAGCCTTTTATCAGATTGGGTTTTATCATATCTTAATGTTGGGATCCAAACCCAATCTGATAACAGTTGGATCGGTATTGAATTGGGCCAAACCTGATTTAATATAGAAAATCTAACTTAATCCCATATGTTTAGACAGATCTATATAATAAAAAACAATGGTAGGGCTCACTAATGCCCCATAATCTATGGTGATCCTAATTTATTGCTTTCTTCCTCTCCCATTCAATTTTGTTGTCTTTGACATCCTCGCTCCCTGCCCCCCTTCCCTTTTGTAGTGTGCCAAACCTGATTTTAATATACAAAATCTAACTAAATACTATATGTTTAAACAAATCCATATAATAAAGGAAAAATTACTTGGAGGGATTTTTTCTAAATAGTTCTTAAGTATTTGACAGTCTCTTAGTTGTCCATTTAATAAATGTTTCTTTTCTTAACAGTCCTTGGACCTTATCTCCTACATTTCTCATGATTTTAACTCATCTTTTTTCTCAAAAATTGGATTTTTGGCATTTTAATTGAGTTAAGGAGACTCCATTCCGTTGGAAAGGATTTAAGAAGAAAAAAAAGTTATTTTTAAGATTGGCAAAAAGAAGAAGTCATTTTCAATGATTTTTTCGAACATTTTGAAGATTTATGTAAATAAATTATGATTTTTTCACTTTTTTTTTTTTAGTTTTTGGATAAAAATCGAACTAAAATGATTCTTTTGTGTTGAAATCATCTAAACAATTTGTTTATAGTTGATTTTTCTTGTATTTTTGGTGCACGATTTACTCATAGGTAACATATTATCAATGAACAAAAGATCAAAAAAGAAAGGTTATCTTTCCATATTGTAGACAAAAATTGAAAAATAAATAAATAGTGATATGGATTCTAAACCTGACATTTGAGATTCCTTTTGTTTACGACTTGGACAGCAATCTTGTTTGAGAGACTAATTGAAATGGCATCAATCTCCTCAAGTCATTTTAGTATCATTCCTAAAAAAGTGAGCTTTTAAATGTTGATTTGTATTTCACATTCATATGATATTTTGAAAATCTTGGACAAGTCAATAAAAATTCGGCAAATCTAACAGATTTTATTTTGTTTTGATAAAAATTTATATTTTTTAGTTATTTAAATATTTATTATTTATAAAACGATGATGTTGCTATTAAACATCTACTAATCCACCTTATAAGAAGAAATTTTTTTATAATTTTTAAATGAAAAATGTATACTTATAAATAATTTTGAATCAAGTAATATATATATATATATATATATATATACATCCTTACTGACTTTTTTTTTTCCTAATAATATCTTTACTCATTTTATTTTTTAGTAAAAAAGATAAAGGCATATTAGTTTTTTTCACGTAATAAATGCTTATTTACATATTTAATACTTGTTTCTTACATAATAAATGCTAAGCATTTAATCTTTAGAATTAAATGTCTTGTTAAAATAAATGATATTGCAATTAATGTAAATATGTATTTATTGTGAAAAAAATCAATATACCTTTATTTTTCACTAAAAGATAAAATTATTGAAAAAAAAAGTGTTGGACAATACTAACATCCTCATGAAGTATTAGATGTTAGCATTCCCCATATAGTGAAAAAGACAAGGGTGTATTGGTTTTTTACACAATAAATGTTTGTTTATATAATAAATGCTATGAGTATTTAAGTATTTTGCAGTAAATTATTTGACAATTAATGCCAACATAATAAATATATTTATTAATAACATATTAAATGCATTTATTATGTAAAAGACTAACATGTCCTTGTATTTTTTCATTAAAAGACAAAATGGGGAGAGGTATTATTGAAAAATAAAAGTATTGGACAATGCTAACGTCCCCACGAGGGAAAGGATTGGTTTGGTTGACAAAATTGTAGACGAATTGTTTTGTCTTACATGGGCTAAAAATTTTTGAATGGCCTGATTTTTTGAAAAGTTGATCTCTATGGTGTTTTGCCCTCAGAAAAAATCTGCCTATTTTGAAGTTTCTAACCTTAGTTTATAAATTGAAGAATTGTGAACTATTAATTTTTACTGTTAGTTTGTAACCATTTTTCATGGGGTAATTATAAAAGCACCCCACAAATTAATAAGGACAACCCACACCATAGCCGAATTATTTTGTCTTATATGGGTTACAAGTTTTGGATTGAGCTGATTTTTGATGAGGATGATTTTTATGAAGAGGTCATTGTAGACATGAAATGTTCACAATGAACTTCAATACTACATTGTTTGGAGTCGCCACCATTCTTTTTTAGAAATGGGTGTGAATGGGCACCCGAATTGATCATTTTGAAAATCATTTTTTTCATGGCATTGTAGTGACTCTCATTCATTGGAAAGGGCAAGGTCTACCTTAGATCTAGGTAAGGAGGTCCGGTTAGAGAATGGGGAAGGTGTTAGGCACCCCATCCTCTCCACCAAAGGTGGTTACCTTGCTTGGCCATTTTATTTTGTAAAAAAACTCAAGAAAACAAATATTAAAATGCATGAAAATGTATGGTAAGAGTGGTGTGTGCATTAAGTGGAATGTTCCCTAAAAAAGGGATTTTGATTTCAATGTGACATTAGGGACATTCTATGGAAGAGAATGACCCATATAATCACATTAAATTTATGAAATGAATGTTGGTTTGAACTCTTAGAGAGACTCCATAATGGAGTTCCCTTGAAGTCACAACCATGATGCATGTATGCATGGCTAGAAACTTAGTGTTTCACCCCATCAAGAGGGTGACACATTTATTCATCATTGCCATGCATAGGTGAGTGTGTGCATTGTGTACAAGATGATGCATGAGATTGGGATGAAAAGGGCTTCAACCCCCATCCTTTCGATCGAACCTTAGTCCAATCTATCGGGGATGGGAGATGGTGTGCATTACATCCTAAAGGATTTCTAAAAGAGAAAATAAAATAGAGGATTAGAATAAGAAGATGCAAGCTTTAAAATAAATAACTACATCTTATCCCCACCTTGTCCCTTAATGAACTTGAACCTTGAAGAGTAGGCTTGAGAGATGAATGAGATGATTGAGAGTGAGTTGAAGTTTAGAAGATGAGAGAATGAGTATGAATTTTTGTAGAGTTTTAGGTTGAGAGATGGGGGCTTGAGAGCATGAGTTGATCATGGAAAATGAGGGTATTTATAGAGTTTTTGGAGAACTTTTGGGGATAAAGTGGTCTAACCCTAAAAATAAAGAAAATGGACATGAGATTTAGGTTATTTCTTTTTGGATTTTCCATTTGTATGAGGGTAAAGATGACATTTGTGAAGAAACCCTAAAAGCATGCTTTGATCCTTGGTTTTTTGGTAAATAGAGGTGAGAGAACAAAAGTACTTTTGGGAGGGTGAATAGGAGGATGACATGTGTAAAGGTGGAGTGGTAGGTAAAAAGTAGATCTTGGTTTATTTGTAAATAACTCATAAAGCAAGGGTGGAAGTGTAGTTTTGAAATGGACCAATGGGAAAACAAAAGCACATTTGGGAGGGTGAATAGGAGGATGACATGTGTAAAGGTGAAGTGGTAGGTGAAAAGTAGACTTTGGTTCATTTGTAAATAACAAATAAAGCAAGGGTGGAAGTATAATTTTGAAATGGACCAATGAGAGAACTCCATGTATGTACTTGAAGATTCCCACCTTTTGAGGGCATAATGGGAAGTTCCCTCACCTTTATAGATTATTACCAAAGACCAAATAACCTTTTTGGTTTGACTAAACTTTTTTGAGAAGGGCATTCTTGAGTTTTCACAAAGGGAAAGTTGACCCTCCAATTAGATGATGCATTGGGTATTGGGGGCTTATGAGGCATCAACATGTGTCATCATATAAGGGGTAAGAGAATGGACTTGGGTTTGGGTTTGGGATATGGACTTGGATTTGGGCTTAGGATGGACTTGGTTTTGGGTTAGGGATGTGGACTTGGGTTTGGGCTTAGGATGGACTTGATTTTGGGTTAGGACATGGACTTGGATTTGGGTTTGGGATATGGAATTGGATTTGGGTTTGGGTGATGGGCATAGGTTTAGGTGGATTAGGGACAAGGTATGGGCATGCGATGATATGAGATGATGCATGTATGTATGAAAATGATGCAAAATAGCAATGTGGATCCGTCGAAGAACTTGAGTTCTAAATCGAAATTAATTCGAGAAAATTTGGATTTTCCTATGGGTTCGTGCAAATTGGGGTGTCTACAGTCATCCCCACAAAAAATCAGCCCATTCCGAAACTTCTAATCCCATCAAAGTAAGTTCAAGAACCGTAAACCATATATTTTTTTTTATTAACTAGTTTTGATGGGGTTAGAAGTTTTAGAATGGATTGATTTTTGGTGAGGATGATCTACTTATCGTAAAAATCAATGTCATAAAAAATCAGCTGATACTAAAACTTTTAACCCATATAAGATAAAATAATTTGGCTAAGTGTGCGTTGTCCTTATTAATTTGTAGGGTACTTTTAGAATTACCTTTTTTCATGGCGTTAGAAGTTTTGGAAAGGAATTATTTTTTATGAGGATGATCTCTATGGTTAGAAATAAATCCATTCCAAGACTTCTAACCCTATGCAAAGTGGTTACAAACTAACGATTAAAAATTGACGATCCACAATTCTTTAACTTATAAACTAGGGTTAGAAATTTTAGAATGGGTTGATTTTTTATGACAATTATTTCTTCGCCATATAGATCATTCTCACAAAAAATTAGGTCATTCCGAAACTTTTAGCCCATATAAGATAAGATACTTTGTCTAGAACTTTGTTTACAAGTTTGTCTACGGAACTAACCCCCCATCTCTCTCTCTCTCTCTCTCTCTCTCTCTTTATATATATATATATTACAAAAAAGATTTTTATGATTTTGACAAAATATTAAAAAAACATGGCTGATTCAACGATTTCGAAAAAAATATTTTAGTAATTCATCCTAAAATTTAAATAGAAATAACTAGAATGAGTCAACTCAATCTTTCGGGTACGAGATGGGTTTACAAATCATAGGCCAAATCCAATTGGAATGGTTTGAAATTTTAGATATCATCTGAATTTTTTTTGGATATAGAACTGAATTCTAATATTTTTTTAATATTTAGATATACTTCGGATGCAAAGATTGTGATGTATAAACATCTAATGCGAGGAAATCAGATTCAAATTATAATTATAAGTAATAATAATATATATATTATACATACTAGAACCGTTGCTCTTCTACTTTGCACCACCCTTTCCTTGCTTCGATTTCTTCATTTCCTTAGCCTTATGATTGTAAATGGATCAGATCAGACCCGAAATCCAATCCTATAACTTCAAGTCTGGATCGATGATTTAGATTCCAATAAAGATACAATTCGATCACCATATCCCGATCTGATAAAATATTAGGAATTATATTTATATATTTGTTTAAATGTATGAAGTTTATTTAGATTTTGTATACAAACTAGTTTGGCACCATTAGAGCCTAGTCCGATAGTTATTGAATCGGGTTTCGATTTTAATATTGAGATCTAATAAAAACCTGATCCATTAAGAGCCTGATCCATTACTTATCGGATTAGTTCCAAATCCGATCCTATCCTATCCTCATTGGAGTGGTACCAAATCTACCCAAGCTCGAACCGAGTCCATCGATAGTCCTAGCTTCAGCCTCCTTCCTATGTTGCCGAAAGACGTCTCAAAATCATTGTAAACTCCACTTTGGATTATAAATCTGTGATGATTCATGTTTCACCATGAGAAGGAGAGCATCACCATATAGAAGATGCTCACTTAAGGGTCTATAAGCGACGCCATGAGCATTGTGATTGGAGGTGGCATCGCTTAATCGTTTAGGTTAGTCTCGCTCTCTTTTACATGAAAATGATATTCTAATTGATCACAATGCGTTTGGATTGAGAGAAATGGAGAGAGAAAAATAGAAAAAAAAATGACTTTCTCTTCATTTCTCTTGTTTGGATTGTTAAGTGAGGACAGAACAAAAAAATAATAGAAAGAAAAATGGGTCAATTTTTCCTCTCTTTTTTTTCTCTCCAATTCGGAGAGAAAAGAAATACGCGTGACTGATAGGGGCCATAAAAATTATAACTCTGCCATTTTTTTTTTCTCTCCAAATTTAAGTTTTTCTATTGTTAAACTAAACAAGAAGGAAAGAAACTCCATTTTTTTCTTTCTTTTCTTTTCTTTTAATGGGTTTCTTTTCTTTCAATCCAAACAAATTGTTACGGTGATGGGGGTAAACCTAATCTTGCATTTTGTAAGGGGTAAACCTAATATCACTAATTTAAATGGATCTCTCTCTAAAATTTGCAAAAAAGAAAAAAAGAAAAGAGAGCTGTTCAACCTAACTTTTACTTATTACACTCCATTTTTTTTTTAATTATTTATTATACCCCATAAAGATTAAAATACACTCTCCAAACATTACAAAAGTTTGTCTCAAATCACAATCTCAACATTATAACACCGGTTTAAACAATTTTAGTAGTTGTTTACCAATTTGATTCAAACAAAATCTTAAGCTTGAAAAATAATTGTCTAACTAAAAAAATGTGAGAGTTTCTATTGGCTCACCAACTTTTACTTATTCTTAATCATTCACTTATTTTCTTGCATGAATTTTAGGGGTGGTTATGGGTCGGGTTGTGTTCGTGTCGTGTTGAAGTAAGGGTATTACAAAAATTTACTAAACCCAAATCCAAGCCATTTAATAATCGTATAAAAAACTTAAATCCAAATCCAACTCATTTATAAATAGGTATACTTGACTCAACCCATATATAACTTGTTTAATAAAATTGTAATATTATAGGAAAAATACCTCCCCCCCCCCCTTCTTCACCCAAATATAAAATACCATCACTAAAATTAAAGTCACACAACTGTAAACTAAATTCAATGGTGAAAAATAACTTTGTTTTGAACTTTTTTTTTTTTTTTTTTCTAAATTAATAGAATTTTGTCCTTTAATGTTATGTAGCCATGTTGCCATGTTTTTAGATGCCATAAAGTGATATGGCCGGAAAACTTTCCTTACTAACATAGTAAGAAAAGTAAGTTTTATTATTATTAGCTAAGTAAAGTATATTTGATTATCACATTAGACATACTAGCCTTATTTAGTAAGATCTTAAGTCTTACTTAGGGTCGTTTTGCTCATATGGATCACCGTATTAAAAATCAAACACCATGGGCCTGTGTGGATTGACTTTTTTAAGTACTTCTGACTTTTGCGGGAAGTCAGAATCACTTTAAAGGTGTTTGGATAAATAACTCCTAGAAAGAACTACTTTACTGTAGAGTCATTTTAGTGTTTTTTCACGGAATACTAATGGTACGACTTCTCTAAACTACTTTTGCACGGAGCCACAAAACATTGTCAAAATGACAGGATTAGGACAAGTATGCCCTTCATAAATTTTAAAAATTACAAACCTACCCTTAAAAAGGCAATTGGAATAATATTATATTACTATCCATTGATATGGTGGTAACCTTTTGATGTAACATTTGGGACAAGTATGCCCTTCATAAATTTTAAAAATTACAAGCATACCCTCAAAAATGCAATTGCAGTAATACTATATTACTATCTATTGATGTGGTGGTAGCTTTTTGGTCTAGCATTTGGGACAAGTATGCCCCTCATAAATTTTAAAAATTACAAGTATATCCTTAAAAATGCAATTAAATAATTTTTTTTATTATTATTCATTGATGTGGTGGTAGTCTTTTAGTGTAGCATTTGAATTTGGATTTCTACCTCCCCCAATTACTTACTCGTTGATTTATCTATGAGCATTCAAATCATGGTTGAAATTTTCTTATTGCAAGATTGATGTGAGCAATTACACACAAATTTACCATCTATTGATGTGATGAAAGCTTCTTCATATTTTTAGTGGTTATATATATTTGCTCACAATATCTTCTATTTGTTTATAATTGTTGGGTGTTTATATTAGTTTTTATAGATAAAAATAATAACTTTTATTTCTTTTGAAGAATAATTTGTTGATTAAAATGTTAAAAATAGTAACTGATACTTATAAGGGCATTTTGATCATTTTAACAAAATCCAAAATAGTTTTCAAATACAAAACTTTATCAAAAGTACTTCCAACAGTACTTTTCAGAACTTGCATTCAAACGCAAAACAGTTATCCACCTACTTCAGACAGTACTTCAAAAAGTACTTATGAAAGTACTTATATTCTAAGTACTTCTGGCTCCTGTATCCACACGGGTACATGTCTCTAAATTTTCATGAAAAAATAGATTAAAATAAATAAATTAGTGAGAAAAATGTTTTTTAATTCCAAACTTTAAAAACTTAATCATTAATTATTTGAAAAATATCTTAAAACACCCTCTATATTTTATAGAATTTGAAAAAATATATATATTATAAAAAAATCTTAAGAAATTCTAGCAAAAAAGATATAATTTACGGGTTGACACCTTAACCTAGACTCGACCCATATGATAATTGTGTAAAATGAGTTGACATTATTATAACCCAAACCCAATTAGACTTGACCCAAACTTACTAATTTCGTATTGAGTCGTGTTAAAATTGCCACCCCTAATGAATCTCCAGTACTAAATACGACGAAATTTCAAGTTTGGTAAACTTTTCATTTTAGTTCCCAAAACATGTAGTCTTCATTATAAAGTTCGGTACACTGTTCATTTTAATTTCGAAAACATACTATAGACACCCAAATTTGACCGGGCCCTCGATGCAAAGTGTCCAAAATTTATCGAAATCGGAATGGGTCCTAAAACCTAAACCTTCAAGAAACTCACATTTTTTTTTCAATAAATGGCCCAAGGCCCTTCCCACGTAGCCCATAGACTAAAGACTCATCACCTTTCCTCTACACTCATCAACCCAACTCAACCATAACCCAATTCCACTCAACTCGTTACTATGCCTATTCAACCCATCACCTAAGTCCATTCAACCTAACCATGGCCCGATTCCATTCAACCCATCACCTAAATCATTATATCTAAACCCAATCTTATTACCATTACTATTCAACCCACTACCCAATTATCTATCGAAGCCCAACCTATCTACCCAAACCCAATTCTCAACCCAAGTCCAACATCACAACCAATCAATTAAGATCATCAAGGTGGGACACATGTCACCACCTCAATTCACCTCCTACATCCAATTACCAATCGCTATCACTTTTTATCTAAAAACATCATCTACCTACCCCTAATCTACCATCATTATTCCCTACAAATCCACCTGTAGACACCCCAATTTGAATGGGCCTCTATTCGAAAGGGCCCAAAAATACCGATTTTCCAAATAAATGGGCCAATGGGCCTAAGTCATTGAAAAGTGACATTTTGACCAAATCGAGGCCCCTAAGACCTTCCAATGGTCTAGGAGGCCCATCAAAAGGAATCGGCTCACCCTATGCTTTCCCAATATTCACCGTGCCATTCCCAAAATTGAAAATGACGAATTATCAATAAAATTTACCAGCGGGCCCTAAAAAGCCCGATTTGCCAACACGTGACATTTTGATCAAATCAATGATTTCAAAAACCTAAAAATAAAATAAAATAAAATAAAAAAAACAAGACTTGGGATGCCTACCACACCTATCCCTTCACCGCTCCATCTCCGAATCCGAAAAAACCTAAGCCTACTTAAGGCCCATAAACCCTCAATTCTTCAAAATCTGTCTTCCTCATCTTAACCCTAACCTAAACCTAATCCCACACCACATAAAATCTAAAACCAACCTACACTCTCAAAATCCATTCCAAAATAATCCTCAACCAATCCCTAAAACTCAAAACCATTTCTAAAACCCAAGCCCAACACTACAAAGCCCACAAATCATTATCCATATCCAATTCATTATCCAACCCACAACCCACATCAACCAATCACTCTTTTATCATCAAAAGATGACACATGCCATCACTCCCTCTCACCTCCCTTATCAAACCACTCACCCCATCACCTTTCTCTAAAACATTAACTACCCACATCACATTTTCTTTAAAAAATCACATCAACCCACACCCTCCCCTAACCTACCCTCATTACTCCCTATAAACCTCCATTCTCTCAAATCAAACACATCAACCCACACCCTCCCCTAACCTACCATCATTATACCTCTCCCTAATCTACCATCATCATTTCCTATAAACTCATCTTTACAATCTAAACCTACACCCATTCTCTCAAATCAAACACTCAACCTCTCCCATCAATTAAATCTAAACCCCTAACATCCACACATCTTGTCACATGTCACTATCTCCCTCACCCTCCCAACCACCCTCTTACACCCTCCATTCTCTTAAACCAAACACCACTCAATCAATCAACCACTCTCTTAAACACCCATTATCTCATCTCACCAAACACTCCACCCAAATGGTTTGGATAAGATCCAAATCATTTGGATCAAAACACAACCCATTTACCCTCATTACATATTTACTCCTCTATTAACTCTTAATTTCATACCCCCCACCTTTAAAACTTATGCCATTCTCTACTCTCCCAATCTCTCATCCCATTATACCCCTAAACACCTTCCAAACATCTATAAAAACCCCCCTCCTCTTCCCAAAAATGGTTCCTAACTCTCACAAAAAATCTCTTACTAAATCTCACAAAAATCACGCTACTCTCTTCTCTCAACTCTCAACTCATCTCTTCTCTACTCTCTCCCACTAATCTAAAAAGAATTATACTCTCATGACTCATTAAGGACTCAACTCAAGAAGACATTGAAGAAGAAGAAGAATAAGAAAAACAAAGAAAGAAAAAGGGTGAAGCATCAAGGTGGGTTCAAAGAATACCCCCTTCCCCCCTCCTTCTCTACCCTCTACATCTTCCCTCTTCTATTCCCCCTCTTCTCTTTATTTTGTTTTAGAAATTTTAGGATGAATGGACCCCAAGGCTAAAGGTTTATAAAGGTCATTTGATAGAAATGACCCTATGATCAAGCCAAAAACGAATCCCTACTTAGGGTACAAATGCACACACGTGGCACTTTGTCTTCATTTTTGTATTTTCAATCAAAATGATCGAGTTGAGTTGAGGTCACCGCCACTTGGCGGGGAGAAAAGGGTGCCTAACATCTTCCATTTTCTCCAACCGAGCCACTTACCCCGAATCTTAAGGTTTGACTTGTCCTTATCTATCGTGAGTCACTACGAGCCAAAAATGGTAATTTTTCGAAAATGTACATCGGGTGACCATTCACACCCATTTACAATATGCATGGTGGTGACTCCAAACTTTAGTAGATGTGGCCGTCGTAATGACGAAAACCACTTTTACAATTCAAACCCACACCTATCCTTTCAAATCAAACACTCATTCTCTCTAATCAACTCATCTAACACTTTTTCTTATCTAATCAAATCGACACCCCTTTTGACACGACACCACTTCCTCCACCCTTCCCAAAACCTAATCAATTACCCTCTTATACAACCCATTCTTCTAATTAAAATCCAATCCCCTCAACTAATAAAACACTTAATCAATCAATCACCATTTTACACTCCCATTCTCTCAACCAAAAACCACTCATTTCATTCTACTTAATACTCAACCTAAATGGGTTGAAATATTCAACCCATTTAAGTCATAAATAACCCATTTAACCCCCCTTACACAAATGCCTTTCCATCTCTTTCAATTCACACACACCCCTACTCACAAACTTCAAACCATTCTATTCATTCTCATCAATTCACCTAATTATACCCCTAAAAATTACCTTCAAAATCCTATAAAATTCTCTTATCCTCAACACAATTCTCACCTAATGAAAAATTAAGAAAAATAACCTCCAAAACTACAACTCTCTACTCACTAACCATCCTCAATTCTCCCAACTTATCAACTTAACTCTCAACCATCAAAACTCTAACTCCTTATCATATCAAGATCAAGATAAAGAAGACTCATATTTTGAAAGACAAAGAAGATCAAATCAAGTTTAAGGTGGGTTTTGAAAAAAATCCCCTTTATCTCCTCTCCACTTCTCCTTTTCTACTTCTCCCCATTCTTTACATCTATGCACATACCACAAAAGGCTTGAGCTATCAAATAATCCATTTTTAATAAGGGTGCCTTCAATAGTTTGAACCAACATTGAAGTCCCTCGCTCGAGGGCACATATCGGATCTTTTTTATTTTTTTATTATTTATTATTTCAAACCAATTGATTCCGAGGTTACCACCAACGATGGAGGGAGTAGGGTGCCTAACACCTTCCTTACTCCCTAATATGGACCCCTTACCTAGATAAAAAATTGGACCAACGGATCTTATCCATACGAGAGTCACTAGATGCCAAAAAACATGATTTTTCAAAAAATGCAACCTAAATAATTATTCATACTCTTTTCTAAAAATAATGATGATGACTCCAGACCCCCCTAAAGTAGTTGAGATATTCGAAAAATGAAAATCTCGTGCCTACACATGCATTCTTCATTTTTATAATCGACGATGAACTTGTGTATTTGTCATTTTTAATATCTATGAATTCATAAATATACCAGCACATGCATGTTTTGGGAATTCAAATGAGTAGTGTACCCAAACCGGAATTTGAACGTAAGTTGTGCACGTTTTGGGAGTAATCCTTATTTTAATTGAATAGTAATAAGTAAAATTTGGGGTGCCAATAGCAACTCTCAAAGAAACCTCTACGTTAAACCCTGCTGCGGCTTCTCTTCTTGCTCTCTCAAAATCAATCAAATAGTTGTTCTCAAATAGAGATTTATCTGAGAGACCAAAAATTATACCTAAATCCCTCTTTGAATAGCGTGAAACAGAGATTCAACAATTTTATCTTGCAATGGCAGAGAATATGATTTGCCATGCTTGTGAAAATCAGGGTTTCGATTGTATAGATGGATTCTATTATTGCTGTAGATGTGGATCTCAAGCAGAAGACATGGCTGAAACAGGCGTTGCTGATGAAGATTTTGTAGATAAAGGTAACAATCAGGGCGCTATCTACTCATTAGGGCATCGTCGCACCGTACATGCGATCAAAACCGAACCCATAAATCTTATATCTCAGTCCGAAACACAAGATTCACAATTCTGGAGAACCCTAACACAAACCCAAACCCTAACTGGTGAACTCAAAACCCCTAAAGAACAAGAAGAAGATGATGTAAAACCTTCTGTACCGTGTGATTTTGGTGGAGGTGCTGTGAGGGTTTCGTCTTTGAGTTCGGAGGATTTTTCTTCGGAAATTCGTGCTAGGTATATTATAGGGATTCAATTTATGGTTCAGTTCCAGTGTAAGGCTCTGGTAGAGAAATTCGGCGTAAGTCCATTAATTTGTGGGTTGGCTGGTGTGATTTGGTTGAGATTCGTCGCGGTGTCTAGGGTTTTTGATGAAGGATGGGCGGACCAGATTGTTGAGGATTCAGAGGTTCAGAGACAAGGCAATTATCAGTACTTTCATGATCTCTTTTCCTCCTCTAATCTTTATTAGTTCTTTTATAATTTCCATTATAATGCATCTATTGTTTTATAGAAATTGATTATTTTATTTTATTTATTTTTGATGTTGAATGTGGAGGTCTCTATTGGTATCATGGTTTTAAATCGCGTCCGAGACGGAGACAACTCATCCGATACGTCTTGGTATCATCCACCTACGAGATGGATAGACAAGTCATATCGGACGAGATTTAAAACCCCGGTTCATTTTTCTCATTGTTTAATGAGATGACTCAAATGTATCAGAAAACTCGTCCAAGACAATTCGGTCTCGTTCATGGATGAGACGACAAAACGAGTTTTAAAACCATGATTGGTATATGCTTCCACGTTAATTGTCAATTTACTTGCTAAAAATAAAAAAAACCTTCTCATTAAAATTGTTTCTATTTACTAGTGAATTGTACATTGTAACCTATATAACAATAAGATGATACTTTAGGGTTTTGCCCAGCCAAACATGTATTGACGTTCACCCTGAGGTACAAGGCACTGATAAATTTTTGTTTGATGATTTTCAATAAGGAAATCTCTTATAAAAGAAAGCTGATGTTGTTGGGTAGATTTATGGTGTTCTGAAATGCTCTCTATCATTTTTGCATGTTTCTTCCCTTATTTTGTTTTTTGATACAATCTGAGTCAATATAGCTAATAATAATTCCAAATGTTTCTTGCCTTATTTGGTTTGTTTGATAAAATCTGAGTCAAAATAGCTAATATATATATATATTTTGATGATGGGGGTCTTAGACCAGTAAGCCTGACTAGCAGGGTCGAGGTAATTGGTCTCTTAGAGCATCATATCTCACTCAAATCCCCCAGGTACATGCAATACCCACAAACCACACATACTAGGTCAGCCTGGATAAATCCATATGGGTGACCGACGAGGGGGTTTGAACTCAAGACCTCTCCCTTTTTGGAGGGAGTCCCTAGCCACTATGCGCAACACTCATTGGTTTAAAATGTTATGTTATAACATGTGCACAGAGATATCAGTGTTTTGGGCTTTTCTGAGATGACATGTCAAAAACCCTCTTATTCAATAATGTTTTGGGATTCAAAGATCTTATCTTCAGATTGTTTTCTGTTAGCATGATAGATTATGTTGGGGCTTAGACCCATAGTTCAGTTGGTTTGACGTCTTGCACATCAATTTCGAGGTTGTGGGTTCATGTCCAGCTTACCCATTAAAAGAAGATTTTGTTGAACCTAAGCTTGTCTTCAATATAGAAGAGCTGGCACATTGTTTTCTATTAGCATGATATATTTTGTTGGGCTTAAGTTTGTGTGGGTTACTTTAATTATCTGTAAGGTTAATTTACGTCATTTCACTGAAAAGATTGAGTTGATGTTAGTCTCTTTGTTGGGGTACCTCCAACATTTTTACAGTAGAGGGTGGTAGAATTCTATTAAGGTGTGTAGTTGTACTTTATTCTGATAAAACCAGGGATGCATGCATAGTCACACTCGCTCTAAATTTGGTAGTATAGAATGAAACTGTGTGTCATATACATGTCCTGCATCAAATGATGGTAGGAGTGCATGGAATCTCTGCTAAATGTTTAAGGAACATATCAATGAATCATTTGTTTTCCATGTTCAATACACATTGAAGCCCACTGTGCCAGAGATAACCTTTTAGAACGAACTTTTCCTTTTCATTTGGAACTTAGCCCAGCGGAGGAGAGATTTGATACACAAAATATAACATTACACTATTAGGTCATCTTGTTTCTAAAACCGAGTCTTATTAGATACTTATTTAGCCAAAATTTTAGAACTTGCTTTTTTTCCATATGACAATTTTCTTTTGCAAGCTATTTTGTGTGTGTAATTATGAGATATCCTATAATATTATTGGATCTTGATCACATGGGAAAGCTGATTGAAAAGTGACAAACTTGGAAGTGCTTAAGCTTTGAGGAAGAAGAGTGTTTTAAGCACATTTCCAATTTTTAGTCGTTTTTTTTAAACATTCTCTATTTATGGTTGCTGATGTCTGCTTGAGAAATTTGTAAGGTGTTGTAATGCTTCTCATTTATTCTATTTTTTATTATATTTTCTGCTTATTAAATACCTTCTCATCATTGATTTCAGGAGATTCAAAAATACGCCAGCCTAAGGTTAAATTCAGGTCCGAACCTCATAATATACACGGTGAAAGGGCAGTAATGATATGGTTTAGATATTTGAGAAAGAGAATACCCATATCTTCTTCTCTAGCGGTTACTTTTTTGGCTTGTCATATTGCAAGGGAGGCGATCCTACCAACAGACATAGTCAAATGGTCACTCGAGGGGCAGATTCCATATCTGAATTCTTTTGTTGACATCGAAAAATGTTTTGGACGGCCTTCAAGTGCATGCCCGTTGAGTTCAAGTTTCATGTTTAGGCCTTTTCAAGTTCTTGGATCAAAGGAATTAGAATCACAAGCAGGTTTTGTTGCTCAACAAATAGGCTTGCACCTTCCTTCTGTGAACTTCTACGCAATAGCTCGCCGCTATCTCGAACAACTCTCTCTCCCAGTTGAAAAGATTCTTCCACATGCATCCCGCATTTATGAATGGTTAATGCCCCCGGATTTGTGGTTATCGGCAAACCGACATAGGCTTCCAACACGTGTTTGTGTGATGTCAATATTAATGGTAGCCATAAGGATTTTATATAACATAAATGGTTTTGGTAAGTGGGAGGCAATGTTGTCCAGCTCCGGTGTTTCTTCTTCTTCATGTCACCAAGTGGAAAAATCTATTTCGCCGAGCAAGCCCGGGAAGAAAATTGATGATGTGAAGAGGTGTTCTCCTTCCAGTAATTTGCATGAGATGGGTACAAGAACAACTCAAGGAGCATCACATATTCAGACTTCAGAGTTTGAAACTGCAGAACTGCTTGCCCACCTTGAAACCACATATTACAAGATCTGCGACACACAAGGTAATGTCCTCAAATATAGTTTCAAAGACCTATGTTAATGTCTTTGAGAAACGTTGGTTGTCTTTGTCATTCGTATGTTTTAAGGAAGTTTAACTTATCAAAAAAAAAAAAGGAAGTTTATGCTCAGGAAGGGCAAGTTTTAAATTTGATGATGTTCCTCTTTTGCTGACAGAATATTCGAAGGACTTACCGACATATCTCAAGTTCTGTAATGATGTTGTTTTTTCGGGGCTAACAACATTGCTTGAGGATAATGAAGAAGAGAAGATAATAGATCAGTTATGGAAATTTTATGAGAAACAAGAGGTAATTTATACTCCATTAACAATAATGTGTCATTAGGTTTTTTACTGCTCTCTAGATTTCTAAATGTTGGACCCCACAATGTTGCATTGGCTAATGATTAATTTGCTTGGGAAGAAAAACTAAGAAAAGGTGTTGGATAGAAAAATATCCACGTTCAAGATGCTATCCTAATAAATTATTTTACTTTTGTTTAGGTGCCATGGACAATTTTTTCTCTATTGATTATCTTCTATCATCATTGTCATCTATGCCTTATCTGTATTAGTTGGGAATTGGGGATGACTACATGAATCCAATTTCACGCTAGTCTCTCTGAAGATACATAAGGCATGCGTCTTCATATAGTTTTGTTTTTATTTTTGGCCTTTCATGTGCCCTAGTTATAGTCAAACTTTGGACCAAAGCACTTCCTAACCTATGTTAGAAGGACGCAACACTTTTAGGATATTTTCTATGGATCTACCGCTTAAACAATGGAAATAGTAGATAATCATCTCAGTAAATCAGTTAATTTTGTTTGTTATCAGCCTTTGTTGAATATGATGCTCAAACCATCTCAATCCCCCATTGGATCTACTTCAACATTTTCTTGAATGTTTTGATTTGTAATTTCTTCTTTTCTAGTGTTTCATTCATCCTCATATCTTCCATGCAAAGGTGTTAAGTTGGTACTTGAAATGATTCAGGTTAATGGTTTATTAAATGATTCAGGTTTAAGTTGATTAATGGTTAAGGTGCATCTATTATTGTTTCATGTATTGATATTTGTCCATCTTTGCATTTTCAATGGTAAGTCACATTTGATGCTTCTACTAGATATGACTCTTGCCTGAAGTCCAATTCCCTTTTCAAATTTCAGGATTCCGAAGCAGGAACGAGTTGCAGTAGAGGCTCGAGCCTAAAGAGACCAAGAGATGAAGAATGCGTCCCTAGTGTCTCCATGGGTCACAAGAAACCTCGAGGTGAAGGATTTCGTTGCAGTGCTACCTTAGATGAAGAAACTCTAGGCCTGGATGATCGCGTAAAGCGAAGTCTGGATAGAGACGGTGGTGGTTCAAGTCCACAGGAAGACCAAATTCTTGAACCCGGTGGTGGTATTTCGACAGGTTCTCTCAAAGACAAAGCCCTAAGACGATTGAAATCAAACATGGAGGAAAACATGTTTTGTTACATCCCTCCAAGGGTCAACCTGAAGAGATTTGATTATCTTCACTATGTAAGGAAAAACGATGGGGGAAGTCGGAGTTATGTCGCTCATGCAGATTACTACATATTACTTCGCGCTTGTGCTCGTGTTGCCCAAGTTGATGCCCGATACATGCATGCAGGGATGCTAAAATTAGAGAAGAGACTCGCCTGGATTGAAAACCGAATCGATCAAAGCTTGCATGTTTGGTGCCAAAATCCTTCTCCCGAGTCCAATGATGATCATGGGGATCCATCACAGGATATGGATGATTCCCTTGATTTTAGAACTACAAAATTATGATTTATTCTTTTGTTTTTCATATGTTGTTTATTAGGCTATATTATTTTTCAAGAAAGCTGTATGCTGTAACATCCATATGTTGAAACCACATCACAAAGGTGAGATCAGAGCAAAAGTTAAGATTAAACGTTCATCTCTCCTCACTACTTGAGATCCATTTTTGACAAGTGAAACATATAATATTTGATGATTATTTTTTCCTTAATATTACTTGGGAGTTCATTGTTTTTTAAAACAGTTGTGAATCAAATCATAATTATAATTAATCTTGCAATATAGAGGCTACTTTTAATTAATCTAATACAAAAGGCTGTGAGTCTTCAAATGAACCCACAGGCCACAACCTGCTATCAATCCCAAATAATGTAAGATTTTGTCTGTACTTCCTCCTTATTTATACAAGACTTAATATTGAATGAGATTGAACAATTAATTTGTTGATACAATCGTTATTATAAAAATCAATTTGTTCTAATATAACAAACAATGTAATTTTTTTAAAAACTGAAATAATGATAATTGCGGACCATTAGAAACCTTGACATGGATTGATTTTCCAATTTAATGTATGATTTGAATCATCCTTTTTACGCCCCAATACAAATAGGAAGGATATATGCTAAGTCATCCATCTCAAAAGTGGAAGGAATTGATTAGATTTCCTAGAACAAACTGGGTAACTGGTATCAAGGAATGCTTCTAGTTGACAACAAAGA
Organism: Akebia trifoliata; assembly: GCF_017979445.1. Taxonomy (NCBI): domain Eukaryota; kingdom Viridiplantae; phylum Streptophyta; class Magnoliopsida; order Ranunculales; family Lardizabalaceae; genus Akebia; species Akebia trifoliata. The sequence goes on along the minus strand of NC_141375.1, from coordinate 23,853,984 downwards.
ATGCTCAAATCAAAGGACTAGAAATCATCAACCAGATTAACAATTTTACTTCCGTTCAGTGGTATAATTAACAACAGGTTTGCTCTCTCTAGTCGTGTCTGAAACTTGGTGATCTCCCGACTTATCTTGTTGTATGTCCGTAGGGTTAAGGTGTCTGACCGTATGGACTAATTCCATCCCAAAAAAGTGTGGGAAAACTTGCGATATTGAAAAAAAGATTTTTTTTTTTTTTGAATTAATTACGCCATTGTGTATAACACAATGTGGTTTGCATTTTCTATTATTCCTTCAATGAATGAGGATGCCTACTCCTTTATGTTTTCATGAGGAGACTTAAAAGGTTCAACTAGACTGACAATGAATTACATTAGGGTGGTTCAAGAACAATCTGATAGATTGAGATCAAGACCTCGTAGGGACGTTAACATTCATCATTACATTCATTTTTTAATAATATCGCAGTCCAATTTGTGAGTTTTCAGATCTCTATCAATGTTGAAAATTGCCCACACAACTAAATCTTAAAAGAAAACATCACTCTACTAAAACAATTATATTTCTATTTGTTTAGACAAAAGATATCTTTACTATTTTATAAGGACATTTTTGGTATTAAAACCATGTTCATTTTAGAACTTATTGTTTTAATAATATATTTCAATTCCGAAAATGGTAATTTACCATTTTCAGAATTAAAATGTATAATATATCATTTTGATAAATTTTCAATTTTTAGTGCACGTTTTGGTAAAACACCTTTTAAATTTAACCTAACTTTTGTAACGTTTGAATTGGGGGGGGGGGGATTTTAACCTTTAACTAGGGGTGTGGTAATTAATTTATGATATTAGGGTGTAACAAGTAAAAGTAGGAGTGCCAATAGCAGCTATAAAAAATAATTTTAAACCAAGTTCAATGGTTTTTTTCTTCTACGAGACAACAGGTGAGTGAACTCGGTGTCTTGAGGGACGAGACGAGACAAAATACCGAGTTTTAAAACCACGACCATCTTTCGTCGTCTTCTCTGTTTCTCTTACACGAACACAAAAAAGAAAAAAAAAAAATAATAAACAGAGCTTTTCTTCTTCCCTCCATTAATGGCGACTCAAACCCTAATCAGAGAAAAACTCATTTTCAAACTTCCAAAGTATCTTTCCATAGCCATTCGCTCCAAAACAAGCTCAGCTCAATACGTCGCATCGAGGGCCAGAGACGCCACCTTCGAGAAACTCATGAAAAACTATAAAAATTATCTCAAAGTCGTCTCAGTTCAAGATCTCATCCTCTCAAACCCTAAGGACCCCACAATATCCCTCGAAATTCTCTCCAAGCTTTCTCAAAGGCTCCACCTCAATCGCGGCGCCTCATCGTTTCTCCGTAAATACCCCCAAATTTTCGCCCTATTCTATAATCGATCCAAGTTTCAACCTTTCTGCAAATTAACGGACACCGCATTTCAAATTTGGCGCCAAGAAGCGGAGGCGACCGATGCTTCGAAGCCCGTAGTTGTAGATCGATTGGTTCGACTTCTTTCAATGTCGGTCTCCAAATCTCTACCTTTGAGGGCAATTTTCAAAGTCTGGAGAGAACTCGGCCTACCAGATGATTTTGAGGAATCGGTAATTTCTCAAAACCCTAATATTTTCTCACTTTGCGATGGTCACGAACCCAAAACCCATATTCTGAAGCTTGTGCCTGGAAACCCTGGTTCCAGTTTTTCGACTGCTGTCCAGAATTGGAGGAAAGTAGAGTGTAGTAGGGAAGATTCTAGGTTTGATGAATCTGAAATTAGATTTGCTTTTCAACATGGGTTTCCGTCTGGGCTGAAATTGAGCAAGGATTTTAGGGCTAGGGTTAAGGAATGGCAGAAATTGCCGTATTTGGGACCGTATGATGTAATGGGAGAGAAAAGGAAATCGAAAGCTGGTATGAAGGGATTGGAGAAAAGGGCAGTCGGGATTGCTCACGAGTTCTTGAGTTTGACGGTAGAGAAGATGGTGGAGGTCGAGAAAATTAGCCATTTTAGGAAATGGTTTGGGATCGATTTGAATATAAGGGACCTGTTCTTGGATCATCCTGGGATTTTTTATTTGTCAACTAAGGGAAATAGACACATGGTTTTCCTGCGAGAAGCCTATAATAGGGGGTGCTTAATTGATCCAAATCCAGTTTATTATGCGAGAAGGAAGCTTCTTGATCTTGTTATTTTGGGACGCCGAGGTCTGTTTTTGGGTGATTCGGAGACAGGGAAGATTATAGGGAAAGAGGATGATGGGTTGCAGGAAGATGATGGAGATTAATATTATGAGAATGGGATCGACATTATATTAATTAGCCAAACGGGTCTGATGGTTTTGTTCATGGCGACAATAATGGTTTTAGAGATGGATTGGGATGACAAGGAGATTGTTTTTCAGGTGTTTACAGGTCCTATAGTGAGTAAGGTTGACAAGGAAGGAGAGTCTAAAGCTGATTAAGAAAGATTGACAAGTCTGTTTGTTTTATAATGTTCAATCATCCCTTCTTTGATCATATGGCTATTTGCATCATGATACATATTTGAGTCTGGTTGCAAGATGCATCAGCCATTTCGGTAAATGGGTTTGGATTCGATTTGAATAAAAAGGAACTATTCTTGGATCACCCTCAGATTTTACATTTGTCGACGAGGGAATTCTTAAGAGAAGCTTACGAGATGGGTGTTTGATCCAATTCCAGTTTATTACATGAGGAGAAGGCTCTTCTTGATCGTAATATCTGAGAGGTCAAGGTCTGTTTTCGTTTGATTTAGAGACTATGTTCAATTTAAGGAGAGAGAATTCTGTGTTGCAAGAAGAGTAAGGAGATGAAAACTCTGACTTACTAAGTGTGGAAATTTTGGAAGCAAGTTTTCAAATGGAATTATAGGACAAGAAAGGGATCAGCATTATTTATTTATTTATTTTTAATTCAGGCGAAAAAGTTCTGATGGTTTTGGGATGTTATTCAAGTTGGATTGGGATAACAAGGAGATTGTTGATTAGGTGTTCACAAATCCTAGAGGGAGTAAGGATGACAATGGAGTGGCAAAAGCTGATTAACAAATATCAGTGGGTAATGTTCAAACATCTTTATTGGATCATATGGATATTTGCATCGTGAAGCATGTTTCAGTATGGGTTGCAAGAGAAGATCGACCATTTCAGGAAATGGATTGGGATTGATTTGGATATATGGGACTTACTATTGGACCATCCTCTGATTTTTTTTTCCTCTAATGACCAAGGGAAATATATACATGATTTTCTTGCCAGGTTGTTTGATTGATCTGAATGAGACTCCATGGCGTGTTTTCAGGTGGTACAGAGATGGGGAAAATTAGGGGTAAGGAGGCTGGGTTGCCGGAAGAGGAAGATTTGATAATTTGAATTTTTGGATGATTTTTTTTGATTGGAAAAGAACTTGATGTTGAATTGCAGAGAGAGGGAAATTTAAATTTCGAGAGAGCTTTTGTGGGAAAGTGGGGCGCCTAGAGGAGCACACGGTTTAGCTTGTGGAAAGGGATCTCAAGGGCTCTTCCTCTTGTTCGTGCAAGGATTTGTTTTAAAGTGGGTTGCAATGATACTGTGAGGTTCTTGGGAGGACAAATGGTTGGGGCATGAGCCCTTATCAGAACAATTTCTCCGGCTCTTTGGTTTATCTACTAAGATGGGTCGGCCTATGTCAAATTTTCTAGTGCTCTCGAACAATCAGATTGTGTGGGATTATGGTTTTAATGATTGGGAGAGGACAAAGGACAGACTTCTCGGTTCAGTCTCTTTATGGTTCTCTTAGCCATGTGGATGGGGTGAGTTTTCCGGCATCAGCTATTTGGGATCCAAAAGTACTGTTTAAGATCTCCTTCTTCATTTGGTCCACTGCATTGGAGAAGATCCTTTCCATGGACCATCTTACTAGTAGAGGCTTATGCTTGCTCAATTGTTGTTATTTGTGCAAGGGAGATGGGGAGACGACAAACCATCATTTTCTGGTTCACTGTTGCTTTGCAAGAGGTGTGGGGGATTGTTTTTCTTGGGTCTATTAGGGGTCTCAACTTGCTATTTAATGTCAGTGAGTGCCCTTTTTGAGTTTTGGAGCTACTTGGGTGAACCTTTCCGAGTAGCTAAGAGGATCTTATGGTCTGTTACTCAGTTCGCATCTGTTGGGGCATTTGGAGGGAGAGGAATCGGAGGGTGTTTGATGCGAAGGAGCTATTATTAGATGATATGATTGTATCTTTATGGACCTTTTGCTCTTTTGGTGTGAAGTGTGTAAAGAATTTATGGGGATTTTCTTTGATGATTTTATGGGCAGATGGGAGTGCGTTTGTAGTATAGTACCTGTATAAGCATTGGGTTCTCTTTTTCTTTGTATTTCGTGGTCACCTTGATTACTTTTTTTAATTAAGTATATGCATTTTCTTATTAAAAAAATAAAATAAATCAGAATCTAGTCTTTAATGCCATTCTAGTATGAGAATGGATCAGCATTCTTAGTTCGGCATAAAATTTCTCATTGGTGTTAATTTATTGAATGTCTTTGGTTATGGTGATCAATACTAGTTTTCAAGATTTGAGTGGAATGAAATTTTTTCCTTCTGTTTGGTATAACCTGGGCGATGGACGAAAGATATTTTGTCCTTGAGTTGTGCTGGAGTGACGACAAGCTGGAACCTCATATCGCACTTCTTGATATGAAAGGATAGGAACCATAGATGCTTTTTTACTTGTATCTCGATGAAAGCATCTATAGTTCCCATACACTTTCACGTCAAGAAGTGCGATATGAGGTTCCAGCCTGAGGTCACTTCAGCATTATTCTTTGTCCTTGTGTGCTAGTTGCCATACTAACATCTTCTCTCTTGAAGGGTAACAATCTGTGGAAGCTCCTCCACTATACATTTTGCTTAGACCATTTGGAAAGGAAGGAATTCCATAGATTTTGAAAATATGACGGATCCCATGAGTTGGTCATTGTAAAAATCAAGCCACTTTGTGTAGGTTTTAGATTGCATGGTAGCTCACCTAGACCTCCATTCAGATCCCTTGGCTTGCATTTTCTTTTATTATAGTAACGAGTTCCTCTTTTTTTTTCCTATAAAATAATTAATAAAAAATCCTAGCTCCTTTGTACTATCGGACTTCCTTTGAAGGGATCTTCAGGGGAACTCGGTCTAAAGATTTGTGGTCTGGTGGGAGGCCGTAGTTCTTCGGTGACTATCCTTTTCTTTTGTGGTTTCTTGTTTGTTTGTTTGTTTTTTTTTTTTTTCGTTTTTGGTGAGATCCTCCCTCCATCTTTTTCCCTTGCAAGTACATTGGTTCCCCTATTTAATAAAACTGCCCTTTTTTTTTGGATTTAAAGAAAAAAAAATTAACCATCCTTATTCGAGCATATGGATCTTTGTGACTGATCCTTTTCTCTCAGTGAAATTGGTGGGGTGAAATGTCTCAATCCACAATCATCTACATCAATGGTGTCTGTCCTGACTAATTCACAATTCATTATGGATGTTGCATTCTCTGTGATTGTGGCATTTCATAGGTTACTGTTATGGGAGATGTTTGGATTTTTCTTTCTTTATGGTATGAAAACCATACTCATTTTGGTGATTGCCATTTTTTTTTTTGTGTGTATGCTTATTGTGGGTATCCCCACCCGTCGGGTGAGACTAATCCCACGGTCAAACGCACCACCCCCTCGGAAAGTCCTACGTGCAACTGGTTGAGTCGAGGGTGAAACAGACCCTGGACTGTACCTAGGGAATTCATTGCTTCGTGGCGTTTTGAACACTTGACCTACTTTTCTTAAGGAGCTTATCAAGGCTCGGCTTGCCACTAGGCCAACCCCTTGGGGTTGGTGATTGCCCTCTTTGTAACTCTCAAACCCACGGGAATTGGTGGAGAACTCACGAGTGGCAAGATGTGAATTTGAAGCATGTTCCATTGTTCCTACCTTGAATGGAGTGGTTGGTTCTGACAAAGCAGAGTAACACAAATTCTTCTTCTCAGGGACATTAGAAATTGAGGGTAGTTTTCCTATGTTACCTCATGGACCTTGAAGAGAGCGAAAAGGTCCTTCGAGATTAAATCTTTATAGATCATGCAGAAGCTATGCCATTTTTTTTTTGGACTAAATCCACTCATATGAATAGTGTATCTGACCAACAAGACCTCTGGAATTTGTAGGTTTGGACGAGGGGATAGGAGATGGGAGCGGATTAAGAAACGATGATGTTTACACGTGAAACCAAATATGGGCGTGAGATCTTTGTTTGACCATTGGGTTCTGGTATCTTCTACTATAAAGTTTGTACCTTTCAGTTTTAGAGCAACTCCAACAGAGATATCCATAAATACTAGTAACAGTGACTAGGCATTTCATTATGAATAGTCATTTTAGATATTCAAGAGATATGCACTTCAACCATATTATCTAAATGGCTCTTCATAAATATTTTAATTTTATCCAAAATTCAACTATAAGATAAAGATTCTACATCTCCATCTCTTCTTTTACCGATTATAAACTCTACTCTCCAAAAAATTTCAAAATAGAGAGCTCGTTGAAGGGACTCTAGTTCTCTTAAACAACAGTTGGGAGGGGATGTAAATTTTTTTTTTTTTTTTTTCGGGTACTTCTATCAAGGCATGTTGGGATGGATTGTAAGTAGATATAAAGAAAAGAGTAAAATATTACCTTTGGGTTAATCTTGAATGTATCCGTTACTATATTTTTTTCTTATGAGCTTCTAATGTTTATTTTTAGTTATTACAGTGGATTTGGGTAGTAAAGCTCTGGAATTTTCAGTGCACCCACTTTATACACCCCACCCAAAAATAAGGCTTTCTCTGTGCATCAACTTAATCTAACATGTTCTATTAGAGAGTAGCTATTGCCACACCAACTGTGTGCAATTCTTAGGTGATTTACCTAGGAAACGACGTGGCATTAACAAAAGTTGGTGTGGCAATAGTAGCTCTCTATTATTATTATTATGGGTGAATCTCTGCACTGAATATGAAGAAATTTTGGTTTTGGTACACTGTCCATTTTAATTCCAAAACAAGTTTTTTACAATGAAGTCGTCACTTTTATAATTTACGAATTCGTTGATAAAATACTAGCGATTTTGCCTTATCAATGATCTTGCTGGTAATTTATCAATGAATTCGTTGATTATAAAAGTGATGAAATCACATGGAAAAACATGTTTTAGAAATTAAAATGAATAATGTGCTGAAACCGGAATTTGGACCTAAGTTGTACACATTTCGGGAAAAATCCCTATTATTATTATGTGCACCCACCTAAAAACTACTGAAGGTACAAGCTGAGCTCTTGGATTCATCTCTCATTCTGTCCATCTCCAATGTAAGTAAATCAGTCTCTTCAGTTCTATCCTATTTGTTTTTAACAGAATGTCTCAAATTTCAATTGAGTCGAAATCATTGGTATGTGAAATTTGTGTCTATACAATTTTGTTTGATATGTAAATACTGAATCATTTTTTAATTAAATCTGTCAAAAAAAAAAAAAAAAATTGATGTCTTCAATCCAAATTTGTTTCTCTAAAAGTTTTAGTAGTTTTTTTTATAAAAAAAAAATCTTTGGTGGTGATTAAATACAAAAATACAAGGTAAATTTCATGAAAATTTAAGATAAACTTGAAAATAACTTAAAAAACTAACCTCCATTGATTCAATTTCTTACAAATGTTAAAGGAGATGAATATGGCAAGATGACCAAGAAAAATAGATGGGAGCGATCAAGAAAATGTTAGCGTTTCCTCTCGTAGAATACTTCAAGTTCTCAAATCGGTAAAAATCTTAAGGCTTCTCTTTCAGCTGATTCAAGTGAGAATGAAGGAGTGCTGCATTCAGTAAATTTTTGGCGTGGGTGTAGAGTAAAAATTTCTAAAGGTCAAATTCATTATTTCACCATTTCTTTTTAAATTTTCATTTAAGTGAGTGCACAGTTAGTAAACAGTGGGTACAAATAGAAATAAATGGAACAAAACCCAAAGACATTGGATCTAAGAGTCGTGATGAATGCACATGGTTTTGGTACGTAGTTGGGTATGCAGCTGACTTGACAAGGGTACAAAACCATAAATTGATTTCATCGGGATACAAAAAAAAGTGCGGTTCTGTACCCTCACACCCAACCGCGTGCATTCATCATTATTCTTAATATGTTGGTTCAAAAGATTTTATCGGCATTGTATTGTCTCACGCGGTTATTAGATGTTAGAATAAATAAAATTTGCCCATAAAATCCAATGATCGAGATTTATCTTTACGATATAAGTATAGATATAAGTATAGACGTGATTCACATATATATTATCCAGATACATATAAATATCGACCTTTGGATATTTAGGGGCAGTGTCTTTTTATGAGTCACCAATCCTGACTTGTGGTCCGTTCGATCTGATGACTTTAGATCAGCCATCTCAATGTTGACTTTACAAAATACCCACATATTTTGGCTCAAATTAGATATGCTTGACCAGTCAAATGTATATTTTCTGGTTTTTAAAATCTTTTTCTTCAAATTAAGAATTTACAAAAAAAGGGCCTTCTTGATCAGATGATTTAGGGGGGAAATTATGGCTTAGACTAATCCTTGAATGGCTCAGCTGGACCAAAGATTAGGGCATAAGGTAGTGCAAATTCAAGTCAATATTTTACTTACAAAGCTCTGCGAAACAAATTTTTTTTTTTCTTCCCATCCTCTGTTTTGGTTGTCCAATAACAAGGTGACAAATGTAGAAAAGAAGAAAGAGTAAAACAAGAAAGGAATTGATGATAATGTCTTAATTATGTACTTTATCATTCATTTAGACCCTAAGAAAGTTACTTAATGCATTTTCGACTATAACTTAGTATTTAGTTAGTTTTTTTTTTTTTTTTTTCTTTTTAAATGCTCCATCATGCACACCTCCTCACCTTGAGAAAAGATTTTAAATAAAACCTTCTCTTACAAGACCATCTTACTTACCTTAATTAGCTTTCTATTTTAAATGGCCAAGTTGATCACGCAACTCGGTGATTTATAACGTTGAATGGCAAATGATGATTAATATTATTATTAGTATTTTTGAAGATTCAAGATATTTGTCAATTTTTTTTACTTTTTTTTTTGTTGTTGTAAATATTTCTTATTTCTACATAAACAATTATATTATATATGAACTAATCGTGATCAAATAATGATTTCATTGCTTACTAATATAAAGAGTCATGATAAACTGACTCTCAACTGACGTGGCATGTGCACAGAACTATATATTTTTTTTCTCTCAAGATACACAAGGAACAAAAAAATCTATGGTTCTATGCACATTCCACTTCGAGTATATTTTGATATCTTTTTTTGAATTATTAATCAATCTAAAATAGTGAATCGTGGCTATTTTTTTCCCATTTAAAGCGGTATTTTTTATTTAATTATTTTTAGAGTTACAAGCTCTTAGCTTCTGAAAACTGTCATAACGTTCATTCCTAACCTTTTTTTTAAATAGATTTTTTGCTTATATGAGTGTTTTTAATACTTCCATATTGGGATTAGTTACTAGTTCAAATTTGATATAAATTTATAATTTTTTGGGAATTAATTGGAATGTGTTCGTATCTATAAACAAGTTTTTGGTACTATCATTAGGGTGCATTGAGTAATTTGCCCAAACCTTTATGTCATCCCCTACAATGCTATATTCCATGTTCCCAATTCTTTGGGTCCACTAACTACTGCCTCCATAAATTTTGCCCCTACTTCTTTTGGACCTGCGTACCCAAAGTCAGTCTTGTCATTGATTTGAATATTTGATGGGTGATTTTTGTCTTTTAATATGATTGTCAAATGGGTCAAAAGAGATCCAAGATCTAGTTTGTTCCAACTCAATAATTTAGGGTTTGGATTAAGGATTTGTGTAATGTCAAGATCCAATTTGATGATTTATCAAATTAATTATGGATTAATCATGTTCTAGCCAATGTCGACTTGATTCAATAATATGCAAGTAAAGAAACATTTATGTTATATTTTATTTAGAAATACTATTTGTAGAGGAAGAATTTGGTGATACCTTGATCGACTTTACTCTATCGAATCGAAGTAGCTCCTTAGTCTCTCTTGTTAGTATCAATTTGGTACTTGCCAATAATCCTCCTACGCTTAAGTTAGAGTTATAGAAGAATGATAAAAAAAACTCTTTCTTTATTAAATTGGTCAAAAGATTCCTTTGCTTCTATTGATTCTTCTATTTATAGGTTTTCATTTCAAATCAGGGTTTACCCCTTAATCGAGATGTGATCAAGATGAATCCTTTAATTTCAAGGATCCTAAACAGAATTGGGATCTCTAAGATTGAGTTTAAAATTCTTGAGAGATCTCTTTTGAGATCTTCGGATTTGATATGCGTGATCCAAGATTACGCAGATAATTGAATCAAGCCTGTCCTACTAGATAGGTCGTGTCTCTACTAATGTTGTTCTGCCCTTCTAACCAGGTTAGACGCCTCTACCTTGGTTTATCCTGCTATTGGACATGATTGGATACAATGTCTCACACGAAGTACTACTTAATTGACTTGGACATGTGTATGATTTGGATAATATACTATTTCTACCATCTACACTATATATATCATCGCCATCGTTTTATGCCAAAGATTTAGAATCAGCTAAGCAAAACTCGTTGTTTCATTCTACTCCATCCATAACCACATGTCTTTGATTATTGAAAGTGTTCTTATATATTTTTTTTTCACTAGCGCCATCCACACTTTTTTCATTGTCCTCTCAATATTTCAAAACTTCAAAATTTAATATTTCATCCAAATGGGACTTATCATGTGTATCTATATCTTTATTTATTTTCATTAAATCATATATGACCTAATTGAAGCGTCATCCAAACAGATTTTTTTCCATATAAAACATCCTATATCATCCTAGATATGATCTTTCACTAAAAAAAAAAAGAAAAAAACAAATGATAAAATGTCAGATTTGATCAAATCTTATATAACTATTATCATAGTTGTTTCACATCAACATCTATCGGATCCAAATCCTATCCATTCATATAGTTTTATCTGTTAATATAATTTTATTTTTATTTTCACTATTTTATTTTTATTTATTATTATTATTTTTAAAGAGGGTTGTCCAAGAATTTTAAAAAAAAAAAAAAATTAAAATCAAGTTCAAATCGTTGAATATCGAGAACAAGACAAAGGAGAAAGATTGAGGTTCGGTCACTTTCTTTAAAAAGCTGATTGTACAACAAGTACGCAATTGTAGAATTAACTTCTAAAAGCCGTAAGTATCCGTTTGGACTATCTCTTCGTCTACTTTGTTTTGTTTTGCTTTTCCTTGAAAGCAGAGAACTACGTTAATTGAGAATGAGAAGACTTGTTTTAATAAGATATTATTAAATTAAGATAGGGCGTAATCAACGTTTGCAACGTGGCAACAAATTATAGAATAATGCTGATTCTGTATATTGCGTGTGGACACTGTATAACACGTGTCCATCTATTATTAAACGTATGGTTTTGAATTATTTTTTGCTTCGAGACAAGGTGTGGATAAACTTAGCTGGCCCTCGGGAAAGGGACCAACCGATGCTGCGCAGGAGCCGTTGGATGCGCTGAGCTGAGCTGAGCTGATCTGAGAGAGATCTTTTCTTTGCATCACACGTCCAATCATTAGATTCCGGTTAGCTCGGCTTCCACTAATGGCTTATGTGAAGGAATAAAACGAAAATTTATGCTTTTATAAGTGTGTTTAAAACTGGTAGTTCAATCAGGTTCGACTGAATTTTGTAATTAAAGCCATTGGATTAGCGAAAAGGGCCGGATTACGAAGATGCTCCAAATTTTTTTATTACCATTATTGAAATGGGTTGGATTATGAAAATGATCCAAATTTATGTATTAATCATCGTATAGATCTATGTTACTTGGTTCATGAGTTCACTCGATTCAAATTCAAGTGAGGGCTAAAATCCTCTTCTGTCCGGATCGTTCATTCGCACCATCAATGTGCATCTCGAGGTGGACACATGGCATCATATAAAGAGAATTCTATCTTATTAGGGAATATTTCATATTTAAAAGGATTATTCTCTTTTTTATGTAACTGATATTTTAGATAAAGGACAATGTGATAACTTGTAATTAATTAGGGTTAAGACTTTAATTAGGATTTTTCTATTTAAAGAGTTTGAGGCTATTGTAAAAAGGAGAGAAAATATGGGAGGAGGAAAAAATATGGAGAGGAAAAAGAGGTTATGTAACTAGAGATCTATAGTGAAACGGCTCCCCGAGCTCGTGGACGTAGGCACGTTTGCCAAACCACGTAAAAAATCTCTTTGTGTTCTTTCTCTTTTTCTTTATTTTTTCTATTATTTCTATGATCTATCGGTGAATGATCTGGCTAAACATTAAATCTCGAGGTCAATCACAAAAATGACCTCCACAATTGGCGCCGTTCGTGGGAAATGATCAAGAACACTCACGAAAAACTATGTGATTCGATTGAGATTTCAATCAAAAATTGGGGGCTGTCTCAAGATGGGTACGATTGACTTGACAAATTTGCAAATAGGTTTGTACATAAGGGGGTATCACAGATTCACAATAAAAAAAAGTTGTGAGGTGCTATGAAGGGGGTTACTGGAGGAAGACAAAGAAAAAAAAAACCCTTCCTTTTCGTTTGGTGGTCTCCGTTTATTTTTATTTTTATTTTTTCCGTCAAATATGGAAGTGTCATTTGATCACATTACCAACTACAACGTTACCTTTGATCCATCTCTGTCTGGGCTGGAAATTGTTGAAAAAAAGTGCGAGATAGAAGTGATTATGGTTTAATTTTACAGAAATTAAGATTAGGTTTCACATTTTATCATCAGATCTGGTTTGATTTCAAATATATTTAATTGATTATGGATCCAATTTCAAGATCAATCTGCAGATCAGGGAGTCGTATGAGAAGCAGTGGCAACCATTGTTTGAGAACACATAGATAAACTCTTACAAAACAGGCAGTCTTTGTTTCTATCCATTCATGGCGACTGTCGAACTCGTCGAACTAAAGAAGAGGCCTTGGTCAGGTCGAGGCGGGTTTCAGGCTCACAGACTCAGCGAAGAGGAAGCTCAAGTATGAGCCATCGCAGAAATCGTAAACGGTATGGTAGAGATATCTCTTAGCAGAGAACGAGGATTTGGTTCATGAGGACGACAGACCTTACTTGATCCTAGATGGAGGAAATGAAGTTGTGGCTTCTGCAACAAGAGAGAAAATATGTGAGGAGGAAGAGAAAATATGGAGAGGAAAAAGAGGCTATGTAACTAGAGATCTATAGTGAAACGGCTCCCCGAACCCGTGGACGTAGGCACATTTGCCGAACCATGTAAAAAATCTCTTTGTGTTCTTTATCTTTATCTTTATTTTTTCTATTATTTCTATGATCTATAGGTGAATGATTTGGTTAAACATTAAATTTCGAGGTCAATCACAAAAATGACCTCCACAATTCACCAATCATGGATGAACCCGATTTGTAAGGGTAGATAGAGATGAAGTATTCGAAGGTTGAAGAGATGAATAGAGTAAAAAAGATTTTCAAAGATGGTGGGTTTTGAGAAGAAAAAAAATCAGACATTCTTATTTCCGAGTTGAAGATAAGGGTTGTTTGGTCATTTACAATTAGTCTATTTATAACGATGAATGTCAAGGAACATGTTATTACTTTAAAGTTTTAGGGGTAGATAAATTACTATCAATACTTGGAGGGGGTGTAAAAAAATAGGTAAAGTAATGAAGTTCGTTTAGATCACCACATTTTGCAAATTAAGAGTGAACCGTACCGCGAACTAGTTTGGTTTGAACCAATTCACAATTTGATACCTAAATAGTGAATTAGGTAACCCTGGTCTAGATATATGTTTGGTTAAAACTATGTTCCAACCAGGGGCGAAGCTACATAAAGGCCCAATGGGGACTATAGCCCTCATTGAAGTTTGAAATTTTAAGACTCCCCCTAGCTTTACTAAGTTAGTAAGGATTTCACCCTTACCAAGGTCATTGGGCTTATTACTTGGCATCCAATAACACGAACTGATGCTTCAAGGCTGTAGAGGACGAAATTCTATGAATTTTGAATAAAAAAAAGTTATTTTTCACCATTACTTTCATTTTTAAGTTTGGGAGTTATGTGGAAGTTCTGTAGCCCCCTTTTTTCAAAATCTTGGATCTACTTCGAAAGATTATATATATATGAGTTTGTCGATGAAACTTAGAAGGCAATATGTGTTGGATTTGTGATGTGGTAATCCATTTGAGTAGAACAACCCTTAGTAAGGCTCAATTCTTACTATGTTTGTAGGAAAAATGTTTCACAAAATTTAACAGAGAAGTACCAATAGTCTCATTGTGGCATTTTTATTACAAAACTCCTTTCAAGCTTGTTATTCAACAAACCTTGGAATGGACCCACGTCATTTTAAATTTTAAATAAATATATGTTATTTTCTGATTTGTTTAGAGAGTTGCTTATTGGCACTTCAACTTCTACTTATTACAACTCAATTAAATTTAAGAAAACTAAGTCAATGATTGAAAAATAGTAAAAGTTGGGGTACCAGTGACTTTCTCTTTCCCTTTCTCCCCTCTAATTAAATTTCAATTTGTTAGATTTAAGATTTTATATGAGCCTAATCCTAATTGTAATCAATTGTTGAGGTTGTTTGAATGTGTTATTGTTCTTTGTAATGTTGAGGTAATAACTTGAACCAAACTTTTGTATTGTTTGAATGGAATATACTAATACTTAATTAGGGCCTGATAAATAATTTAAGAAATTAAGGTGTAATAAGTACAAGTTAGGGTGCCAATAGTAACTCTCTTTATTAAATCAAATGTCAATCATATCCGCTCTCCTCTCAACATGTATTCTCTCATAAAACAATGAATAAACCTAAAAAAATGTTTATTAACTTTTTTTTATTATAAAAAATAAAAAATAAAAAATTTGAATTCTATTATGAAATCTAGAAGGTTATGATATTGGATTTGCCCATCTAGGCCAAATGATGAAGTTGGAAGAAATAATTGATATTGAGAGAAGAGAGTATATAATAGGTATTTAATTTAAAAAATGAGAGTATTTATAGATATATAATCTTTTAATAGAATGTAGGTCTCACTTCAATGTTTGTTGGGTAACAAACCTGATATAGTAAGGTTCTCTTGGTAGATATCTAAAAAAAAAATAGTTAAAATTCCACTCTATACAAGAAATAAGATTTAGAGGCAGATTTTTCCACCTTTATATAGATCAAAATCACTACTATAAACCTATACCATTTATTTAACATTAATTAAAAAAAAATTGAAATTAGATCTACAGAGGTGGATATTACTTTAAAAAAATCATAAGTTCTATAGAGGCAGAGATATAAAATTAATATATTAAAAAAAAAAAAGAGATAGATGATGGGCTATACCAATTAATATTAAATACTCATGTTTCTAGTCAGTGTACCTCAATATTGAGTGATCGTTGAATTACTAAGTTTCTTATTGTTAAGGTTCAATTTGTTAAAAATTCATTATTTTATGACTAAACAATGACGAATCTAACATCTAACATTGACATGTAGTGACTCAAGATTATCGATAAACCATCATTGACATTTAGCCCCTACTGACAAATAATCCTGGCGTCGTCCTTGGTTCCAAGGCATACTTCAATTAAAATTTGGCTAAATTCACAGGTAAGCATGGCTTGAGTTAACCCAACAAAAAAGTTTGGTTTGGGTCTACATTAAAGCCAATAGGTAAATATCTAAACTATATTCGACTCATGTCTAGTTTTGCCTCAATAATTAAGAAATGCTTTAATCCAATCGAAAAACTATTAGTCCACAAAGGGATTGGTACTATATATATTGGAGTTGAGGTATTCGAGTTTGTTAGAACACTTGACTAATATCAAGACATCTGCAAGAGGTAATTTTTGGGATAATTCTCGAAAGTGACTCTAAGAAGAGATTTGAAATCTAGATCTTCGCTTCTTGAGAGACCTGGTCTTTGCCATCTCGCCTATTCTTGAGCGTTAAAAGATATAATTATTTATATTTTTGATAAAACAATGTATTTTTATATTTCTATCAATAAAGCGACATGTCATAATTTATCTTTCAATTAATTAATTTGTATCAAAATCCTAAATTTATAAGCTTGATATCTATTGGGACAAGATCGATTTTGAGGTTATAAAATTGGAATTTGAATCGGATCAATCCATCGACTACCCTAGCTCTCCACATGAGGTCGACCCGAATTGAAATGGGTCAACCTGATCTAGGTCCTACTTAATTAAAAGTGGGAAGCCATACTATTAAAATTCTTAAAAATGAAATAAAATAAAAATTGAATTGGAAGTGAGCCGGATGGCTCAATGAAAGCCGTGAGCCGTTAGAAATGGAGATTGAGTAAAACAACTGTAGTACCACATAATGTGAAGAAGAAAATCGAAGCGGGGACCGCACTCAACACCTTTATGGGTGACGTAATCTGACAATCAAAGTGTGCTCTGTACGATATTTACTAAATTATATTACGGGTTAACTCCCTAGATAATAAAGTATATTCACTTTGCCTCCTCTACTTAAAATAATTTGTCTTTTTTCCTTGAAATCGTTATTTCCAAATAAGAAAAAAAAAATTTACTAGATTTAAAAAACCCTTCATAAATAAAACCTTTAAAAGAATTCCTCCACTTCTTAGTCTCTCTCTCTTTGAAAAAGATATTTGATGGACAAAAATGGATTGAATGATTTTTTCTAAAAGAAGAAAGAATAAAATAAAAAATAACTATAAATATCCATTTAAAAAGTTTGGCGTATTATAAGTAAACATTAGTATGCCAATAAAAATTCTATAAATAAATGCAATAAATTAACTCCATGTGTTTCACTATATGAATTTTACCTTCCTTTTTATAGATTTAATCAATTTAAAATATATAAATAAATAATTCAATTTCAATCTTGACTAATGATAAATCGACACCATAAATAATATGCTATCGACACATGATTGACGTGATCAAGCAGAAATTGTAAATCTTTTTTCTTCGCCACGTCAACTGCGTACTATGTTTTTCTTGGATCACTACTTATTTCAATTGTGATGTACAATTTTATTCAGAAGGATCTCAAATTATTCTTATGTTGTAAAAAATAAATTTATATTAATAAAATAAAATAAAATAATATAATATTAGTGATTTCTAACCTTATGAAAAGGTTTATGGATGAATTATAATAAGTGAGAAAAAGGAAGTGAAAGAAACACCCAAAGCTTGGAAAATGTCAAAAAGAAATACTCTACTAAAAAAATTTCATTAAGGAGACATCTCAAATTTGACTTATAATTGAAGGAGGTTGATTGAAAAAGAAATACTCTACTAAATAATTTACTTGTAGTTGGAAACGAAAACCCCAAACGCTTCACCTCCCTCTCTTCCTTTCTCTTTCTCCATAAATTCCCCTTTCCACACCAACTTCGTCCAGAGAAACAAAATCCCTAAAAATCCAATTTTATTCAGAGATGGAAGACTTCCAAGAATCCGAGATCCTCTGGCCTGATCACCACCACCACAAAGATTCCTACAACAACGAAGAATCTAAAACCACAAAGGAGAAAAATCTGACGAATACCTCTCATCCGGTCAGTATTCCGGTGAATTTAACCGGAAATTCGTGGATCAATCAGCCGGATTCTGACGAAATTGATAATCTCGAGGAGGGGGAGGAGGAGGAGAAGAAAGAAATGGTTCCACCTCATGTAATGGTGGGTCAGAGAATTAATGGAGAAATGGCTTTCTCAGTTCGTACTGGAAACGGTAGGACTCTTAAGGGTCGTGATTTGAGTAGAGTCAGAAATTCTATACTTCGAATGACTGGGTTTCTTGAAACTTGTTGATCCAGTACTTCCTGTATTTGTTTAATTTTTTTTTAACTACTTTTGATCATCAATCATACATTGTGGCTCCTGGAAAAAGAAATAAATAATTTTATGGACTAATTATAATGTTATTTTTTTTTCTGTGGTGGTTTTTAATTTTGAAATTTTTAGGCAATTTGATTTGGGAGATGTTATTGACACCCCCAACCCCACCTTTTACACATAACACCCCAATTTCTTAAATTATTTGACACCCCTTCAACTATTACAAAGGTTTGGCAATCTTCATCGTTTTTAAATAAGGGTGGTGTTCCGAGGCCTTAAAGAGAGTCAAACATTGTGTCAAACATTTTGTATTGTATGCGTTAGAGGTTTCAGAATGGGATGATCTCTATGATGAGGAGATCATCCTCATAAAAAATCAGCCTATTCTGAAACTTCTAGCATCATTAAAAGTGATTTATAAAAATCGAACGGTCCACGATTCTTCAGCCCATTCCAAAACTTCTAACCCATGTTTTGAAAAATGTTTGGCACAATGTTTGGCTCTCTTTAGGGCCTCCGAACACTTTCCATTAAATAATATTACACTTGTTCAAATAATTTCAATAATTGTTTACAATTATGATTAGACTCATATAAAATTCTAAACCCAAAAAATAGAAATCTAATAAAAAAACAAAAAGTGTGTGACAGTTTCCATTGACAACCCTCAACTTTTACTTATTCTCAATCATTCACTTATTTTCTTTATTTTAATTTGTAATGTAATAAGTAAAAGTTGGGGTGCCAATAGTATCTCTCTTTTATTTGATTAGTTTGCTTTCAAACAAAAGAGTGATTGAGTGCCCAACTCTAAAATTTATTCGAGACAAAGTGAGTACAGTTATGATTTCAAGACCGGTTTCAAAATAAATGGAACCAGATTCAGAATTGTAAAAAATCATAGGTACCCCTAGATTTTGATTCTTAAGAATCGAGTGAGAAAAAAAGTATGTCAAATCATTATAATTTTTTTTTCTTTTAAAAATTAACATATTATCAAAAAAAATTATCAACTTAGTAATAATTTGTTATACTAAATATACAAATTAATGATTTTTTTCAAAAAGAAAATTTTATCTTAGCTAAAAGTAATAAATTTTTAGAAGAGTAACTCATTTTAAGCTCCAATCGATAATTTATATGAAAAGTTAAAGATTTTTATATAACATGCATTTATTTTGAGAAAAAAAAAAAAATTATAATATGAAAAGAAATGATAAAATAAATTGGTTTTAGGTACCTGCGGGTATCCATTGGATATAATCTAATGGTTCTAGTTTCTATCGGTTTAATTTCATTTTAGACTTGGCTCTAATCGATTAAAAAAAAGGGAATTGAAACTGAAATTTTCGATTCCGATTTCGATTAAATTGGTACCCATTGACACCCGTAAAAGTGAGTGAATAATAGAAAAAGGAATTTAGAGTTGCACAGAATTTCATATTAATCTGCGTGTACTTAAAAAAAGAGTTACATTGAATGCAACATGGATTAGTACTTGAGCCAGTGATGAATGACCAAATTCTAGTGGTAAACGCTAGAGATCATCAAGGGTGTTTTAGGAAATGACATTATTTGTTAAAAATTTCTGAATCAACTATTTGTTTAAAGAGTGGTGCTGGGGTGACATTGGTTTTACTGTACATTTTACATTTCTGGCGTGGATGTGTCATATAACCATAGATGCTGTTTCCTCGTTATATAAGTAAAAACATCTACGGTATTGTGTACAACTCCCCGTCAAAAATGTAAAAATTGAAGTAAATCCTATGTCACTCCAGCATTAGTGTTGTTTCATTCTCCAATTTCAGAAGTTTTTTTTATTTTATTTTACCAAACGGATCATATACTAAACACATTTGCTATTTAATTATTTATTATTCTTAAATACATCAAATAATTGATTTGTAAAATGAATAATTATTTTCAGACATGCTCCTATATATTCTCTTGACATGAGTCATGACATGTGATAGAATCATAGATTTTCCTCGGGATACACAAATACACATAGGAAGTCAGAAAATCATCTCTCTCGTAAAAAAATATAATTAGAAAATTGAAAATTTGAATGTATAATTTCCTAATTACCTTTTTTTTAAAAAAAATTTAAAATATGATGTCTCAATAATTTCATAAAAGGCATGACTATTTTAGTAATTTCAACAAGAATAATGATGAATGCACGACGTCTTAGTACGTGGTTGGGTATGTGGCTAACGTGGCAAGGGCATAGAACAGTACATCTTGTTCTTGTGTATCCCAATGAAAATGATCTATGGTTATGTGCCAAGACCGCGTGCCTTAATCACTCTCTTTCGACAATCATCAATTAGGATTTTAAGAATTTAGTTATTCCTACCTGAAAGAAAAATAATGATTTTCTAACTAGAAAGTCTTCCATAGGCTAATGTGTTATGGACATAAAATCATAGATCTTTTCCTTGGGATACACAAATGTAATCTTTTTACGAGGATTCCAGTGGCATATCCTAAGAAAAAAAAATCTATGGTTCCGTGTCAACATCAGCCGAGTATTAATCAAGTGAAGACTTACTAGTTCAAAAATCAGCACTCTCGGTAGAGAAGCCTAAAAGTATGCCGCCAGGTGGAGTGATAAGGAGACAAGGAGCAGGATAGCAATGTAACTCACAGGAGTACAGAATCGGCACTATTAGAAAAAGACTCGAAGTGGCCCTTTCGCCAGCTGTTACACCACATATCAGGTTATTATATGTATTATTAAATAGCTAAAGAATTATTTCTAAAAATTTTAAATCATTTACTAGTTTGTCTTTAGTGGCCTTGGATACTATGGCTGTCAATGGATCGGGGCCTGATCCTAATCCAGCCTCAAAATCCTAATCCAATTCGTCTAATGATGGGGCCGGCCCAATTAAAATTATATCTATCAAATACTTGCGCGGCCAGCAAGAATTACGGGTCGGGCCCATGGACAAATTGTCTTATATACAAATATGTCCGTAGTATATATTTATATTACATTTGCCCTAATTCCAAGCCATAGCCCAACCTAAACATGATTTGGGTTTGCCTGACAAAATAATTAAATGGGCCTAGTAACGTTACTCTAACATAGCCTACAACAAATTGGAATGGGCCCTACTCTTGTTTTCGGATGCAACTTGGGCAAGACGTCGGGTAAGACATAACCAAGGTTAGGTCGGAAATATTAATCCGAATCCAATCCAAGATATTTTCCAATCAACCCGAGACCAACTTGGGGTGCATGCCCTGGTTAGGTCGGGTTGTAACTATTAATTTCATCCTTAATACTCTCTCAATCATTAAAAAAGAAAAAAAAAAAAAACCACTCAAAATTCGAGATTAGGAAACTCAAGATATATAACAATAGTGATTGTGGTCTGGTTGGCCGCGTTGGATAAGCCCTTAATTTAAGTCTAACTCTAAGTTTGTTGAGGTAGAAAAATTCCGAATCCAAGTCCGAAATATGCCAACCCAAACCCAAGTGGTATTTACATATGCCTCGCCCTTAAATATAAGATTACCCCTCATTTGCAAAGATTATAAATTCTAGAAGGAATTACGATAATTTTAATTTTAATTTATTATATTATTATTCTGATATGGTGTTATTTAGAAATGTTATCTCTGTATAAATATTATAGTCAATAATTCTTGTACAAATCAGAGCTAACTTGTTCGAAGAATTAGAGTTGTATTATTTTAATTTGGGATTTCATATTAAGATGGGAGCAGTTTGTTTCCTTTTGTTTGTGCTAGAATTGTAATATCGACCTCCTAGTGTACTCTATTTTTCTCTAATAATACATGCTTATTATACCCGATTAAAATATAAATAAACGTAAAACTATGATCATTTAGGGCAGCTCTAAGGAGTTGGATAGACGTAGCTTTCCAGACTTGGTGAGTTCTTTGTTTGAGTTATGGGTGACGTGGGGGATTTTCGTGCTCCTTTCTTTATATGATTAACATGTTTGCCAAACCAGTTTAGTGCTTCTAATATAATATAGGGGCTAGTGGATCATTTACACACTAGAAGATTAGTTTTTGATTCTACTCTACTCATTTCCTTCCCTTTCTTTCTAGTCAAGATTCACAGAAGAAGTTTCTCAACCAATATAACTCCAAAATATTTGGACCATTTAGCTTCATGGTAACTAACATAGAGCTGGTCAATCAAGGTGCATATCTTCATTAGTGAATTTTGATGGGTTATGTCTTCTATTCTTGTATATGGTGAGTTGTGGATTCAACCCAGATCTTTTTTATGATCCGTTAACGACCCCTATGATCCGTTTATCCTTTTTGTAACCCTAAGTATATTAGGCCTATTTGACTTGGATTTGGATCCGACCCATTTATCCTCTTAGTAACCCTAAGTATATAAAGGGTAAGAGATGAAATCTTAAAGGGATTAGAGAGATATAGAAGAGACAGAGAGAAATTGTAATTTAGTTCTTTTTTGGTTATCATAGTGAAATCGCCGTTTTTGCCCGTGGATGTAGGTCGATGCTTTGACCGAATCACGTATATCTTGTTTCTTGTGAGATTCTTATGTTCTTGTTGTTTATACTTCGGATTTGAGGGTTCTTTCTTACAAATTCCATATTTTTGCATGTTGTATTCTTAGTGAATGATCCAGGTTTATTCCTTTAGAAATATTATACTTTTGTCATTGATTCCTAAAATACATGTTTGTGTTGTAGACAGGCCCCAATAGAATGCATAAGGAAGGAACCATATTGTTAATGAAGGAGGCTAGTTTATTTTACTAGTTTTTTTCATCGTTATACGTCCTCTCAAGGCCTCACACTCTTCGTTGTTTTGTATATTTTGGTATTCATCTGGTCTTTTAATATATACTTCACCATAAATAAAAAAAGTGGTCTACAGGGCAACATTCATAGGACATAAGAAGAGAAAAAGATTGGAGATGTATGTACAATTGGTTTTCATTAATTGACATGTTTCCAATTTTACAATTGTTTCCATTTTAACAAAGTGATGACGATGTTGTGCTGCAAGGTGAGCGTGAAGCCGAGAAGATGATCATCGAGGCTTATGCAGACCTGCTTCTTGCATTCCTTTCAATTGAAAGGTTTGTGCAACCTTTCTTTTCTATCCAATATAATTTTTCTTGTAAATAGTCCCAATAACTATGGTATTTTTCCAATAAGTATTTGCTACAAGATTTTAATCATCCTTACATCTTCATCTAACTCCGACTTTTTGAATACGTATGCCACTTGGCTCATTGGCCTGGACTGTTCCAAGTTCTTAGTGATGAAGTGCCATTTTAATTATAATTTCTAGTGTTTTCATTTCTTTAGTTTTGATATGTGATGTCATACAAGTCATAGGCTTTTGGATCAAAGGTATTACAATTCTCCACTTCTCCAACAGATCGGTCTTTTGGAGTAGTTGGTTGGTCAATATGATATCCTAGCGCTAGGTTCATATAGATCATCGGTTCGAGTCTCATTGAAGGAATTTTCCACCCTTATGAGTGAGGGGGAGTGTTGAGTTATCCGCCTCCACTCCCGGGTGTCAGGTGCTCATGTATGGTGCCCCAATTAGGGGTGTAACTTGGTTCAGTTTGAGGTCAAATTGGAACCGAACCGCATAGATCAGTTCCACTAAATAATTACCAGAACCAAACCAAATTCCATTGGAATAAACCAACCCAAACCGAACTAAAGTCGGTTTGATTTGATTCGGTAATATGGGTTGCCAATATTCTATGAATTGTAAGCTAATAGATAATTCCTACCTTTTCGATATCTTATCAACTGTAACTTGGTTTCTTTGCTTCTAGAGTGCTGGGTTCTCAATTGCAACAGATTTTTCTCATGTATCGGTTGTCATTGGTGTGTTTAAGGATAGGAGGGGACAATTCTATTGACCTTGATGGTGAAAAAGAGGGTAAAGGAGGGACATCATTTTCACAGATAACTCTAGCTGGATATGAAGTTGAACATTCAAGTTGGGAACCATGGTCGTCCAAAGCACTTTCCATGAAGAAAGAATAAGGGAAGAAGGAACTGGAGCTTTCATTTTAAAAGATCACTTTGTGTAGAATAATGACCTTAAATTTACTAATTGGCCTTTTATGGTAAAAGATCACTGTGTAGAATGATTTGTTAAAGAATAAGAGGTTGTTTCATTTAAGGATGTTGAATATCATTCTTTTGGGTTTATTATAGATGCAGGTGATAGGTGTGTAGATAAAACAACACAATTAAAAAAAAAAAAAAAACTCAGACTTTAGACAACGGTTTTTAGAAAACTCTTAAGGTGAACTAAATAGACATCAGTTTTCACCAATAATAGACATCGGTTAACGCGATGACTAAACTTAGAGACATCAGACATCTGGATTTTAACCGATGTCTAAAGTCCTTTTTCTACTAGTGAGTAGTCCATAGCAGCGACACCATTAATTGATTTTTTGGTTTTTTTATTATCTAGAATTACCAAAGTCCATACCCGCCAGCCTTCTTAGTTTGAATTGAATTTCGATGCTTTCAATTTTCTTGTTCTTTACGTTACTTTACCATAGTTTACCTGATTTGTTTCGTAGGTTTAGGGTTAGGGTTTATGTATGATTTGCAGGTGAATTGGGTTCTAGCTTATGTGATTGTGGTGATTGAATCGAGTTGGGTTTATGTCTTTTCATGTGAATTGGATTTTTGGTAATCATGTCAATCCTATTGTGAGATCTTGCAACTAAACTTGCCATTGCTCACATACCAACACCCATTACCCAGAAGACTCAAAAGATTGTGATCTTATCATTGATTCATTTTCTGAACTTTGTATATATAAGGATGATTCAAAAGGAAGATAAAAGGGTACTTATTGTGTTTTTTGGGTTTTGTTTGAATCGTAACGATGTAGTCCATTCATGTGGTCTTATTATCTGAAGTACGCATTCATCCCAATTCCTAATTACAGGAAGAAATAAATATATATATATATATATATATATGGGTCGGGTTCGTAGACACATAAAGTTACTCATAAAGCTACAATGTTTTTGTCTTATATGGTTAAAAAGGTTCGAAATGAGCTGATTTTTTGTGAGGATGATCTCTATGGTGAGGGGATCATCCTTGCAAAAAATCATCCCATTCCAAAACTTCTAACCCCATCAAAAATGGTTTACAAAAATTGGATGGTTTAAAATTTTTTCACTTGTAAACATGGGGCTAGAAGTTTCGTAATGGGCTGATTTTTGGCAAGGATGATCTCCTCACCATAGAGATCATTCTCACAAAAAATCAGTCCATTCCAAACATTTTTTCCCATATAAGACAAAATACGTTGTAGCTTTATGAGTAGCTTTATGTGTAAACGGATCCTAATCCTTCATATATATATATTATATATATATGAGTAGCGTTCAATGGCCAACAGTTTGGCAAACATTTGCAACACAATTTTTCAAAACATGGGTTAGAGGTCTTGGAATGGGCTGATTTTTGGTGAGGATGATCTCTATGGTGAGGATCATCATCTCCAAAAATCAGCCCATTCCAAAACTTCTAACCTCATCAAAAATGGTTTACAAAAAATGGACGGTTCACGATTTTTCAACTTGTAAAATGGGACTAGAAGTTTTGGAATGAGCTGATTTTTGGTGAGGATGATCTCCTCACCGTAGAGATCATCCTCACCAAAAATCAGCCCATTCCAGACCTCTAAACCCAATGTTTTGAAAAAGTGTTTGCCAAAATATTTGCCAAACTGTTGGCCACGGATAGGGACCCTATATATATATAATATAGGGTCACGTTCCTAAGACTCATATTGAGACTCACATTGCGACACAAACCGTTTTGTCTTATATGGGCAAAAATGTTTGGAAGAGCTGATTTTTTGTGAGGATGATCTCTGTGATGAGGGGATCATCCTGGCAAAAAATCATCCAATTCCAAAACTTCTAACCCCATCAAAATTGATTTACAAAAATTGGACGGTCTATAATTTTTCAAAAAAATTGGACGGTCTAGAAGTTTCATAATGAGCTGATTTTTGGCAAGGATGATCTCCTCACCATAGAGATCATCCTCACAAAAAATCAGCCCATTCCAAATATTTTTGCCCATATAAGACAAAACGGTGTGTCGCAATGTGAGTCCCAATATGAGTCTTAGGAACGCTGTTCATATATATATATATATATATATATATATATATGAACAGCGTTCCTAAGACTCATATTGGGACTCACATTGCGACACACCGTTTTGTCTTATATGGGCAAAAATATTTGGAATGGGCTGATTTTTTGTGAGGATGATCTCTATGGTGAGGAGATCAACCTTGCAAAAATCAGCTCATTATGAAACTTCTAGACCGTCCTTTTTGTTGAAAAATTATATACCGTCCAATTTTTTTAAATCATTTTGATGGGGTTAGAAGTTTTGGAATGGGATGATTTTTGCCAGGATGATCCCCTCATCACAGAGATCATCCTCACAAAAATCAGCTCATTCCAAACATTTTTGTTCATATAAGACAAAACGATGTGTCGCAATGTGAGTCTCAATATGAGTCTTAGGACGTGACCCTATATATATTTGGCACCCTTCTATTTGCCCTAGTGTTTTGTCTTAAAGTTTTGGAATGGGCTGATTTTTGGTGAGGATGATCTTTATGGTGAGGAGATCATTCTCACCAAAAATCAGTCCATTCCGAAACTTCTAACCCCATCAAAAATGATTTACAAAAAATTGACGGTCCATGATTCTTCAACTTGTAAATATGGGGCTAGAAATTTCGAAATGGGCTGAATTTTGATAATGATGATCTCCTCACCATAGAGATCATCCTCACCAAAAATAACCCATTCCAAAACTTCTAATGACAGAACACGTAGAGCAAAACGAAGGGCAAATAGTAGGGTGCTGAACATTTTCATATATATATATATATATATATATTATATATATATATATTATGTTTCTAGACATTTTGGATTCTCAATTATTGGTGTGTTACTAGTAAAAGTTGATGAGTAAATAATACCTTTCTTAATATATATTTACCTTGCAATTTTATTATGTTGGCAACTCAAACATTGAAATTAGAGTTTTTTACAACTCTCACAAGCAACCACACACTGAAGTTGACATTATTCGTAACTCTCATATACAACCAAACACTGAAGTTATAATTAACTCTCATATTCAACTTTCGAAAGTCCAATTCTCATGCTTCTCCACCAGCAGATTTCTTGTTAGGTTCAAAGGCATACTTGATGAGCGAGTCCTTGATCGAAAGCAACTCAGGAAACTCCTCCTTCAACTTGGAAGCATCCATCTCATCGTTGCTACGAGGGGCAACTAAAACCTTGGCTTGTTCTTCTAATGTGAAGTTAACCCACTTAAAGTCAGGGTCAATGTAACCCTTGTACATATCTAGAATCTCATTATGACTCAAGACACCAGGGTTAGTAAAGTTCCATATACCCCTCAAATTCCGTTTTGCCATCTCGACTGAAATTGGTAGAAGTTCATCCAATACCGTCATGCTGTTTGGAATGTTTACCACTTTGTCGTAATGAGAAATCTTTGTAATGAAGTTACGAGGGTTACTAAGATCAGATGAAATAGGCATGCGGACTCTAAGGTTGCAAACATTGTCATACTCTTTCAAAAGTTCTTCAACCTGATTCATGTAAAGGAAAAATACGCGTAAACATTTAAATTTACAAAATCTAAAGGCAGGAAACCATAATTCAAGAAGGGGTATTGGATGAAGTTACCCTGGCCTTGGTCTGTGAATAGAATGAACCAGTGAAATTGGGTGTGTCTTCTTCCTTGAACCCAATGCCCGAACCTTCTGGGTGTGAGGCATCATACTCAAATATACACCCGGAACCGATCCGGATCGTGAAAATCTCAACTTTATATAAAAAAATTTGTTGGGCTTGGCCCGCCGTCGAATTTAAAAACCCCAAAATCCGCGGCCCGAAGACCACGTTTCAACTCTAGGGGTCGACGACTCTAACATATCACTCTCTCTCCTCTCTCTAACTGTTTCTATTTCTTTTGGCCTCTCTCACTGTTTCTCTTGCTCTCTGCCTCTCTCATCGAATTGATGACCTCTCATGGTCTCTTGCTCTTCTCGTCTCTTTTCTCACAAGTCATCGATCGATCGATCTTTCACAGTCCATCGCTTTCTCACAGTGGGCTCTCTCGATCGTCGACCTCATTTTTCATTCGCTCTCTCTCTCTCGATCGACCTCTCCATCGATCGATTGATCTCTCTATCTCTCTCTCACCGTTCTTTCTCGATTGATCTCTCTTTCGATCTGTCTCCCTCGATAGATCTCATCTCCCACTCTATTTGATCGATCGATCTCCTAGATTGATCCCCGTTCTCTCTGTATCTCCTCGAAACAGGGTACGACATCTCTCTCTATCTCGTTTTGTACCAAGGAAACCCTAGATCTAGATCTAATCCACAGCATCTCTCACTATCTCATAACAGCTCTCTGTATTAATTTTTGTTTGTTGTTGAATTTTAGGTTTTTTTGTTGTGGCAGATGTTACACTTTAGCAGTTAATTCTAATCTGACATTGTTGACACATTTTATTCTACATGTGGGATTTGCATTTGTTACTCAAGTTCAGTTCAGATAAATCTACAGTATAGAAATCATAATTTCTGTAAATAGAATTTTTGGTGGTGACAGTTGTTATAAATCAGTATTGCATTTGTAGATTTTTTTTTTTCTTCTCTTTTCAATCCCCTTTTTTACAGAGAGCATGTATCTACAAGATTGCCTAAATTTCACTTTCCTCCTAGAAAGTAGAAATACTAAAATGAGTGCAGAGCTGAACTTGCTTATTCTACCAATAGAATACAAGACACATCCATAACAGAACAGAAACAAATCTTCATCCTCATCATTGACTTTTCCTTGTAAGTTAAGGTATTGATGGAAGGGAATGGAGGAGCTTACACTTCAACTCTAAAGCAATATCAGGCCAAAGCCGATTTCTTCGCATGCGCTTGTTTGCAGAAGAACAATGGCTACAATATGGACTTCACCCCAGGTACCAAAAAATTAGCCATTTTCAATATATTATTCACTAATTTTTCATAATTTCATTTAAAAAATTAAGGTTTCAATTTTATTTTATTTTTTTTTTGTCATTTTCTTCCCTGACAGCCCAGCCATTGTTTCCCTTCTACTCTAAGCTATGAAATTGAAAGCATATGCTCAGCACAATTGCAATAAAATTGGGGGGGGGGGGGGGGGGGAAATTCAAATTAAGGTTAAGGCTGTGGGCTTGTTGCTACTAAGTGGTGTTGTCATATTATATTGTCAAATCTCATATTAAGTTATAATAATAAATCACCTAATCCTTATTAATATCAATTCCCACGACATGTTAAAATTTATATTATTCAAAAATATAGAAAACAATATAATCATGAATCCAATTAGGAACCATCATGGTCAAAATAATAAAAATTCAATGTCATCTTCGTTGGCATCCTTATTATCTGACGTTTCATCAATAAAATGGTCACCAACATCTTTGTCAAGGTCATCATCCCTTACTAGTGCATTAAGGTAATATTTTAATTATTCTCAGTTTAGTTGAGAAGTTCACATTAACCTAGTGTACAAGTGGAATGTGTGTTTTTGGACAGGTAAAAACATGGGCAAACTTCTGAATACCTTTTGTACAAGTGAAAGTTGGAGTGGAACTCCTGTACAAAGTTCAGATCCAATGCTACGAGGATGCCAAACTAATGAAGTTATTCCCTGAAATTGTGAGATCTCTCTACGACCAGGATGTGCTTGCAGAAGATACCATTCTCCTCTGGTTCGTAAAGGAAACAAACCTGAAGGGAAGGTATGCAAGTTGGCTATTAAAATAGTACAAAATCTGTGTTTATCCTTTAATTCCTTCTGATGGAGATTTCTTGATACATTCTCAACTGATCCTGGGTTGTCATGACTCAATCTGTCTAACCCTTAACCTCCCTTTCTATGTGATATACATTTTCAGGTTTGCCAACTTCATCTCTCTTTCCATTTCTTTACTTCATGGTAAGTGTGTATTTTACTTCATTGAATTTGTTCATCACTTATCTTCTGTCAATTTTCCCATATTCACGTCAAATTTGTGCTAACTATTCTTATAAAGTAAATTTCATTGTAGATACAAGACTTTCATATTGCGGAAAGGGAAGAAGATATTGGATCTATGCTGGTTTGTGGGTGAGCACATGTTAACGATGGTATCTCATTTGAGTACTTCATAAACAAAGCTTATAATGCGTTAATGTGTTGTAGGAGCTTCATATATGTTTGGAAGAGCTTTAAACTTCTGTTCTTGCCTAACATACTTTGTGCATTGTCCCCCATAGTGATTCTTTTAGCTTACCCTTGCCTAGCTCATCGGATTTGAAGTTGACTTGTTTGTTCTTCAACACTTGTATCATTTTTTAATCAGCACACCCCTTTGGAGCTCCATGAAATTGCAAGCGAATATTGGGAAGTTATCACAATGATTTCAGCGCATGAATTTCTTTTGCATCCTCAGGGAAAAAATCATCGGTAATGATTCCTTTGTAATATTTGTAATGTAAAAGCTACTGAGATGTTATTTGTTTGATGGACCGCCCTTTCCATGGTTTGTTTTTGTGTTTAAGTAAATTTACTAATTTTCAATATCATGTACTTGAGATGATCTATCATTTTATTTCCTTTTTTTTTCCCGGTATGTGCTTGTGTTAGTAATATAACAGTTACAAGTCTTCATATGCCAGTCGAATTGCTGCTCATGGTTTTGGGTAAGGTCTTTATATGTCAATCTAATTGTTAGTTCCCCATTTTTATGGGTTCCATAAGACCCATGAGTCAATCAAAGGGTTGGCTCAAACATACATATAAGCTCACACTTGGCTATGGCTTTGTAAAAGAAAAATGGATCCTATATTGTGAAATTTGAGCTACATGATTGAGTCTGAATATTATGATTGAGTTGCAAAATATTTTTTAGATGAAATATTGTTATATTGAATTCCTAATAATCCTTATATAAAAAAAACTAGTTATATTAAAGTCACATAAATCCTTATAAGAAAAGTATTTCCTTTTCTACATAATAAATCATTTATATTGTAACTTTAAAGTCAAAATATCGTTTGATTTTGAACGGCGAGATCATAGGTATTTATTCTGAATATAATGAACCAATTTACTGGAATGGGAATTTTTCCTTATTCATTGCCAAAAATGGTAATTACACTGCTTTTTGTTCCCTTTATTTGCAGATTGAGGGAGTTGATGACAGCATCGGGAACTTAGTTTCAGTGATGGGTTGTTACTCGAACTAGCAAGGTTAGACCAGAGGTTCTCCAAGGGATTTTCAAGTGTTTTCTTCATTGTTGAAGCCTTTTAAAGAATGTAGATTAGCAATTTAAGTACACAAAGTTGTTATTTCTATTTGTTAATTTGAATTGGACTGCCGGTTCTTCTTGATTTTATATTTTAATAATATTGGTTGTTTTGTGCTGTAGCCAATAATTTGCGTGAATGCGCTACCTGTTTAGAGGGTCAGATGCAAGAGACCTCAAAAGAGATAACACGGGTTCCCTTCCCGATCATTGGATGTTAACCTCCGCCATGAGATTGTCGAACATGCTAGGGCAGGGGACGTGTAAGATCTTAATTTGAAGTCATTTAATGTATAGTTGTTTATTGATGGAGGAAGATTACAGTTTGAAATTTAATTATTTGCCAATTCAGTGTAGGTTTGTGCTTGGTGTTGTGTTAGTAGACATCCCTTTGGTGCAATTCTCCCCTCATGTAATATTAAAAAAAAAATGTTTATGTGCAGGCGGTCGAAGAGACAACGATATTAAAATAGCAATTCCCGGTGAGCTCTTTGAACACCACCTCTCTTTTGTGGTATGTTGTTCACACTAACTTGTTATCATGGTGCTGATCTTTTTTTCTTTCTTGATATAATTTATAAATATCAACAAATTTTATAAATCTGAATTGAAACAGTTGTGAGTAATAATATCAACTGAAGGGTTTTTTGGTGATTGCTGATTGGATTATCTGGGACTGGTTGACTACATCTGGCCGTATTGTTTAGGACAAGCAAGGGCAAGTGGAAGAGGAAACCAAGCTATGGACATGGGTCGGAATGGGCATGTTGTAGAAGAATGACACCCTTTGAGTTAAACATTATCAAAATTATTAAAATATAGAGAAAATTAAATATTTAGCCCCTCCCTATTAAGTTATTTCACATTATTTACATCAGCAGTCAACCTGGGTAGCTATACTTCTTATCTAGGCTTCGTACCATCCAAAGGGTCTAAGAGGATGAAAGGTCCCATAGATGATAGTAGTAAGATATTGAATACACATACCTTACTGAACTTTTGTCTTAAGTTAGTGTTGAAGGGTGTGAACAGGATTCATGTTCTAGACCTCAATATCTGGGATAAGGGCATGGACAATGGCGATGATTTAGGCCATATGACACAAACCTAAATAACAGTACCTCACTCACTCACATACTCGGTTCATGCTCTGGATTCTAAAGTATTTTTAAAGAATCAACATCAAATGTTCTGTTTCTGAAGTTTGTTAGTATTGTTAACTATGATCAAATCTAAATATGTGTCCTTCGTGTTCAGAATGCGGTGGTGGAAAAACGATGACTTGATGAGGCAGACAGCCTGACAGAAGTCAACAGTGAGAGCTCAATAGAGCCTATTTGCCACCTTGTTTGCGGCCCTTGACTTTTACAGGCAACAATGGCGGAGTCCAAGACAAAATACGATCGACAGACTCAGGTACCTTTCAGTCTTTCTCCTCTTTACCCTAGATGTAGAGTAGTTCTTATCTCCTCAAATCCCATCCCATCTCTGATTTTCCAGGGTAATTTGTGTGAACCGATGTTACAACTATGAAATTATGAGTGCGTTTGTCGTTATAGCGATTTCTGTAATATTATAAAATAATGGGAGTTGTTTGGTGTTATTTATATGGAAAGATGTATAATTAGTTGAAAGGTGTCTATAATATTGAAAACTTGTCGGAGATTTAGTGAGTAATCTTGCTAAAATGTCCTTAAAAGTTATATAGATGTCAAGAAGTGGTCGATCGGTATAGTTGTTATATAAAGTATTGCTTTTGAGTTACTCGTAGACAAGCTTTTATGATTTGGATTGAGATTTTAGTCAGAGAGCATATATTTATTCAAGTGGAATGAAATGAAGTGTAGTCATCTCAACCACTTAATACAACATTTCATTTCTGTAAAAAAAAATGGGATGAGATGTTTCTTCACCGTTAAATACTTTGTTTTCTAATTGAGAAAAAAAGATTGAGATGGATTCTGATTGAAAATTTGGTTGCGGTAGGTTATAACCTTTTCCGACAAATAACTTATGAGGATCCTTAGATCCTGTTCATCCACTTGTATTATCAAGTTATATTATAAAATAAAACTTTGGTCACTACTTATCTAATATTGAGAATATCAACACCAGTGTGATCGAGTGGTTTATAAAAGATTGAGGATTTAGAACTGACATTGCATAAGCCCGATAATTTTTGTTGCTTATCTTCCATAGATGATTTTTTCAAGTGCAATTGCAGGATCTGGGGGGAGCAAGGGCAATCAGCCCTTGAGAAGGCTAGTATTTGCTTACTTAATTGCGGTCCAACGGGTTCTGAAACATTGAAAAATCTTGTTCTTGGTGGAGTTGGAAGTATCATTGTCATTGATGGATCTAAAGTTGAACTAGGTGACCTTGGAAACAATTTTATGTGTAAGTTCTCTGTTTATGTCATTGGATGTTTCTCGAAATTTGCTTTTAATATTATACTTTCCGTATTGAGTTTATTGTGACATGGACAGTGGATGAATCAAGTGTTGGGCAATCAAAAGCAAAATCCACTGTGAATTTTTCTGGATGCCATTATGTGTTCTTACTTTGAAATGTGAAAATATATTAAACATAATAACCTACATTGTGTGTATTAGTAATTTTTGTCTTTTATGGATTTTGAGTGTGGATTGAGGTACATAATCCTATATTTAGTGATTAATGTTGAACATCATCATTTTTGTTTGGGTCCTAAAGGATGGCGATAATTGCTCCCATATTTTTTGTAAGTTACTTTTCACTTTTTAAAATCTTCGAAATATCCAGAATTTCATTTCTATAAGTTATGTGGCTTATGTATATATGTGAAATTATGTTATTGTGATTACATGTTAGAATGTTAGATGATGAATCATATTCATTTTTTGTTTTTATTTTTCCATATTTCATTGGTTTGCTTGCACAGAGAGAGAAACAGAGAGAACCAGAAAGCAAGTCCAAGGTTGACAATATGATGAATGGGCTTGGGAGGGTGCATTGACGATTGGCGTCCTGCATCTTCAGTGGAAGTAGTTTCTATTAGTTTTAGTGAACAATTGTTTAATATGTCGTTTGTGAATTAGTTGTTGGTTGTTGCAATGATACGTTTTGTATTTTGTATTAAATTGGATTTGATGTGAATTGAGTTCTTGGGTGGTCAAGATTTGGTTTATTTGAGTGATCTTTGTATTATGATTTTGTTGTTTTTCTGATTTTTTTACGGGTTTTTTATTGTGATTAGTGAATTAGAGGACCGTCCGATTTGTTGTTAAATCTCCTATTTGACGGTCATAGACTATGGAATTCTTTTGTTTTTTTTAAAAGCTTATCTTCTAATAATTTGATTGTTTAGGGCCGTCAAAAAAAAATTCTACAAGAAAAATATTTGACGAGCCTATTTGATGGGATAGTCCGTCAAATTTCTCAAAATTTGACGGGCTGTGACCGTCAAATATGGGCTTTTTTCACATAGTGCGAAGTTCATCATGAGCAGCCCTTGTTCCCTGCAAACATCTGCTAAGTTTAACGTACCTGTAATGTTTGTGCGAATTGTCTCTACTTTATGAGACTCGCACCAGTCAGCATTAGGTCTACCAGTCACACCGGCAGCATTAAAAACATGAGTAGGCTTGACACGCTGAATATCTGCCAAGAGTTGAGACCGATCCTCCAATTGTCCTCTCCCATACTCGAAAGGAATGCCTTGTTTGTCACATATCTTCCCAAGAAGACCTCCGATATATCCCGTCCTACCATAAATTAAGAACTTAAAGGATGATTTTGAGGTATCTTCAGACTCATTGAAATGTCTTTCAGTCCCCGACATCATCAACATTCTTGGATGTGGTAGTAATGCCCCAGAAACATCACCCCACCAATTAGGATTGCTAATGTACCACTCCATTGTCTTCTTCAACCCTTCTTCCCATGTAGTCCGCTCTGACCATCCTAAGACCTTCAGCTTCTGATCATCCAAGAAGTACCTTTGGTCATTGAATGGTCTGTTCTCCACGAACTTAATAACTGAATCTGGATGAAGCGAGAAAAGTTTGCATATATCCTTGGCCACATCAATCACTCCCCTTTCCTTTTTTGTCCCAATATTGTAAACATGACCGACTTCTCCTTTGTGGAGAATGACATCGAAAGCCTCAGCGACATCCTTACAATAGAGGTAACACCGCACGTTAGACCCATCCCCATGTATCGGGAGAGGCTTCCCTGCCATGGCCAAGAGGATAAACTTTGGAATTAATTTTTCAGGAAACTGGTTAGGACCGTAGACATTGTTTCCTCTTGTAGTTATAACAGGCAACCCATATGACCTCCCATATGCCATAACAAGCATTTCAGCCCCAGCTTTCGTTGCAGAGTATGGGTTTGTCGGGAGGAGCTGACAAGCCTCATGGTTTCCCACAACAGCATCCTCATCTGTCTCCCCATAGACTTCGTCTGTGCTCACATGGATGAACCTCCTAATCTGGCCAGTGACCTTGCATGCTTCGAGAAGAACATGAGTACCATAGATGTTGTTCTTGGTAAACTCAAAGCTGTTTCCAAAGGAGTTGTCAACGTGTGTCTGGGCTGCGAAGTGCATTATTGTGTCAATGGACTCAGTAATGAGGAGATAATTAACGAGGTCAGCACTGCCGACATCTCCCTTGACAAACGTGAAGTTGGGGATGATCTAGCGGGAAGAAGGTTCTTCAAATTCGAACAGTAATCGAGTTTGTCAAGGACGACAATCTTGTAGTCAGGATAGTTTTGAACAAGTCGGTTAGCGACATGGGATGCAATGAAACCAGCGGCTCCAGTAATTAGGATGTTCTTAGGTGAGTATGTGGCCATATCCAAGAAGCCTCTACTTCAAGATTTAGCAGGTTCAGAACTGAAAATTAAACAAAAAAAATATATATATACCCAACAAAATTAGGACAAGAAATCTTCCAATGAAACAACCCAAGGAAAGATATCATAGACAATTCAACTTCTAAACCCCGATCTGCTTTTTAGGCCTAAAACTTAAACTTGTCAAAACTTAAAACGGTTGCATCAAGATATCCATGACTTCGAACCAAAGGGATCATGAACTTTGTTCTCCCTAGCACTTTTTAAGTAGTACTATATGTTGAGTGTTGTGTTATCCTCCTCCGCTCCCAGGTGTCACGTGCTCACATATCGTGGCCCAATTCAAATCATAACCCTCTTATATTCATAGTTCTTGTCACGCCTTGAATTCTAGGTCCACAATTCTACTCATGATCCATGATTCAACTTGTGACCCAGGACTCAAGGGTGAGATTAAAAAAAAAAAGTATTTAATTAATTGTAAAAAAATCTTCATTTCTTTTTTTTTGATAAAATAACTTAATTAATTATTCCCTCATTACATTTAAAAATGTAAAACAAAAAAGAAAAGAAACTCTTAAACATATTAACATAAGTCAAATTAAAACCTTAGTCCCGTACACCCCTTAACATCAATTAATAGAGCTAAATAACCATCTAGCAAATAAATCACTATAGGTACGAAATAATCATTAAATCATTCATTCGATGTTGTGCGTCGTCATCACTCTTTTAAACCAAAATCTGAAATTTTGTAAAAAATAAAAATAAAAAATAAGCCACAAAGCTTGGGTAGGAACTTATCTCTACATTTTTCACAAGAGAAAAATATATTAATATATAGGAAATGAATAGAAAATAAAAAATTCACAAGAGAAAAATATATTCATGATCAATAACAACATCAAAACTTCAATGATATTATAACGTACTGTCACTATTGTCATCAGAGTCCAAGCCTAGAATTCCATAACAAATCTAACTACATCAAAATTTCAAACATGAAACTCTTACATTCTATCGTAAATATTTTATTTTTAATTGTGAGAGAAAGGAAACAAGATGAACCTACCTTTCTATTACAATGAGTCTATGATTTGACTATGTTGATTCTCTCGATTCTTCAAGTGATTTTTTCTTCTTTAATAATAACAAATGATCAAGACTTGATTAAGACTATAAATATATATTTTTAAACTCTAATGAAGTTCCAAAGAAAAATATGAAGGAAAAGATGAAAATCTGTTTCTCTCTCTCTCTCTCTCTCTTAGGATGAGATTAAACTTTAGAATAAAATAAAGATGTGCTCCAAAATTTACTTTTAGGAATAATGTCATAAAATAATAGAGCATCTGCATCTGACTCTTTAAAGTGGGTTGACTATTTACTATAAAGAGTGAAAGTTGAAAAACGATATTCAAGAGACTTTTTAAAAGTGAATAGTAAAATAAAGAGGGGCTTCCACTCTCTAATGCAGAGAGCCTCCAAGACTAGCTATTTTTATGTTAAAAATGAAAAACAGTTTCCTTACTAATTTAGTAAGGGTTGTTGGGCCCACATGGATTACCACATTGGCAATCCAACACAATGTCCTTCTAGAATTCATGCAAAATCCCATATCAAAAAAAAAAAAAATAATAATAATAATATATTTTTTGCACTTGACAAGAAGTGTTGAAAATGGAATGCTACTGAACTTTCAGAACTTAAAATTAAAATTTAATAGTGAAAAATAATATATTTTATTTTATTTTTTCAAAATTCTTAAAATTTTATTATCTACAAGCCTATGTCATCAGATCATGTTTTTGGATGCCAAAATATGAGTTCACAACCCTTAGTAGGATTTAATGCATATTTGTTTGTAAAGTAAAATAATATGAAATATAACAATAGAGAAAGAATTATATGGAATTGAGATCAAATTTTACACTAGTTAAAATAACTTTTGTAACTTTTTTATTTTATTTTAACAAACAATGTTTTTTTGTTTTAAAGAACATTGTTGCAGGAGATGTTCTTATCTCATTTATTTATCCCAAATATTAATTTGCTTACCAATCTAGGTCACTCACAAATTAAGGAAATCGTTGCCTACCCTAAAATTCTTTCTTTACTCTAACACGAATATAAAGAAAACATGAATTTGAATTTTGAAAAGAATTTTCCCAAATGGACAATCTATATTTAAGAAATGATTTTAAATGAGTTTCCAAATCTTACATATTAGCATACTCTCAGATGATCAAAGGACTGAAATTAAAGTTATTGTTTTTTTTTTTTTTCTATATTATTATTCAATTAGAAAGTAAACAAAACACATATTAATGACCTCCTCAATATGTAAGATTTCTATAAAATTTTATTCTTATTCTCTTTAGAGATTGAATAATACTAAAATGAGACTTAATATCTTCTCAAAATAATTCCAGCAATTTTGACTTGATTGAGGGTTTTTTTTTGTAATATTTCTTTTGATAACACCAATTTTCATAAAAACCCTTAATTTTAAATTAAATGACAACCCTCCCTATGCATTACTAATTACATTATAATACAACTGTCAATTAATTATTTTCATAGTGACTTATTTATCCTTTTTAACAAATATTACCTATACTACATGGACCTCTATGATTGGAGTTACTAATGGTCTACTAGATTTATTTATTGTGCCCATATACATTTTAAATAATGACAATTATATATAAAGCCAGAAATTCTATTATAGTAGTCAACTTTTTATGTCATAAAATTATCAAATTTTGACAATGGATAGGATCTTGAAATTAACTTTATTTATTTATTTATTTATAATTATGTCGATTTCAAAATTTTTGGCAAATGATTTTATAATATAATAAATTATTGAAAGGTTCATTATGAAACTACAATTATTTAAAAACAACAAACAATAATGATTGTAATTTATCTCCATTAAAGGGATTTCAGGAGTATTATTAATTAATTAATTTCGTAGGCTTTTGGATTGGAGGTATTACAGTTCTCCCCTTCTCCAACAGATCGGTCTTTTAGAGTAGTTGACTACTATTACAATTCTCCCCTTCTCCAATAGATCGGTCTTTTGGAGTAGTTGACTACTATTACAGTTCTCCCCTTCTCCAACAGTATGAACATGATATCATAGCACTAGGCTCGTATAGATCATAGGTTTGAATCTGATTGAAAGAATTTTCCACCCTTATGAGTGAGGGGGAGTGTTGAGTTATCTGCCTCCACTTCCAGGTGTCACGTACGCTCTCACATATCATGCCCTAGTTAGGGGTGTAACTTGGTTCAGTTTGAGGTCAAATTGGAACCGAACCGACAAAAGTCGGTTCCACTAAATAAGTACCAAAACCAAACTAAATTCCATTGGATTAAACTAACCCAAACTGAACTAAAGTTGGTTTGGTTTGATTCGGTTCTATGGGTTGCCAATATTCTATGAATTGTAAGTAACATTTTTTAATGAGAAAACAAACATATAATAAACATAAAATTTCATACAGTAAATTACTTATCTATCCATACAAAATCATTAATTTATATCCAAACTCCTAAAATAATTCATAATAATTAATATATAAATATATATTTATTTCTTCCATTAGGGTTCAATTCTTGGTTTGGTTCTATTCTATACAAGCTTGATTCGAGAACCAAACCAAATTGATTGGTTCTCCATTTTCGTTACCTGGAATCGAAGCACAGCTTGTTCCAAGTTGAACCAAACCACCCCAAGCTATCGGTTTGGTGTAGTTCTCAGTTTGAACCGCACTAAGTTTCACCCTTAACCTCAGTTCAACTTGTAACCCTCTTATATTCA
The DNA here is from genome assembly GCF_017979445.1 of Akebia trifoliata. Classification (NCBI taxonomy): domain Eukaryota; kingdom Viridiplantae; phylum Streptophyta; class Magnoliopsida; order Ranunculales; family Lardizabalaceae; genus Akebia; species Akebia trifoliata. The sequence continues at coordinate 23,813,835 of NC_141375.1, read as the reverse complement.
TTGTTGCGCCTTCCCTATCAGATCGGTTTTTTGGGGTAAATGGTTTGTCAATAGTATAAACGTCATATCATATTATTAAGCAAGGTTTTAAAAATCATTTGAGACTAAGATGACTCACTTGAATCATCTCAGTATCATTCGTGAATGCGGGATATTCAATGTGAATCGGCATTGACATTGAATCAGTGAAGATCCAATATGACTTGTTCGATAATCTATCGAGTCAACTGGGTTTTTGAATATTTTATTTAAAATTTTGATTTTAATTTGTTCAAATATTTATTATTTAAATACAAAAATGATCTTGTTACTGGACATTTTTTTCATAAAAAAGTTATACTTATTTGATTACAAATTTATATTAAACCAAGTTACATAGTTTATCTTATACGAGATGAGATGACTTTGGCACATCAACTCAGTATGCGTGGGGGACAAGATGGTAGGGCATAAAATGGGTCAGATTTTATACAAAATTTGGGTGATCTAAATCCAAATTTAGAGGGTTTGGTTCCTTTGAATATATCCAAATAAAAAAATGGGTCAACTATGAATTGATGTCCATTAACCTGAGTCGGATCTATTAATCTGCTAAGATCTAAATGATATATTACTTTGAAAATTATATTTTTCAAGATATCTTTGTGTTAGATGCAGTGGCTATGGCTCTACTCAAAAGTATCCGATCATGATTAATTATTCAATTGAGTTGGATCCGAATACGGATTTAGTGAAAGCGAAATGGTTGGGATATGGTTTTAGGTCATAATAGTCGAGTTGGATTCGGATAAAAATTTGGATATACTCATATCTGACTGGTTAGCATATGGTTTTAGGTAATAGGATCGAGTCGGATTAGGATCGAAGTCTGAATCCAAATAAAAATTCGAACATGGATACGGATATACTCATACTTGGCATGAACTCGATTCGTTTTAAACTTCTACCAAACAGGATAGAAAACTAGGTGTGCTACTTGGTTGGTTTGGGGCCAAAGCAAAATGCCAATAGAACCAAACCAACCCAAACCGATCTAAGGTTGGTTTGGTTCTTTGGGTTGTCAATATTATATAAAATGGAAGTAATATAAATTTAATGAAAAGAATAAATATCTAATAAACATAAAATTTTAGACAAAATATATAGATCATTAATCTATCCATAAAAAATATCTATTTATCCATTTAAAAAAAGTTATTATCAATATCCTCACTCTTAAAATAATTCATAATAAATTAAGTACATCGTACATAAGGGTTCAGTTCTATACAAGCCTTGAATCGAGAACCAAACACATTGATTGGTTTTCCATTTTTTTAACTCAGAACCGAATTGCAACTTGTTCCAAACCAAACCAAATCACCTCAAAGTTATCAGTTTGATTCGATTCTCGTTTGAATCGGACCAAGTTGCACCTATTGGAAACCCTAAGAATAGATCCAAATGATTTCCAAATCCAAAAACAGTTTCTATATATGAAATTTAATATTAGATGCCAATGATCCGATCAAAAAAATTATGGACTTTTTAGTTCTCAATTTATCAAACATTAGTCTAAAAATGATTTTTGAAGTGAAGAAAAAAAAAAAAAAAAACATGTTAATTTGAGAATATTTGAGCTACTTCTATGTTTTATAATCAATGACATGCCCTTTAATTGTGGTCATCTTTTATAAATCAATTTAAAAAATAAAAAAACTTGTTTCTCTTACCAAAACTAGTAATCTTTAAATCACATAGATTTATTAATAATTAAAGAAATTGGTCTATGTATATTAGATTTATTAAAATATATAAATAATTTTAAATTTTAATTATTTAAAACATAATTTTAAAATTTGATTTGAATGTTCATCGAATTTAGGGGTGTCAATGGGTCGGTTCCTAAGGAACTTAGAACCATAACCATTAATATTATTTCGGTTCTGATTCCAAAATAAATGGAATCGGAACCAAAAACGCCAAAAATCACGAGTACCCATCGGTTCCGATTCTAAAGAATCGAATGAGAAAAAAAGTATTTCAAATCATTATAATAAAAAATTTCCTTCAAAAAATTAACATATTACGAACAAAATTATTAACTTAGTTATAATTTGTTATACTAAAGATACAAATTAATGATTTTTTTCAAAAGTAAAAAATTTATCTTTGTTAAAAGTAATAAATTTTTAGAAGAATAACTCATTTTAAACTTCAATCGATAATTATACGAAAAATTGAAGAATTTAATATAACATGCATTTATTTTGAAATAAAAAATACTTTAAATCTTCTATAGTATGCAAATAAATGACAAAATTAATCGGTTCCGGGTACCTGCGGTTCAGTTCCGATTCCATTTATTTTGGAACTTAACGGTTCCGATTCCTATTAGTTCGGTTCCATTTTAGACCCGACTCTAATCGGTTCCAATAAAAAGGGATCTAGAACTGAGGTTTTCGATTTTGATTCCGGTTCAATGGGTACTCATTGACACCCCTAATTGAATTGATTCAACTCAAAATTAGCAAGTTGACACAAATGAGTCAAATAAAACTATATTAAATTTATGAATAGTTTTTAATAAATAAAGTATTTATTTTTTATTTTTCACAAAAATATTAATAACTAAATAAATTGGTCAAGTTTTTTATTTGACTCCCTATATTTTTAGATCAAATACTTTCTAAAGTTGTTAAAAGAGTATTTAAAATATTTTTTCTTAAGAAAATCTTCAAAAGATCTTTAATAGACTAATATTTTATTAAGTAAGACTTAAATGGTCCGTATTTTTTAATAGGGGACTATTTAGTACATATTCTCAATAAAGAATCTTTCAGAGTCATTCTCCCTATTTATTTTTAACAAATGAGAGTCAAAATAGCGTGCATATGTGCCACATCACTTGTGGCTGTGTCTTTAATTTTAAATAACCTAAATGCCCTCGAATTGTTCTTAACCATTTTGTAAAAAATAAAAAAATAAAAACCTTGAAAAATCAGGATTTTTTTTCCAAATGCTGATCTTCAAGTTCCTCTACCTCCATCTATATTTTTTAATTCATTCAATTTTGTCTTTAATTAATCACTTAAATTTAACTTTGAAGAAAATGTTAGATTTTTCTACTCAAAATTTTAGCATGTTCTTCTTCTCAAAAAATCCTATTTGATTTTTCTTTTTTTACTTTCTGAAATAAGTATTCAAACTGTTTTAACTTCTATGGCAATTTTTTTTAGTCTATTCAAACTTATCTTCAATCCTCTTTTAACACTTAATAATAATAATTTATATAATCTTTTGAAAATAATGAGATGCATCCCTTGACCTCAGTCTTCTACATAGATTAAGGGAGAAAGACTCAAACGCCGTCATCTTCAACCTCCAGTCAAAAATCCAAAATTTTCTTCTAAAAACTCATGCATCTTCAATGTCTTTGGATAAAAATTTAACGCTCATCAACTATCTTAAGATTTTATCTAATTCAAGTCTTCAAATCTCAATGTAAGATAGAATTTTTATTTTATTGAAAGGTAAAAAACGAATATAATAAAATTTTGGGTTGAAAAATCTAGGATTCTACAAAGAAAGGTAGAAAATGATGGATTAAATTAAGGTTGAATAGGTTAAAGTTACCTAGAGTTGAAGAGCTTGAAGATGATTCATTTTGGGAAGAAAAAACAAATAATTTTTTTTTTTTTAAATGAAAATAATGAGATTTTGGGTAAAAAAATCTAAGATTTTGTATAAATGGTTAGTTATAGGTAAAAAACGATGAATTGAAGATTAAGTTGAGTAGATATACCATGAAAGTTGGAGAACTTAAAGATGACTAGTTATAAGAAGAAAAATCTTGATTTTTTGCTAGAGGTTGAAGATGAGGGCATTTGAGCCTTTTTTCCCTTAGTCTATTCAGAAGACTAAGGTCAAGGCATGCATGTCATCAAATATCAAAACATAGGGGAGCATGTCTAAATCACCCAAAAATTAATACATGGGTTATGAAATCACAAGTATTTATTGTCAAAGTGGCAATCTCACTTAAATAAAAGTGATGATCTTGCAGAAAAATATGTTCAAAATGAACAATGTACTTGAATGGAAATTTTCTTGTATTCAACACACGGAGTGGTAATTTACCCGAACAACAACAACAACAATAATAATATTAATAATAGTAGAAAATTCTCAAAACTTGCGCAACTATTGTCAAAATTCCCATTCCAGTACACTATTCATTTTAATTCCAAAACATGAACAATGAGATCGTTATTTTAAAATAACGATCTCGTTGATAAAAATTAAAACATGGGGTAGTGAAATCTCAGTTATTTATTGTAAAAGTGGCAATCTCACTAAAATAAAAGTCACAATCTTGCTGAAAAATATTTTCCAAAACATGCAGGAAATGGTTTCAGAATTAAAATGAACAGCGTACTAGAATGGAGATTGACCATATTGAGCACACGGAGTGGTAATTTACTCTAACAACAACAACAATAATAATAATAAATCTCATATTGAGTGGAAGTTTGAAAGATGAAGTGGATATAATATAAAGATCGAAGATTAGGTTGATTTTGAGGACAAAAGCAAAATCGGAGTTAAACCTAGAAAACGTGTATGCATGACTTTGCACAATCCTTTTGAAAGTGCCTTGTACGTTATATATTTTTTTTCTTTTTTGGGAAATCTTGTGGTATATGGATTCGGATCTTTCTGCAATAAAGATCATGGGTATGAGGTATGGTTATGGAATCTATAAGGTGTTAGGCACCGGTTCCTCATGACTCGAAAGTCAGTCTCTACTACGATGCATTGGCCAAACTGAAGGCCAACTAAAGGGGATTATGATCAAGAATAGGGTACCCACCAGGGGTTAGTTGAGAAGGTAAGGGTGTCCGGGTTTGCTCCCCAAGTCACACTTTCGAGTCTTTATATGCCCTTCCACATTAAATGGTATATTTAACTACTATCACGTACAGGTGGATGGTATGTGTGGCCAGGGGCGGATTTAGTGTGGGAGCAATGGGGGCACTTGCCCCCATAAGAATTTTCAAACCTTCAATAGAGTGTGCCCTCATAATTTGTTTTAAACTTTTAGTTGCCCCTACAAAAAAATTTCCATTGTTATGTTGCCCCCACACAAAATAATTTCAATTTTTGTTGCCCTCCAAAAAAATTTCTACTTTTATGTTGCCCCCACATGAGTAAAGTCCTGGCTCCGCCCCTGTGTGTGGCCCGCCAAAGCGAAAAAAAAAATGATCAAGATTAGGGTTGAAAGCCTTTCCTAGGGCTGGTTTTCGTCTTCATTATTTTTATACATGTGTCCAAAAATTAAATCACAAAATTAATTAGGACTCAATCCGGGCTTGGATCCCAACCAAAATAGTGACTTTGAGTGTCTTTGTAGTGGTGTATAGCAATCAGAAATGCTAGGCACCTAATAATAAAAACACCACTACTATAAACTTGTAAATCATGGTGTACACAACAAAAAACCTGGTGTGTCAACAACAGAAATGCACCATAGGCACAAAATTTGGCATGCACATTGCAAGAACAAATTTTTTGAGATTTTGGCCTCAAAACCAAGGTTCTAAAAAATGTGGTATTTTTTGCAACCTACCCCATTTTAAGTGAAAACATCCCAATGGGATAAAGCTAAAAAAAGATTGGTAATTTTAATATAAAACCATTCTCATAAGGGCTCAAATGGCAAACTCCCTAAATCGATTCAACTCACCAATGGAAATTTCGCCTTTGTGCAAATCCACAATCTTCGAGCCAACTCGATAAAATAACATACCAATGGTGGGCCAATATAGAATGAGAAAAAAAGGACATCCAACTGATTAGTTGCAAGTCAATTTACATTGTTGTGGCTCAACAGCGATTGTTAGCGAGTTGACATGTTATTGTCCCAAAATTCTCATTTCCTTGGCGTCAAATGTTCCATTCCATCAAAGACGGAAGGTCCGAATTGTTTATCTTCATGGAGGGAATCAACTAATTTGTAATATTGGTTCAAGAGACCCAATCCGATTTGTTAACTTACTGTGATGTAGTAGGTAAGAATAATGATTCTCTGCCCCCCCCCCCCCCCCTCCTCTCCTCTCTGACATACGCTCCTTGACGTTGCATGTGTTAGAACCATGGATTTTTCCTCGAAATACACAACCACCCATATTTTTGGGGATGTATAGTTGTGTATCCTGAGGAAAAAATCTATGGCCATGTCAAGGAACATAAGGGGGCTTATGTCAAAGGGGTTATTTTAAATAAGAACCAGAACATAATCAAATTCCATTGGAACCAAACCAAACTAAAGTCGGTTCGGTTCAGCTCTATGGATTGCCAATATTCTATATATAATAACTAATATTTTTTAATGGAAAAACAAACATATAATAAATATAAAATTTCATACAATAATCACTACTCAATCCATAAAAAGTCATTAGTTTATCCATAAAAATCACTAATATGCTTAACTCCTAAAATAATTCATAATAATTATTATATACATACATATATATATATATAGGGTCCCGTTCGCCACCCTTAGTTTTACCACACACTTTAACAAACGCGTTTTGTCTTACATGGGTTAGAAGTTTTGGAATGAGCTGATTTTTGGTGAGGATGATCTCTATGGTGAGGAGATCATCCTCACCAAAAATCAGCTCATTCCAAAACTTCTAACCCCATCAAAATTGATTTACAAAAAATGGACGGTCCACGATTTTTCAACGTGTAAACATGGGGCTAAACATTTCGGAATGGGCTGATTTTTGGGGAGGATGATCTTCTAATCATAGAGATCATCCTCACCAAAAATCAGCTCATTCCAAAACTTCTAACCCATGTAGGACAAAAAACGTTTGTTAAAGTGTGTGGTAAAACTTAGGGTGCTGAACATTTCCCATATATATATATATATATATAGGGTAGCGTTCAATGGCAAACTTTTTAGCAAACTTTTTGGCAAAACATTTTTCAAAACATGAGTTAGAAGTTTTGGAATGGGCTCATTTTTGGTGAGGATGATCTCTACGGTGAGGAGATCATCCTCACCAAAAATCGGCCCATTCCAAAACTTCTAACCCATGTTTACAAGCTGAAAACTCGTGGACCGTCCATTTTTTGTAAACTGTTTTTGATGGGGTTAGAAGTTTTGGAATGGGCTGATTTTTGGTGATGATGATCTCCTCACCGTAGAGATCATCCTCACCAAAAATCAGCCCATTCCAAAATCTCTAACTCATGTTTTGAAAAATGTTTTGCCAAAAAGTTTGCCATTGAACGCCCCCCATATATATATATATATATATATATATGGGTCCCGTTCGCTAGCTAACGGATTGGCAAACTGTTTGGCAAACATTTTCGGACCGTTTGATATAACGTGATCTAACGGACGCGATTGAATCTCGGCGCTATTTAACTTAAACGATATAACTTATATATATTACAGCGCCATCCCTCTAAATTAAGTTAATTAGTGAGAAGTCCCTCTTCTCTTTAAATCCGACAGAAATGAACAGAGAGTTCTCTTTGATCTCTCGATCCCTTTTCCCTTTTCTCTTCGAACTTCATCGCAGCCGAAACCTTCTCTCTCATTCTCTCTCTCTCAGTCTCTCACTCTCTCATTGTCTGAAGTTTTACATTTGTTCCTCTCCTATTTCACAGCTTCACATGGCAAATCTACTCTCAGAGGTTGATGACACTGTCTGGGGTTTATAGCTTTTGGAAGCACGTATCCAACCTTGAACGTGGTGAGACCAAGCGCTATCTCGAGATGTTTTATGCCCTCAAGTATCATAAGTTGGTAAGCTCCTTTGCTCATCCCCAATGCCTAAAACTTTGATTTTAAAAATAAAGTAGTATTGGGAGTCTCCAATACGGGGTGTTATTTTCTCTCAAACGGTTTGTTATTTTTAACTTTATTTCAGTTGATTATTTCTTTTTTGTGTGAAATCATCTTATTTTAGGCACTTTCAGTTCCTCTGGCTGTCGCTGAGTAGATTGGGAGTTGTGACCGAAGGATGCTGTTTTATGGAATAATTTTCGTTGTTTGTGATTGTAAAACGCATTTGTTTTTTGTTTTTTTTCGATTTGTTGGGGGGGGGGGGTGGATTGGTCCCCTTTTATCTGCAGAAGAAAGTGGTTTGTATTTTGTTTCATTTCCCTGAGTGAAGGTAAAACGGTTAAATGTTTTGAGATCCAATAAATAATTATACTCAAATGTCAATTTTCTTTTCTCCATTTTCCTCCAGTGCTGTGTTGTTGTTCATTTCCATAGTTGATGAATTCCTTGATTGAACCGGCTGTTAGTTCCAAAGATAGCAGATTTGCAAATTCCTTTCTTTTATTTGTTCTTCTCATTAGCAATTTATGAATTCCTTTGGCTAATATTTACTCAACTTTTTATAACAAAATTCTCCCTCACCTTCATAAAATTTTTCAAGTACACAAAATACGACCCAGTATACAACCCAGTCCACGAATGGTCCGTCTATTCGTGAAGACAAGTGAATGATGGAGAATCTCATACTCAAAATTTCGGATATCTGTGAAGACAGTGAATAATGGTGAATGACATACTCAAAATTTTGGAGACTTAGATCTATTTTAATTACTTCCAATTTGATCTGTGGTCCACTTAAATCTTCATTGTTTTCACTTTCACTTTCACATTACAAGTCCCTTCTTAGAATCAAAATTTAATTTATGCTTGTATAGTTGTAATATCTTCATTGTTTTCACTTTCACATTAGAAGTCCCTTTTCAAAATTTATACTTGTTGTATAATTGTAATATTGAAATGGAGAATAAATAAATAAAAAGAACATTTTTTTTTCCTTATTTGATCGAATTAAAAGAAATTAAATTTTGAAATGGCACTATGATATTTACAATTGATTATGCTTTTATCAACAAATCTTTTGTATATTTTTAGAGAACTGCTATTAACATGCCAACTTTTACTTATAACACACCCCTATACTTATGTAAACTACTACTACGATTTCAAAAGGATTGGTGTGTTGTAAGTAAAAGTAAGTTTGGCTATAGATCTTTCTTTTTTCAAAGAATGAGGATATAATTGCACTTTGAAGGATTCAGTGACCAATATTCATGCAACCTTTTAAGGTTTTGCTACTATTACACTATTGTTGCTCAATGTTGCAATGGTTACATTTATAACTATCATTTCTCTATAAAACATATTTTTTATCAACATGGATCATGAAAGATTTTCAAGATCAGAAAGCTGCTAAGATTTAAAATTTCTACGGATTTTCACAACTCAATAGTTAATTATGAAATTTGATCTTATAACATTGCAGCAGCCTCAAAACAAACTCCCATCATGATTCCACGATTACATCTATTTAAACACTCATACAGAATTTAAAACTATTACCCTTTCTACATGTAATGCAAATTGACTAGATGCCAAAATTGCACATATTTAGCCTATAGATTTCACCAACATTCCTAATGCAGAAGCTAACATCATAAGACAGCTGAAGATGTGGATTCCTTATAGTGTTAGGAGACCCTAACGACATTAAGTTCCAGTTGTGTCACAGCCGCATTGATTGCATCGATCACCTCCATCTTCCCTTGGCTCACTGCTTCATCCATTGGTGTCCGCTCATAGCTAACCAACACCCAACATCACAAGCATTAAAGATTAAACAAAGAGCATCTTTAATACACTAATAATGGCTTCAGAATTTGTTGTCAGGGTGGAAAAACATACCAACTTAGAATGGTTACATTCGCTCCTGCCAGAATCAAATTCTTAACCACCTGAGAGAACATCTATCACTAAATTTGCATGAGGGATCAAATTGACAACCACAAGTAGGGAAGCAGGACTATCACCTCGATATGCCCATTGAGGCAAGCCCAATGAAGAGGTGTATTTTTCTCCACATTAGAAGCATTTAGATCCTGCATCACAGAATGAACTCTCAAACGCAGGTTCTCTAAAATGATTTGAGAAATTTTGGAGGACTTGAAAATTGTATATAAAGTATTAGAAAAACTATGTCGTGTTCCAGGCACAGATATTACTTTGGTCTTTAAGAACCAAAACTCAGACAAATCTCTCATCAGCCAATATAATAATTCATCAAAAATGTAAAACATAATTCATTTAGGAAAAATAAAAATTTCAAAAGACAATGGAAGCCAAAGAATTTTTTACCCAAAAACAGAAAGGATATGGAACCAATACAAGGTGTAAAAGACAAGCACACTTTAAATTGAAGTAGTCGATATGGATAAGGGTAAGAAAATATGTTGTATTCAGGTAACATTGATATCAACAGTGAGGCACCCAATAATAGAAGCAAAGAGAAATCCTCACCACTCCATTTTCCTTTGTAAAATTCTTCTCATTACTTTGGCTACCATTATACAATAGCCATTATCTCATATAGTAATATTGTAGCACTTCCTATTTTGGATAAACAAGCGAGCCAAAGGTAGGTTGTAGTCTGTTGGTGAAGTTTCGCAAGATGTTACCTTACACTCAAGCAGTTCTTGTCTTTGACTAAGTGTTGATTGTCACCTTCTACCACTCTTGGAAGCAGAAGCATGCTATACACAAGGGGCCACAAACCCATGATGTACCACAGTGACACAAGCACCTCATTCATTCTAAACCCATCATCACCCTTCAAATTAAGGAGCTTTTCCAAGAAATACATGTCCCTAGACTGGAGAAAGTTCCAAAGTTAACATATATAAAACAAAACAAGAAAAAAGTGAAACAAAGAGCAATTTGAGATTATATTGTGGAATGATCAATAGTTCAGCTCTAGTAGGCAGCATATACAATCTACACATAGCATTTCATAAAACTCTCACTTGTAACGCAGAGGGAATCATTCACCAATTGATGGTCTTGGACGATAGCACAGTTGTTGACATATTGCAATGCAACTTTGAGGTCCTCAGTTCAAGAATGGTTTTAAAACTCGTTTTCACGTCTCATCTCGTCCATGAATGAGACTGAATCATCTTGGACGAGTTTTCCGATACGTTTAAGCCACCTCGTTCAACAATGAGAAAAATGAACCACAGTTTTAAATCTCTTCCGACACGTTTGACTTGTCTATCCTCGTTGGTGGACGATACCGAGATGCATCGGACAAGTCATCTCGGTCTCGGGCGAGATTTTAAAACCATGGGTTCAAGTCCAGCTTACTAATAATAATAAAAAAAAGAAAAAAAAAATCACCACTTGATGGCTGCAAATCATGATTTAAAAAAAAAAAAAAGAAGCTAAATATTTCCCACTTCTAGTATCTTTCAACATTTACTATTTTAAAAAATTATTGAAAGTCAGGAGGAACAAAAAGAATAAAAACAGAAAGTAAATTAGTCAAACCAAATAAAACAATCTTAATTCCACAAAAATGCTTGTGAATGAACTGGACTGTTTTTTTTTTGTAGTTTTTCATCAGACATGAAGCAATGTTCGAATTTCTACTTAGCAATGAGACACACAACAAGATGATTAAAGAAGAAATTAAACTAATCAACCAACAACACCACAACAATTAAACCAACAAACAGATAGAGAAAGTATATATTTCCTCCAAATTTTTAAAGCAAAGGGGCGTACCGGAGTTTGGTTGGGTGTGAGCATAAAAACATAGTACATTAGTGCAGCCCACAAGCCAAAGAGAATAATTGAAGTTGTCCAGTCTCCTCCATCCCCACCAGTTCCATTATCAAGCTTATTGTTCGTAAGTTGTGCAGCATTTAGCAGTATACCATCCAAGAATTCAATGAAGTATGTTATAATGATGAACACAAAACCAGACTCCACTAGGCTGTAACTGCAAACCATACCTGCAGTAGAGATACAATACCAATAGTTAAACAAATCTTCAAACCAGCCAACTGTTGAAGTATGAGTCAAGGCTTTGAAAGGTGACAATTTTCCATGGAACTTGGAGGATATGGTTGCAAAATGTTACACCTATTTCTTAGCTACCCAACAAATTCAGAATTTTCACAAACAAAATTTAACTTCCACAATGCTGTCAACTCTGGCATGATGAGTCTCCTTCTGGTATGTTGTTTGGTAATTTAATTTGTACATCAATTTAGTTTAAATTTTCGTTGCATAATTAACAGATATTTTAGAGAAATTTACAAAGTGAATCAAACAACTGATACAAACTCAAAAAAAAAAATTAAAAATCGATGGTTCTCCACAAAGTTAAGCATTTAGAGAATTTTAAAATGGGGTTTCACATGGATAACAATTAAGAATTTAATTTAAACACTAGAACTACAATCTTCTCAACAAAGAGATGTTTATTTCAAATAATTCTTACTAAAATAGAATCAAAACCACTTCTACAAACTCAAAAAAAATCGCTCAATAGGTTGAACTAAAATAGAATCAAAACCATTTTCTACCTAGAAACCAGATGTAATTTCAATGAAGTTCTTAATTTGAATCAATAATATAAGAAAAACCCACATTAGCATTCAAGAAAGTATTGAAAATTCAGAGAGTACCTGTCTTCGTCGAGAGGGAGTTGCAACACACGTGAGCGAGAGTTGCAGCGAGAGAAGAGAGGAATTTTGCAGCGAAAGCCGTTCGTGCGAGGGTGAGGTAGTTGCAGCGACGAAAAGGGCGAGAGAGAATGAAAGAGTGAGAGAGAGAGTTTCAGTGAGAGAGAGGGTTTGACAGAACTTTTTGTTATTTCGTTCGATCGGGTTTAAACGAGAGAGAATGAGAGAGTAAGGGAGTGAGCGAATGAGAGAATGAGAGAGTGAGAGAGAGGGTTTCGGCTGCGATGAAATTCGAAGAGAAAAGGGAAAAGGGTTCGAGAGATCGAAGAGAACTCTCTGTTCGTTTCTGTTGGATTTAAAGAGAAGAGGGACTTCGCACTAATTAATTTAATTTAGAGGGATGGCGCTGTAATATATATAAGTTATATTATTTAAGTTAAATAGCGCCGAGATTCAATCGCGTCCGTTAGATCACGTTATATCTAACGGTCCGAAACAGTTTGCCAAACAGTTTGCCAATCCGATAGCCAGCGAACGGGACCTATATATATATATATATATGTAGGACAAAAAACGTTTGTTAAAGTGTGTGGTAAAACTTAGGTTGCTGAACATTTCCCATATAGGGTCCTGTTCAGCACCCTAAGCTTTACCACACACTTTAACAAACGTGTTTTGTCTTACATGGGTTAGAAGTTTTGGAATGGGCTGATTTTTGGTGAGGATGATCTCTATGGTGAGGAGATCATCCTCACCAAAAATCAGCTCATTCCAAAACTTCTAACCCCATCAAAAATGGTTTACAAAAAATGGACGGTCCACACGATTTTTCAACGTGTAAACATGGGGCTAAACATTTCGGAATGGGCTGATTTTTGGGGAGGATGATCTTCTAATCATAGAGATCATCCTCACCAAAAATCAGCCCATTCCAAAACTTCTAACCCATGTAGGACAAAAAACGTTTGTTAAAGTGTGTGGTAAAACTTAGGTTGCTGAACATTTCCCATATATATATTTATTACATAGGATTTTGATTCTTGGTTTGATTCGGTTCTATACAAATTTGATCCAAGAATTGAATCAAATTGATCGATTCTCCATTTTCGTAACCTGGAATCGAACCGTAACTTATTCCAAACCACCTTAAAGCTATCGGTTTGGTTCGATTCTTAATTTAAACCGGACCAAGTTGCACCTGTAAACATAAATGGTGAAGGTTTATGTGTCCCCACTAAAGAATATGAACCCGAACGTGGGTCTCATTCTAACAAACAAAATGGGTCACACCTGTAATTTAGCATGTCCTACTTAATTTATATCAAGGAATCAACCCGAACGTGGGTTTCAATAAGGTCTACCACACCATAAATACATGGATGCAATTGAACCGAGACACATTGGATTCATGGAACAATAATTTTTTAAAACCTTAGGAACATATGGGTAAATATAGATACAATTAGTTAAAATCGGTATACAAACAGATTTACCCAGTCCCACAACCTACCCGAACTGAGCCAACTCATTGCTAGACACCCCTACAAAATCCTTTGTCATGCTACACGAAATTAAAATGAGTTTTGTTAACATGTGCCCTAAAGGCACACGTTAAGGTGCATTGAACACACCTTGGAAATGAGCATTTGAAGAAATTTTTGGTAGAATACATGTGGTAGAATCATAGATTCTTTTCCCCAGGATTCACATGTGCACAGCACATGTTTATTTATTAATTTTTTGTCCTTTTAATGTTTTAAAGACTCTGAAAGTTAGAGAAAGAATGGAGAGATTTTGTAGAAGCTTTCGGTTCTCAATTCCTTCTTACTCATCATTAGGAAATCACAATAACAAAAGTGACAAATTGTCGGATCAAACAAATTGAAAATGGGGTGTCTACACCTTTGTGCAAAGTCTTCCTATAATCTCGTCAAATTCAATTATGTCTTGTGTGCAATATTTCTATGAACCGTCATGAAAGTAAATTTTACTATTTTACTTTGAGAGTTGAAACGTGCATGTCACGCCTTGAATTTCGTAATTTCATAACCTAGTCAACAAAGTTTTGCAGGATCTGACTTGTTATCCAGAGTTTCGACTTTCAAGTCATGAAAGAAATACAAAATAAATTAAATCAAATCATAAATTAAATCTACTTTGGAACATAAAATTAATCATCGACCTATCATTCTATGTTATTAATTGTTTACCAAGTCACTGTACACCCTATATCGATCGAATTAAAAAAAAAAAAAAACCTAGAAATGAAAAAGCAACTTTAAATAATAAATAAATTTCATTCAATATCAATATCTACTTGGATGCAACATTAAAAAAAAAAACACACACACACACACACACACTAATATTATGGATTCTTGAGGCAATGTTCCCAAATCATGCATGCTTCGCAGTTACTCCAAATCTGGAAAAAAAAATACTAAATAGAGCATGAGCTTCACAAGCTCATGAGTTCATTCTAACACCCTACACACAATTGGTAATACTTTTGAAACAATTGACTAAGGTGGTGTTTGTTTGCGCTATTTTTCAGTGCTTATTGCTGAAAAAAATTAAATTCAGCACTTTTGTCAAAATAGCGCGTTTGTTTACTCGTGCTTATTGCTGAAAATAAGTGAAAAAAATTCAGCACTATTTTGATGCTGAAAAAAAGTGCTGAAGCGGTAAGCACTTCGCTTTTTTCAACACGGACAAGTATGCCCTTTGTTTTTTTGAGCATGGACAAGTATCCTCTTATTCTTAAAAGGATATTACCTCTTATATCCCATGGATAAGTATATAAACACCCCCACAAATTAATAAACCCACACCATAGCAAAATTATTTTGTCTTATATGGGTTAAAATTTTTGGAATGAGTTGATTTTTGGTGAGGATGATCTCTACAATGAGGAGATCATTCTCACAAAAAATCAACACATCTTGAAACTTTTAACCCTATCAAAACAAGTTCAAGAACCGTAAATTGTCCATTTTTTTTTTTTAACTATTTTTAACGAGTTAGAAGTTTCAAAATAAACTGATTTTTGGTGAGGATGATCTCTAGACCATATAAACTATCCTCACTAAAAATTTGCTCATTCCAAAAATTTTAATTCATATAAAACAAAACAAAAAATAGCTATAGTGTGGGTTGCCCTTATTAATTCATAAGGTGCTTTTATAATTACACATCCTTCATTTCCATCGAAAATTATTCATCAAAAATTAAGTTCTTTTTAAAGTTGATTTCAAATTTTGGTGACTTGTATGACATTATTATTTTTAATTTGAAATTTGTGGGCTTTTATAAATAGAAATTATTATTTATAAATTGAAGATTTGAGTATTATTTATTATTTAAAAATAAATTGTATTTTAATTTTATAAGAAATAATATATTTTATTGTGTTTGATAATAAATAAGCATTTAAAACATGCAAACAATGTATAATATGATTGTAAGGGTAACAAAGACAATTTATCAGTTTCAGCAATGTATAACAAACATGATTCAGCATCTAAACAAACAACTTTTTCAGCACTTAAATTCAGTGCTTATAAGTTTCAGCGCTTAATGCTATTCAGCACTTATTTTTTTCAGTTTAACAAACAGCACCTAAATAAAAGATACTATCTTTGAATAATCTTAAATGTTTATATAAAAAAATATATTCAAAACTGCAATTAAACCAAATCATCAAATCCCCGTCCCCCTTATTCATTGTTCCCTTACAATGAACACCTCACGAATTTAATCGCTCGATAAACATTACTACAAGGTCATATTTTGCACCTGAGATGAAACAATCCCAGACGTGTGCAACACTCATCGGATACCACATGATCTCGAGTTTTCTTTGGTCTTACACATTAAGGATCTCCCTCTCTTAATCCGAGTCACAACTCAATCTTGTCAGAGTAGTTTATGTACCTTATTGGAACTAATTAAGAACCAGTTTTTGTATATGTGCACCATATATAATTTTTATTGCCAAAATGATATTTTATTTATCAAATTAATAATTTAAAAAAAAAAAAAAAAAAAACAACAACTAATACAATGTGAACATCTCATGCCATGATTAGTTTATAAACTAAAAATTAATTTTAATTCAATACAATTTTAGAATATCAATAAATTTGAGAGAAACAACATTAAATAAATTTGAGAGAGAGAGAGAGAGAAATAGGGGCAACAAATTTGGGGTGTTATGAGGGAGAGCCACTATCAATGTTACAAACGTCTCAATCAGACTCTCCCTAGCAGATTCCAGGTTGGGTACAAAAGAAAAGAGATGTCTTCCCACTCTTTACATGGAATAATTAAATTTAAGGGTGAATTGTCATTTCGTGAGCCTAATTTGCTGATATTACTGTTCCAGCTAACTGTTCATTTTAATTCTCAAAACGTGAACGCATGAAATCGCAGGTTCAAATTGAGAAACTTGTTGATTTTTTTTTACAAAATGACAATCTCGCTAATTTGTATAATTTCAACTTGCAAAATTGTTACTTTAAAACCGCCAATATCGTGTTTTGATAATTAAAATAAACAGTGGGCCAGAATTGTAAATTTGGCCAAAGTTGGCCACGTTTCCATAAATATCACTAAATTAAATATGAAAATCAAGATATAGAGTCATGGACACTCAAGAGAGGTGAATGACATTTCTAGGAAGATAACTTTCAAAAAATAAGAAAGACATTTCTAAGAAGATATTTTAGGTGTTATTATAGTTGCCTGACTAACTTAGTCAGATTCAAGTCTTACCATGGGTTGCTGGGTCTACATGCCTTGCCACTTTGGAGATCTGACACCACAACTCTCTTGATTTCTTGGGTACATCAGATTAAAAAATAACCTTTTTGGGACTTCGGCCAAGCCTTTGAAATGGACTGGTACCTAAATCCCAAATTTTAATTAAAAAAAATTTGATGTTGAAAAATAATTTTACATCCCTAAGGCATTCCATCATGTTTTTAGATGTTAGGAGGTGGTGAATTCGGGAAACTTTTCTTACTAAGGAAAGTGTTTTTCTAATATATGCGTTCAACACTTAGTTGACACGGTGGTGTGCACAGAACCATAGATGCTTTTCCTTGAGATAAAAATGAAAAGAATTTATGATTCTACGCACACTTCCACTTCAGCTCAATGTCAAACAACAACGTGTCCTGCGCAATTACTCTTTTCCGATTTTGTCCAAAGGTAAATTATGGGTTATGATATTACCACACCATCATGTTATGAATAAACATCATAAGCGATTTTATTATAAAATCACACCGTATAATAAAATCAATTGTGGTATTTACTCATAAAATAATTATATGATAGTACCATTCTCCTAAATTATTGTAAATTCATTAATGGATACATTCAAGAGTATTTTATAATTTAAAAATTAATAAATATGAATTTTAGTCAATCAATACAAGTCTCGTTAAACCAACGAGTGTTGAGCGTAGTGGCCAAGGCCTCTTTCCAAAAAGGGAGAGGTCTTGAGTTCAAGTCTTTTCATTAGCCACCTATAAAAGATTTATATCCCGTCTTATCAGGTATATGTGATTTGTGAAGTATTGCATGGGCCTAGGGGATTTGCGTGAGATATGGTGTTCTAAGAGGCCAATTGCCTCATCCTTGCTAGACGGTCCAAGGGCTTAAAAAAAGTACAAGACTCATTAATGTAGGGAGAACAAAGCCAACGTTCTTAGAAAGTTTATCCCCTTCAATTTTTGGGTGATTTAAACACCCCTCTACATTTTAAAGAATATTTGTTATACTCCTAAACTAACTGTAGTTCCCCATTCACCTTATTCATCTTTTCTAGACAAATAAGAAAATAACCTAAATACCCTCATTCTCAATATCTAACAAAAAAATCATTAACTTTTCTTCCAAAAATCAATCATCTTCAAGTTTTTTAATCTCTATCGTAAATTAATTTATTTAGCTGCATCTTCAATCCATCGTTTTGAACCTTATTTTCTATCAAAAAAAAAGTCTTATCTTTTTCAAATTCTAACGTAGGCGGATCTTAAAGTTGGAAAAATAGGGTGAAATCTTTTCTTTGTTGAAGATTTAATGGTTTTGGGAAAGGAAATCAAAGAGATTTCAGTTTCAGATCAAATAAGAGGGTAGTAAAATAATTTTGTACCAATCTATTATAGAAGACCTTAGTCAAGGAGGCATGTAGATCTTTTGCTCAATGTTCTACCCCCAAGTAGGTCTTCTCTCATAGACTAATGAAAATGGCATTAATGCCCCTTTCTTCAACTTATAGTAAAAAACCCTTAACTTTTCTCCCCAAAACAAAATCAGGTTCAAACTCTTCAATTTTATTTGTAAACCATAATTTACCCCCTACAAGCAAATCTTGACTCTGCCCCAAGTCTAACAGTGCTTCTCTGACGTGCTTTTCGAAACCCAATCATCACTTCCCCAACTCCTAATAATAATATGATACATACCTATAAAATGATGTAGTTTTATTAGAATAGGTGAAAAGCATAGGATGTTTTCTTTATGTTTTAGTTTAAGAGAGAAAAGTGGGAGATGAGTATCTTGTAAGTGTAATGTGGGTAGTTTAGTAATTTGGGAAACTAATCCTTATTTACTAAGAGATTAAATTGTAATGGGTAGTTAGGAATTTTCATTATTTAACTTTCTAGATTTGTATTAGAAAACATGCAGCGAGTTAATATTAAAGATCCTTTGAGATTTGGAAATTAATCATATCGAATTGGTTACTTTGAAGGTCCAATCTCCTTTGAATGAGATTAATTCTATTTTCTTCTTTTTTTGTTTAAATGTTATCAAAAAATTAGGTTCGTAACAATACTTTAGCTCTTTCTCGGAATATATCTCTCAAAAGTGAGAGAAATTAGATCGGATCCAAAATCCAATTCATTCCAATTTAATAACTTCGGGGTCTGCATTGATGTTAATTATTCCTGTAAGGATCCTATCCTATAAGATTTTGATCTGATATCTTATTGGAGCAGATCTATAGATCAATCATGCCCCAATTCGAACCCTAACCAATTGTTAATGGATCGGATCTGGAGTTTAATATTGAGTTCCAAAAAAACCCAATCCAATAAGGGTTCGATCTGATCTGATCCGTATTGGATCAGTACCAAATCAACCTTGATTTGATCCAAACTGATCCATTCCAGATCCATTTACAACTAGAAATAGAGCCTAATACTATAGCACTAAAAGATATGAAATCAACCTTAATCCGATCCGTACCCGATCCATTTAAAGCTAGAAATAGACCTAATACTATAGCACTAAATGACAAATTTCGAGTAAGCATTTGCTGCTAAATTTATGTGTTAAAGCTGATGCACCAATGGAATCACGCCACATGTATTGAAAAATTACTTAAAATCAAAACTCTTAAAGTCTTAATGGTTAATAAATTTTCTTCCCAACTTTTCTCTCGACCAACCCATCACACTTGCTTTCAAGTTTCCAATTGACTTACTAATCTAGATTCTAGGCGTGTCAATGGGTCAGTTATGGCTGGGTTCCTAACGATCTTAGATCCATAATCATTATATTTATTTTGATTCCTATTCTTATCAATTCCGAACCTGATTTCAAAATAAATGGAATCAAAATCCTAACCGTCAAAAATCATAAGTACCCATTGATTCGAATTCTCTTCAAATCATTATAAATCTTTTTATTTATTTATTTAAATTAACATATTATTAACTTAATTATAATTTATCACACTAATGATACAAATTAATGTTTTTTTTTCAAAAATTAACCTTCATGTTAGTTAAAAGAATCAAACTTTCAGAAGAGAACTCATTTTAAGTTTCAATTGACAATTTATATGAAAATTTGAATAATTTTATATAACATGTATTTATTTTAAAATAAAAAATACCTAAAATCATCTATAATATAAAAAGAAATGGCAAAATATATCGGTTCTGGATACCACGAGTACCCATTGGATAGTATCGAATAGTTCAGTTCCATTTTAGATCCGACTCTAATCAATTCCAATAAAAAGGGAATTGAACTAGGGCTTTCGATTCCGTTTCAAGTTTGATTAAATGGGTTATCCATTGACACTCCTAGATTCAAAGCCATTAATTTTTATTGTTAATCTCTCATATGAAGCATGGACCAGTGGTCCAATTTACCAACTTCTTGGCATCGAATGTTGCTGCACTACAACATTTTTTATCTGTAGCGGCGGATTTTTCCGCCGCTATAAGGCAATTTTTCCGTCGGTAAAGGTTATTGCGACGATGAGCAGCGAAACCAAATATCTGTCGTAGGTTCCTCCGTCGCTAACCATAGCAACGGATAGCACATTCCACTGTTGCAGGACATTTCGCGACGGATCTTAATAACCGCTGCAATATGTCGATTTTTTAAATGAATAGAATATTCTACCTATAGCCGCGGATCTTAATATCCGCTGCAATATGTCGATTTTTTAAATGAATAGAATATTCTACCTATAGCCGCGGATCTTGATATCCGCTGTAATATGTCGATTTTAAATGAATATAATATTCTCCCTATAGCAGCGGATATTAATATATGCTGCAACAAATTCACTTCCTATAACGGCGGAACTTAGTATCCGCTGCAATAAATCAATTTCTAATAAAAAAATATAGTACATATAGTGACGGATTTTATTATCCGCGGCAGTATATCAGTTTTTAATTAATAAAAATACTACACATAGCAGCGGATATAAATATCCGCTGCAATAGATAAATTTTTAGAAAATTAAATAATTTACTTATCTCATCATCCGTTGCTGTAAGTTGTTTTTTTTTTCCTCTATATATATATATATCCGCTGCAATAGATAGATTTTTAGAAAATAAAATAATTTACTTATCTCATCATCCGTTGCTGTAAGTTGTTTTTTTTTTCCTCTATATATATAGGGTCCCGTTCAGCAACAAACATTTTTCAAAACATAGGTTAGAGGTTTTGGAATGGGCTGATTTGTGGTGAGGATGACCTCTACAGTGAGGAGATCATCCTCACCAAAAATCAGCCCATTCCAAAACTTCTAACCCCAGTTTTTAAGTTGAAAAATCGTGGACCGTCCATTTTTTGTAAACCATTTTTGATGGGGTTAGAAGTTTTGGAATGACCTGATTTTTGGTGATGATGATGTCTTCACCGTAGAGATCATCCTCACCAAAAATCAACCAATTCCAAAACCTCTAACTCATGTTTTGAAAAATGTTTTGCCAAAATGTTTGTTGCTGAACATTTCCCATATATATATGGGAGCGGTTCGGCAGCCCTAAAGTTTGCCAAGTTTGGTGCCAAACATTTTTTGTAAATCACTTTTGATGGGGTTAGAAGTTTTGGAATAGGCTGATTTTTTGTGAGAATGATCTCTACAGTGAAGAGATCATCCTCACAAAAAATCAGCTCATTTTGAAACTTCTAACCTTAGTTTACAACTTGAAGAATCGTGGACCGTCCAATTTTTGTAAATCACTTTTGATGGGGTTAGAAGTTTTGGAATAGGCTGGTTTTTGGTGAGGATGATCTCCTCATCATAGAGATCATCCTCACACAAAAAATCAGCTCATTTCAAAGCTTCTAACCCATATTTTGAAAAATGTTTGGCACCAAACTTATCAAAATTTAAGGTTTCTGAATCGTCCCCTATATATATATTACATTTAACTTATATCCTCCTACCTACGTCCATTGAAAACTCAAACAAAAAAGAGCATGCATAGGACAGAGTTTCAACTTACTAAGTGTAACACGCTTCACATGAATAGTACAAAGCATTGCATCTTCAAACATCTAAACCAAATAATCTTCAGCCACCTACAGAAATGGTCACCCCATTGAATGTAACATGTGTCTATGTGCATTTTAATGAGGTATAGCAATAGCATCTATCTACATCCAATCAATAATTCCAACATAAAAAATTAAAAAATTTGGGGTTTTTGTGCAGATAATGAAATGCTGTCATATGGCTTTTGAATGCAAAACTAAACCTGTAGAGTTCACCGAACTACAAATTGTACCTGAATATAAAGCATATTAAGATGCTACACATACATTCAATGGATATACCTCTAAGAAATGATAAATGCCCATATATTTTCAAAAGAACTACAAATGCAACATATGTCTGACCTAAAATAAAAACGCAGTAGCAATAGCAAGAAAATGGATATACCTTATGGTATAAGGTGAGTCCTTTCAAAATCTTGATGAAAACCGAACTACTAGCATTCGTTGTAGACTGCAGCATTGGCCCGATAACAAGGCATGGACAAATTGCTACAACATCAAGCCCACTTCCTTTCGCATACTCCAAAGCCTCGCTTTCTGCCACTGTTTTGGCATAACAATACCAATTTTGATTCATGGAAATTGGAAATTAGTGTAATGTAGAGGAAATAAAAGTACCCATTTCATCAAAGTAAATCCATGTACATAGGAAGCTCAAAAATCATTTCATATGCTAGCAAATCATTGCAATGAGACTACTTCAGTTGGCTAAGTCTCTAAATCCTTATAAATTTCATGGTCAAGGAAAATCAGGACTGCAGACTTACTCTCTATACTAGTAGATTGTTGTTGCCTATGTCAGTACTGTTATGTATCCAAGGCATAAGGCTTTGTTGTTGTTGTTGGGGTGGTGGTTGTTGTGTTGTGTGTATTTGGGTAATTAAGGGCTCTGTTGTGGTTGTTGTTTTTGTTTAAGGGTTTTGTTGCTATTGTATGGAAATATGATTTATATGGTGATAATATAAAGAAATAATTATGACTTAATATGTGAGCCATAAAACTTCCCTATTCTTCAAAAAATTTCATGTAGGCCAAGACATCTTGCAAATTTTGGACGACTACTCAACTGCCACCAAGCTCGCAAATTTAAAATTCAAATTCAAAGGTGAAAAAATAACCCTTTTTCTTTGTCCTCTACATCTCTGTTGGCCCACCCAAGACGTCAAATGAGCTAATATGCAACCCACCCTTCTCCTCATTAAATGAGCTAATATGCAGCTGTAACGTACAGGACCTACAAACCCCAAGCAATTCCATGAAATTTGAGTAATTGTCAAAAAAAAAGCATTCCAAAACTAACAAGTCAACAGTTACCATCTTATCAAGATGAATACTTGCAACCCATGAATCCAAAGTCTGCAAAGTGCATTCTCACATGTGCTTCTTGTTGTCACCAAGGCATTTCAAAATGTCTGACAAAATTCCCTACAAGACACCAAGCCTCACTTTTGTTCAAGCCACCAAAACACAATGATTGAAACTTTAAGAAAAAATAGAAAATCTTTCTTGAAAGTTAATTTGTAAACCTTGCTCGATTTTTCAACCATCGGGCCCATTGCAGATGCAATTCCACCAATAGTAGACAAAGTTGCCATCACTAAGTTTTTGTTACTATCATATAGATGACCTCTAAGGGAAACAAATAACTCCACTACAAATCCAATAACAAAGACAATATCACAAGACAAGCAGTAATAATAAACAAATAACCAAATTTCATAATCATGTCAATCATTGGTGGTTATGTCAGTCAAGTAAATGAGCATTCAGATAAAATCTTATAGAACCACAATAAGGACATAGAAATGGGTGGGAAAAACCCCACACACAAAAAAAAAAAAAACATTACACCTTTAGTCTAGTATACAAATGAAAGAAAATTACATAAAAGGTCTAGAAATGATAACAACTATTAGAGGCTAAAGAAAACACATACAAGATGATGCAGATTTAATTTAGAATTGACTAATGGTTATTTCAAATAGACCACATTTTAGAAGAAACAATCTGAATTGCAATAAATATAAATTTAATATTAAGACTGTTACGAGAAAATAAATGTGAAATATTACCTGCCATGGCCTACCAAACTCATTCAATGCTTCCGTGAGATCAGCTTCAGCCTTTTCCCATGTCACTATGTCTCCAAGATATTTCTCTGGTCTCTACATTGTAAAACAAGGATAAGATTAAATAAAAAAAGGTCGAGCCATTCCTTCCCATCATATGTATCATCAACAAAGGAAGAGTATGTAGAACAGGAACTAAAGTATTAAATAAGAGTGCTACTTAACATATGAAATAAACTATATGGAATTGGAAATATCATATCAAGTTTATGGAGATCAATGTGTCTGACATTTTGTAACTGTGCCAAACCCAAGAAACATGTCTGAATTTGTTACATGGTGAAAAAGATTTTTTAGAGGTAAAATATAATTAACTATGAGTCTCAAACATAGGCTTATTTGATAATAGAAAGGAAATGACACATGTAATGTTGGTTTGCTTTTGCGAAAGTGTAAAGCTATGTTTATAAAGATCCTATACATGCATGTGAAGAGATTCCACAAAATTAAACCGCTAAACAAGATTAACCCAAAAAAAAGAATCCTGATTATTAGCATTGTTTTTCATATTATACCATAAACTAGCTTCGAAAAGAATTCATCATCCCAAAAAGGAAAACAAATTAGATAGAATTTTAGCAATTATAAGTTATGTAAAGTGAGTAGTCCTGCATAAGTCCAATAGCTAGGTTTTCTTCTTTTTTGGGTCAGTAGCAAAATACCCCAGAGGGGATCCCATATTTATGTTATTTGCAAATGATATAGTGCTATTTGATGAGACTAGAGAAGTTAAACAATTAATTTGAAGATCAAGGGATTTAGAGCAAGTAGGACCAGGACAGAGTATATGGAGTACAACTTTAATGAGAACCATACAAATATGAACACCCAGTAAAAATTGATGACCCGAAGCAACCATTTTAAAAAGAACCATACAAATGTGAACGTTCACTATAGATATGTTAAGTTGCATTTGGATCTGGATGCAATGCAACCCATTTATGCCTTACCATTAGCATTATATTGATAATCAATAAATTTTTAAACCAAATGAAAAGTGAAAGATGACCACAAAAATTTCATACCGTTGAGAGCTCCAGCTCAAATGTGAACCCAAATATATCATAGGCATGTTTAATAAATTCCAAGACACTCCTAACTTCATCTTTTATCTGAAAAGATTAAGTAAAGCAGTTATCTTGAGCATACAAACAAAATGAGTATGCCAGCATATTACACCTATCAAATAAACTTTAGCTCACCTGGGACTCCCTACAAAAGATGTGAGCATCATCCTGCAAAAGAAGCAGACTATATAAAGTCAGATAAATTTTAATTGAAGAAGTGCCAACTTAGCTAAGTGGTAAGACGTGTGGAGTGTTGTTACCACGTCCTAGGTTCAATAATAATAGGAACAACTAAAGCACAAGTAAAAAATGGTAAAATGAGGTTAAGGAAAATTTTGAAAAGTCTTCTTGCTAGGACTACTTGCTGAATAAAAAGGATTGGATCTCACCTAGGTGAGAGCCACTTCATCACCAGGGAAACCCATAACACAGGGATAAATCCAAGCTGCCATGCTTGCATTGGCTAACACCTACATCTTAATATTAGCCACTGAAGATGACATTAACCTGCATTGTTAAACCCTAGGGTTTTTCCTAATGCTGAAGTGGTATGGACCAGAGAAAGGCTCCTCATTTTTTGGAATCTCAGAGTATTTCCAAGCCATTTTCCTAAATTAGTTGTAAATGCACCACAACTGAAAAGATACCTGCTGAAATTTCCTAACACGTGTTAATCCAGTAAGAGCACCACTAGCTTCATTCCGATGCAAAACTCCAAAATCAGCCGGTCGAAGAGGTAATTCTGAAATACCATCCCCAAAATCACCCTTTAGTTCTTTCATAAGCAATGCCTAGAAAAATCAGTAAGGCTTTGTCTAAGCATTGGCTTGTCTAAGGGTGTCATTTTACCTAGCCATCCCTTAACCTAGGATACAAAGAAAACAAAAAAGCACACAAACCACCCAAGCATATTGGTGAGTAGTAAACCCCACTAGTGCCAAGATCCATTGCCATCTCTACAGCAAATTCAGTATAAGCTCGACCAGGAGCACCTATCTCATACTCCATTCTCTATCTGCACCATCTACATGTCAATGAAAAATTGGCAAATTAAATAGAGAATTAACTTTAATCAAGTAAAAGATTCACAACCCCATTTCTTGAGAACAAGGAAATAGGAGAATAGATAGCTTAGACAATTGATCGGTTTACCTGACAAGAATTATTGGACTTCCTTGAGATTCAAACAACCCTCCTTGTCATACTTACTCCCTCCTCCTTTATCCGGGCTTGGGACCGGCAATGTAAAACGTTAATTTTACATTGGCGGAGTTAAAAAGATTTTACCTAATAAGTATTAGATATCAAACCATATATATAAGACACGATATATACATTGAAGACTAAGTTTTTGTATAATTTGCAATACAAAAAGTTGATCATTCTACCTGATAAACAAAAATTTGTGAATCCAACTATTACTATTAACAGAACTTAGAAAACAAAATATTGATCATTGATCTTTAATTAACAAAAGGTATTGTTGATCAAATTGTTACTAGTAATGAAACTTACAAAACAAAAAATTGATCACCGATCATTGTCAAAAAAGCTTGTAGATCAAACTATTACTGTTCAACAGAGTTTGTGGATCGCTATCATTGGAAGCCTACAAACAATATTATTTTAAGTATTAGTACAAGAAAATGCAATTAAATTTTTTTTGTTTAAGAAGGCAGAATAACAAGTTATTACCTGTGTACCCCGAAGTACTTCAGCCATATTTACGGTACGACCAAGATGCTGACTCATAAATGACATCAATGCTTCGAATTGCATCGACACGTTTGTCTGAAATTCAATCATCTGTCGGCGTGTTGCAGCGGCTTCTCGGCATGCCTCATCAGCACGACGATTTGCCTCAACGGCTTGTGAGATACACTCTTGACGGGTAGGTTGGGGTCCAAAAAATGTTGAAGGTCTCACTCCCATCCCCATTTGCCTGACACGACCATGACCATCTTCTCCCATGACTTGGGAAAAGATGTCGTTCCTACCTGTGTTGCTTTGGGAACTATCTGACAGTTGGGACTCATTCTCTTTTTTGTCTCATCTCATCCTAAAATACATTAAATACAATCATTACTAACATGATTTAGAAAAAAAAAGATAAAAATTATTGTAACTTAAAAACTTTTATATAATATAGAAAATTTGGATACATCAAGTTTTTCTAATAGAATAGGCATTGGAAGTAATATACTTACAACAACTCTCGCTGTCTCTGCATCTATAAAGGTCTGGTCCTTTCTTGTGTGGGTTACTATGAACATTTGCATCCGGGATGGCTCCACCCCATTATTCTTTTCTGTCTATTAACAAGTAAAGCATAACAAGTCAATAAATATTATTGCAATCATGTACTAAATAGGTTCGATGGTTATTTGATTTTACCTCCTCCTCGAATTTTCTTGCAAAGCTCTTTGTGCCAGATGTGTGATGCATTTTTTGATTCTTACGATTGGCTTTGTTTTTCATTTCACGCATCTACAAAGTAAACCATAAAAAATTAGATTAATATTCAAATCTTACGAACAGTTAATTAAATGAATTTATATGTAACTATGGTTGTTACTCATACCTTACCAACTTTGCTTTCCCAAAATTGAACAAGCCAATCCCACTCCACTTGATCCATGAAAGGTGGGAGGTTCTTTTTTGCCTCATCTGGAGCGCCCACAAAGTCTAAATAGTATTTTTTTTTCAAAAGAGATTTGCGGTCTTTCCATTTTTGATTGAAGGATTCAAGAACCCAACCCTTCAAGTCAGCATCAATATCAAAAACCCCCTACATCAAATTTAAAAAAGCATAAGAGTAAAATTTCTGGATAAATATAAACAATCAGTGTAGTTTAATTGATTTATTTTTTAGATTACCTGAACAGTTTGCCAAATGTTTTCTTTAGCTTCAACCGGCATTCGCCTCCAATCTGAATACATGAAAGATATGAACCGTGGCTTCCGTACCGCGGTACCTAAGAACTGGCCAAGTAACTTGGCCCCATTGTCAATAGGTTGTTTGTAGTTATTTTTTCGAACACGTGTTTTTAAATCCTGTGGGCCAATATTCCAAAGTGATTCAAGACGTGTATTGCCCCGCACACGTTTTTTACGCATCTTGGTAGATCCTGTAAAAAATCATGTACAAAAAATTAATTATCATTCAATTATCTTACATGTACATATATGAGAGCAAAATCTTAAAAACAATTGGGCATGCCATCTTACTAGATGTTGAATCAGATGCCTGGTCAGAAGGGGCAGTCATGTTTATCTGCGTGGGCCCCAAATGTATCATCTCATCACCATGTTGGGGAAGTTCTGAATCATGAATTTGCATCCTATAATAAAGATCAAGAAAATGATTAGTTATTTGGAAAATTTATAAGAAATGTTATTAAGTTAATGATAATGGAAGTTAATTCAAATATTTACCAATGAGTTTTTTGAATTATTAATTACCAAATCTATATCAAATGATACATTAAACTTGGAATTGCATCATTGTCCATGAATAAGGAATGAAGTTTTACATTCCAAGTTTTTCCTCATTATTTTTAAAATTTCCAAAAATAGGTAATATTGGCAGGCCAGCTATTACTACTTACACCCCAAGCAAACAAACATCCAATAGGCCATTGGACAGTCCATCCGACATGCTAATGGTTAGGCCATCCAACAGGATATTAAACAGGCCATCCAACAAGCCATTGGGCATGCCATCCGAGAGGCCATTGGGTAGGCCATCCAACATGCCATCCGACAAGCCACTGGGTTAACCTATCCAATCCATAAATCTTTTCATGGTTAGTTTTATTTCGCTAACCCAAGACATACACCATAGAAACCTAAGTAATAGGTAATAATAATCATAAAATATGT
Source organism: Akebia trifoliata (assembly GCF_017979445.1). Classification (NCBI taxonomy): domain Eukaryota; kingdom Viridiplantae; phylum Streptophyta; class Magnoliopsida; order Ranunculales; family Lardizabalaceae; genus Akebia; species Akebia trifoliata. The sequence continues at coordinate 23,784,404 of NC_141375.1, read as the reverse complement.
ATATTTGACACAATTCAATATTTTGTTATATTTTAAGATACACATGTCACTATTGTGCTATACAAAGCTTTGAAAATCCTATTGACGGAGCAACAGGAGGGAGTGACGTGCGTATCACCTTTTCCCAAAGATACGAGGGTGGAGCCACCAGTCCAAATATTATAAGGGGTTAGGAAAATAAATAATTTTCAAATTTATTTTCTAAACAATCATATAAGGTTAATAATCCTTCAAACCAAATCCAAGGCAAATTTGATCCTAATGAGAACAAAGGTATGAGGAGGGAAATAAAAATAATAAGCAAATGTCATACCTAGTTTGAGATGAATCAATCTTCAATGGAATGCCACTTCAACTCCAACCCCTGCAATTACATGATGCAACCTCTGTTAATGAAAACCATAGGTATTGGAGAAGTGCAAAAAAAGCAACACTATTGTTGTTTATTTATGTCATTAAAGATTGGTTCATCTCAATTTGCATATTTGGAACTAATTTTTCAATTTGCATATTTGGAATAAATTTTTCAATTTGCAAATTGAATCTCAATTTACATATTTGGAACCAATTTTTCAATCTTGAATACTTCTTAATCTCCTTTATGAGAATACATTAGTGTGTAAACAAATTAGTTAATAAAACATTAAACATCTTTCTAATCCTTAACCCCAATTTCCTGGCATCTTTATCTTAAGTAATCCTTATTTCTTTCTAATATTTTCATAGAGTTGTTTCTCTTGGGATTTCATGCTGAAACTACATATATAGGTGAAGGTTCTAGTTAAAAGATAGTGATTGTAAACATCGAGTGGCATATAATACAAAGGAACCATAGTGAGACCCTAATACCGATGAAAACATTTGCCTCTACAGATTCATTCCAAAATTAGTTTTTTATTTTTATCGGTATTCCATTCCAATATTAGTTAAATTATCAATTATTGCTGAATCATCCTAAATAAGTGAACTCAATAAAGGACATATTCACTTCATTCTCCATGGTACATACTGTTTGGAAACCAAGATATCTAATCTCCTGATTACTTGACAGGCTCGGTTAACTAATTCTGTTCAGCCAAGACCTGATTGGCTTCTTATTGATCTTGTCTGCCAAGATCTCATCTTCTTGGGCAAGTGGAGATCGTCAACAAAGTGAACTTTGTTTGTTGTCTTCTTGTTTTTGTGGTTTCCTTGATCTATGCTTTGTGCTTTACACCAACCTTTAGCCCATTAGAAACAGGATGTTCCATTCGATATCTTGGTTAAATTATCTTTGGTTGTTAATCCTCAACTCATTATCTTTTCCAACCGATACCGGTAGTAAGCTGTGATTTTTTTTATTTTTTTTTCTGTAACATCCGCCATTGTGTAGAAGTTTTCTTTTATAAATTACTGAATATGGATGAAAATTAAGTTCAACCCTACAAAAGAAACTTAATTAATGTGGAAGGATTATCAAATTTTTTGATATTAAGCTTTCGGAAGGAAAGATTTCAGATTTTTTTAGGCTTGCTTTGGAATGGTTTCTCTCTACTCTCCAGCTCAATGGGGAATCTTATGTTTTATTGATTACCTGCTGATTACATTATGTAACATGTGCCCCCCCCCCCCTCCCCGCCCCCTCAATAGTCCACACACACGCACGCACACCCCACCACCACCACAAAAATAAAATAAACAAATTCATGTTTTAGCCAAATCACTATATAGAATCATTTATTGACTCCAGCCACTAACACCACCAGTGTAATTCTGTTGCAGGCCTTCTTGCTGATCTTTTTTTCTAAACTAGGGGACAAGACCTTTTTCATTGCGGTAAGGATGCGCCTATTTGTAGTTGAATAGCAAAACACAATCAACCCATTTCCTCTAATAGTTTTTGCACTGGTATCCATATGTGGGCATCTTAGTTTACTATAAATCCATGAATAGATTATTGCTAATCCCTACTCATTTTAGCTTTTCTATGCCTTGAATAGGCACTTTTAACAGCTAGGAATTCTAGAGCCATTGTTTTCATTGGTACTTTTGGCTCACTTGCGTAAGTTATATGTTTTGCGTATTAAATGGATTGAATTTTCATTGGCACAAAGCTTCTATGTATTGCTCATTCACTGTTACAAAATCTCCTAAAGTATCTTTACTATGGATTCTATACAGAACTGGATTGATAACAATTTTCATACACGTGGCAGGTGACGTAAGCTGGAGCAATCAAACATTTGAAGATTCAACCAATTATTATTTGCCACATGTCAAAAGAAAATGAAGATTCTGTCTAATCCAAATGATTATAAAAAATGACACATCACCAAAAATATGGCACAAAACAAGATCTTAACAAGTTGGGAAACCTGAGGTGACAGACAAGAGACTACCTTTCTGCCTAATATTCATTCCCCCCACCCAAAATAAAAAAAACTTATTTTCTAACCTTAAATGTTTGTCAAGTAATTTAGACTAACCGTTGAAAAGACAAACTAATTAACATCACAAGTGGACTCCCTTGAAAAAGTTTACCATAATAAAGTATACCAATATATTTTAAAGTACAAAAGCACAATTGGAACAATAGTCAAGTAGTCCCATGTCTCAATTCCATTATAATTTGGAAATGTAATCTTGAGCTTCCCATTGTTCACCAAGTAAACCACCGAATGGAATTTTGGTAATCCCAGCAAATTTATGCTAATAATACAACCATGGCATACTTTCATGTACTTTCTGACTAAATAAAATCAATACCAAAAAAAGTAAAGGTCCCTTCGCTCCTTGACATGATCAAGGGATATTTTTTAACAAGAACAAAACAAAACCAACTCACAATAAACAAAGCTAACATCACCTATGAATTCAATGCCCAATGAAAACCCCAATAATTTAATTAGTGAAGAATCACATAATAACATAAACCTACCCTTCTTTCCATCCAAAGAGACTCAATCCTTACCCAACTAATATCATCAACTAAAACCCTTATCACAATAACTTTCATGCCCCCTCCCCTCTTCAATAAAAAATATATTCAAACACACTCTAGTATTTCCCTCTAATCTCCATAGTTGTGGCTTTAAATTACGATGGATCCCACCAACATTAAACTGCTAGACTTGAAGATATGCACAACATACATCAAGATGTAGTAAAGGAGGAGTTTAAGGCATCAAGCTACATAAATTTTACCCAAAACTTGGTCACCTTATCATTTTTCATTGTATTATGTTATTAACTCTAGGGTATTTTCTTAATTGTTGGATTGGGACCCTCAGGTCCCATACTCCCATATATATTAGTATCATATATTTCAAGAATTACAAGTCATAGCCTCACTCCTTGTCTCCATGTTTGTAATTTGGCAACATATCTATGGGATCTTCCAAAAGAAACATTTGCTAACTCTCCTTCCTAAAGTGTTTGAAACTAGAGCAGATTCTTACATAAAAGTAGATGATAGACAACGTATGTGGGTTGCATAAAGAAAGAAAGTAGTGCTTTTATTGGTCAACTCACCGTCTTCTATAAGAATCCACTGAATATGCTGTTAAAGATGCAATTCCCATACACACATAGAGATTTAAACCTCATTAGATTGTCCAATTAAACTATAAAGAACCACAAAACATGGAAGTAGTAAAAAAGCCTCTAAAGTCAAAAAAGAACCGACTGAATTTTTCATGAATTCAGTTTGACAGAATATATATAATGCTAACTAAAGATCATAGGCACAAAAAGCCATATAAGTACTAATTTCAATATTGCTTGAGAGGATTGGACGACCCTTGAAAGTTCAACCCATCAACCAATTAACATGTGTAAAACAATTCAATAAAGTTCATACGATCAATATTTTAAATGCCAAAATTGGTCAGTCCATGAGATTGTGCACATTTTTTATGCTCTAAGAAGTTGGCCAGCATGGTTTAAAATATCATATTGATTCGGTGCTTTGGTTTTATCAAAAACCGAAACATTTGATATATACGATACCTTAAATTAATGTTTTAAAAAAATTCTCTCACAAATATTTACCAAACCAAAGGGGTTTTATCTATATATCCTAGTCTTTCCATTAAAGACCAACGTCAAGGCCATGTCATCCGTTGACAAAATGTTCAGAATTTCATTTTCTCAGAAGAAAAAAATAAAAAAAATCGAAGAGGAAGAACTTACCTCAAACAACCAACCAAATGAGCTACCTTGGAACCCAAAAATCCAAAGATATCTGAGTTTAACAAATCACAATAAACAAATTCAAATAATTAACAACAAAAGAAAAAAAACAGAGACCTAGGTTTAACAAATCATAATTAGCAAAAGAAACTCAAATAAAAAATCGATGGAACTCTAGGGTTTGAGATTTGAGTCGTATTGAGTGGTTGAATCCATGGATGAACAAAATCAAATAGAAATGGATCGGTTGCAGAGTATCAATTGTAAAAAATAAAAAATCGAAACATAAGAGAGAGAGAGAGAGAGAGAGAGAGAGAGATCTTACCGGATGTTCCAATCGGGCTTTTCGAAGTGTTCTCACAACCACCAACAGACGGCAATGAAAACAAGAGAGAGAGAGAGAGTGATAGAGACGAAGTAACGAGGGAGAGAATGAGAGGGAAAGGGAAAATTACTTTTCGCGCCCTCTTCTTTCCTTCTCGAATTGATTTTTATGTTCGCGCGCGAAGTTATAGAACATTTACATACGGAACTATTTTTCCGCTGTATAAGAATGACCTTTAAACGGCGGAAGAACTTATCCGCTACCACAAACTCACCAAAACTGCAGCGCAACTACCTATCCGCTGTTATGACCGCTACAATGTTATGGTTTAACAAAAATTTATAGCTGCAGAAATACCATCCGCTGTAGTACTCAATTTAAAAAACTAAAAAAATGAATTTTATATATAAAAAAGTGTATTCTATAGCTGCGGATATCATATTCCGCTGTTATAGTCAATTCAGAATTTTATATATAAAAAAAAGTGTATTCCATCGCTACGGATACTATAATCCGCTGCTATAGTGAATTTAAAAGTAATTCAATTTAAATATATATATATATATATATATATATATATATGGGTCCCGTTCAGCACCCTAAGTTTTACCACACACTTTAACAAACGTGTTTTGTCTTACATGGGTTAGAAGTTTCGGAATGAGCTGATTTTTGGTGAGAATGATCTCTATGGTGAAGAGATCATTCTCACCAAAAATCAGCTCATTCCAAAACTTCTAACCCCATCAAAAATGGTTTACAAAAAATGGACGGTCCACGATTTTTCAACGTGTAAACATGGGGCTAAACATTTCGGAATGGGCTGATTTTTGGGAGGATGATATTCTAATCATAGAGATCATCCTCACAAAAAATCAACTCATTCCAAAACTTCTAACCCATGTAGGACAAAAAACGTTTGTTAAAGTGTGCGGTAAAACTTAGGGTGCTGAACATTTCCCTATATATATATATATATATATATAGGTCCCGTTCAGCACCCTAAACTTTACCACACATTTTAACAAACGTGTTTTGTCTTACATGGGTTAGAAGTTTTGGAATGGGCTGATTTTTGGTGAGGATGATCTCTACGGTGAGGAGATCATCCTCACCAAAAATCAGCCCATTCCAAAACTTCTAACCCCATCAAAAATGGTTTACAAAAAATGGACGGTCCACGATTTTTCAACGTGTAAACATGGGGCTAAACATTTCGGAATGGGCTGATTTTTTGGGAGGATGATCTTCTAATCATAGAGATCATCCTCACCAAAAATCAGCCCATTCCAAAACTTCTAACCCATGTAGGACAAAAATCGTTTGTTAAAGTGTGTGGTAAAAGTACTTAGGGTGCTGAACATTTCCCTATATATATATACTCTATAGCTGCGTAAACGATTATCCGCTGTTATCTTTAATTTTAAAAAATATATATAAACCGAAAGAACTCACAAAACTGAATTTTTTTTATATATAAAAAAAAAATTGTATTTTATAGCGGCGGAAATTATAATCCGCTGCTATAGTCATTTAATGGGTGGGAAAAACAATGATTTTGTAGTAGCGGATATTTTGTTTCGCTGCTATATAGATTGAATGGGGGGATAAAGGGACTCTATAGCAACGGATATAAGTATCCGCGGCAATAAATTATATTTATAGTGACAGATAATAGTATCCGCAACAATAAATATATATACAGAGGCGGATATAATTATCCGCGGTTATAAACAGTCGCTGTAGATCTAAATTGTTATAGTGCTGTTACACAGTGTTGGCAAATTTAAGGGAAGGTTACTTAAAGGACCCTGACTGAGGGATTTTTTTCTAAATAGTCACTGAGTTTTGAACGATAGCTTGATAGACCATTTAGTAAACTTATTTCTCAATGGTCCCTCATTATTTTCGAAGTCACCACTTTTTATTTTTGTCAAGATCATCATGTTTATTGTCATATTTATTACCGAGCTCACCACTTTTTATTATCGAGTTTGACAATTATTATTGTTGAATTCGACAATGGTTAAATATGTTGAACTTGACAATAAAAAGTGGTGAACTCAATACTGATAAGATCGACTAAAATACATGGAAAGATTAACTAAAAACTTGACATAATGACATTGTATCCAACACAAGCGTCACTCTATTTTCAATGTCTCTTCTTCAAGTCAATGTCTTTTATTTTATGTTCTATTAATTTCAATTAGTAATTCTTCTACAGTTTCATACACCAAACAAATAACACTCTTAAGACAAAATTCTCAAATTGTTTCAATGAACTTAGTCTACAGAAATATGATGAATCCTCCAACAAGTCATCAAGAGAAACCCGAAAAATTCAATGGGACTAATTTCAAGAGATGGTTACAAAAAATATAGTTATATTTTATAACATTAAATATGGCTAAATTCATTACAAGAGAACGAGATAGACATGACTACTATTGCCGTTGTTAAGGCTTGGAAGTACTCTGATTTCTTATATAAAAATTACATCATTAACAAATTGGACAATACACTGTATAATGTATACAATACAATCCAAACTACAAAAGAGTCGTGAAAATCCTTAGCTAAAAAGTACAAAATAAAATATGTTATAACCAAAAAGTTCATTATTGGGTGATTTTTGGATTTTAAGATAGTGGATTCCAAAATAATTTTTTTAGTCAAGTCCAACAACTTCAAATTATCCTGTATGATAGTTAAAGAAACTTTTCAGATGACATGCATGATTAAAAAATCTCTGCCATCTAGGAAAATTTTCAAATGCTATTTGAAACATTAATACAAAAAAAATGAAGATGAAAGACTTGATTGTAAAGTTAAGGATTGAGGAAGACAATCGAATAAGTAAAAGAAAGGGAGAATCATTTGATAGAATCTAAGACCAATTTTATGGAGGATAATTTGAAGTCCAAGTAGAATAAGAAGAGGAAGTATTCTAATCAAAGTCCTATAGGCAAGAAATCTAAATGGTTCAATAGTAACTGCCATATTAGCAATAAACTCAAACATCGTGCCAAGGATTGCCGCAAACGTAAGAGACAAGATTCGTTTTAGGACCAAGATTCTTTCAGGAACAAACCTACTCAAGTTAAGGTGACGTGGGTGGAGAATCTCTCAATAATTGTTTCTGATACAACCTTTCAAAAGTTGTCTCTAATGCAAATTTGGTTGGAAGTACCACAAAATAGTGGGTAGACACAAGAGGTACTCATCACATATGTTCCGATAGAAGTTTATTTACAAACTAAAAGAGGTTGGAACTAGGATAACAACATTTTATGGGGAACTCTTCAACTTCAACAGCTGCAGTTCAATGAAAAGTTATGTTAAAATTCACTTCATGGAAGGAGCTTACTCTAAATGATGTGGTCCATCATGTACCCGACAATCAAAAAATTTTGCCGATTCTTATTGAGCAAGAAGGGGTTCAAGTTAGTCTTTGAGTCAAACAAGTTTGTCTTAACTAAGGGTACCTCATTTGTGACCAAATGGTACTTATGTAATGGGTTATTTTAAATTGAAATATTTGTTTATGCAATCAATAATATTAATGATTCTTATGCTTATATGCTCGAGTTATTCAATGTTTGGCATAATAGATTAGGACATTTAAATTATAACTCATTAAGAAGATTAATTAATTTAGGATTGTTGCCTAAATTTCATATAGATGATAATCATAAAAGTGAAATATGGGTACAATCTAAGTTTACCAAACAACATGGTCATTCATTTAAAAGAAGAATCGAATATTTAGAACTAATACATAGTGATTTATGTAATTTAAAATTTGATCAAAACTAAAGGAGGTAAAAGGTACTTCATTACTTTTATTGATAACTACACGAAATATATTTGAGTACTTATTTAAAAGTAAAGATAGAACCTTAGACATGTTCATTATATATAAAAAGGAGGTGGAGAATCAACTCAATAAAAAGTTTAAGATCCTAAGAACAGATCAAGGTGATGAATATGATTCATTACCTTTTGAAGAATTGTGTGCACAACTTGGTGTTATTCACCAAACAACACACCCAATACTCAACAAAATGAAGTTGTTGAAAGAAAAAAAAATTGAACACTTAAAGATATGGTGAATGCTATACTTCATAGTTCTAGTTTACAACATAACAGAACTTGTGGGGGGAAGCTTTGGTTTTTACAAATTATATTCTCAATAAAATCTCCTGCAAGAAATCCAATAAGACACTATATGAATTATGAAAAAGCTGAGTGCCTTCTTATAAATTCTTGAAAGTACGGGGGTGTCTTACCAAAGTAGTTGTTCCAACCCCTAAAAGAACTAAATTAAGCACTAAAACAATTGACTGCATATTTATAGGTAATACCAATGATAGCAATGCATTTTGTTTTCTTGTCCCTAAATTTGACATGATTGATATTAATTAAAAAAAAAACAATCATTGAGTATAGAGATGCTGTATATTTTCAAAATACTTTTTCTTAAAAAGAAACTCACTCAAAGGGAGCTCCTTAAGAGACTCCGGGACAGATCCAATCCCACCTAATGACCTCCAGAGTTAGGATTCCCCTCTCTCAACAAAGATTCATTCTATGAATAAGAAGACCACAAGATGATATTGTTGGTTTCGATTGAGACACCCATGTGGACCCCAAAAAATTCCTACCTGGAGTTTGGGTCCTAGGAGTTGACATTGATCTAGAAATGTGCAATAATCAACTCCTACCATATATAATATAGGGGTGTGTGCGTGTGTGTGTGTGTGTGTGTGTGTGTGTGTTACATGCATGTATGAGTTGAGGAGACACGTGAGACATACACTGATCCAAATTTTGATCCTCTTGCTCATATCTTCTCTCTAACCCGGTTGAGGAATTCTCCTGGGTTCTATCTTATAACTTAAGAATCTAAGGTGTGGAAACATATGTGATTGCTCTAGTAAAATTGAAGTGGATGGTTGTTTTCATATTTCCAATCTCTGGTGACCGACAGCAACTTGACATGACTCAAGTTCAACTTTTGCACCAATAAAGAACTATAATCAAACTACTACTATCAAATATAACTCTTAATTGATACAGAACAAGAAATAGGGTGATTCAGTTTAAGAATTTAAAAGCTTCATATATAAATTAGCAAAGATATACAAATCCTAAATATTGCAAAAGATCACAAAATATATGAAGAATCCATCCCCCCCCCCCCCCCCCCCCCAAACACCCACCCACCCACCCACACGAATAATAAAAATAAAAACCTACTAACAGCCTATTGGGATTACCTTAAAAGCTACAATTATAATAGAAGAAACGATGAAATGTAGACACAGATGAATAACAAACGAATCTCAAAACAATAAGGGACTCGAAACCAGGGAACGTAATCAAACACCTAATTTGCTTCTCCGCCAGCACAAGATTTCTTGTTGGGTTCAAAGACATACTTGATCAGTGAGTCCTTGATGGAAAGCAACTCGGGAAACTCCTTCTTCAACTTGGAAGCATCCATCTCATTGTTGCTTCGTGGGGCTACTATTACCTTGGCTTGTTCTTCCAGTGTGAAATTTACCCACTTAAAGTCGGGGTCAATGTAACTCTTGTACATCTCTAGAATCTCATTATGACTCACGACACCAGGGTTAGTGAAGTTCCATATACCCCTCAAATTCCGTTTTGCCATCTCGACTGAAATGGGTAGAAGTTCATCCAATACCGTCATGCTGTTTGGAATGTTTACCACTTTGTTGTAACGAGAAATCTTTGTAATGAAGTTGCGTGGGTTGCTAAGATCAGATGAAATAGGCATGCGGACTCTGAGAGTGCAAACGTTATCATATTCTTTCAAAAGTTCTTCAACCTGGTTAATGTAAAGGAAATATATGCATAAACATTTAAATTTAAATTTACAAAAAAACAAAAGACCAGGAAACCATAATTCAACAAGGGGTATTAGATGAAGTTACCATGGCCTTGGTCTTTGAATAGAATGAACCAGTGAAATTGGGTTTGTCTTCTTCCTTGAACCCAATGCCTGAACCCTCTGGGTGTGAGGCATTATACTCAAATATACACCCAGTAGCGAAGTTCATCATGAGCAGCCCTTGTTCCCTGCAAACATCTGCTAAGTTCAATGTACCCACAACGTTCGTGCGAATTGTCTCTGGTTTATGAGACTCACACCAGTCGACATTAGGTCTACCAGTCACACCGGCAGCATTAAATACATGAGTAGGCTTGACACGCTGAATATCTGCCAAAAGTTGAGACCGTTCCTCCAGTCGTCCTCTCCCATACTCGAAAGAAATACTTTGCTTGTCACATATCTTCCCAAGAAGACCACCGATCCATCCTGTCTTGCCATAAATTAAGAACTTAAAGGATGATTTTGGGGTAGAACAGTTGCTCTTTGATTCTGGAACCACCATTCGGTTCTGACTAGGACTATTTTTTGCTTGCGGGGGGGCATCAGTGGTATCTTCAGACCCATCGAAATGTCTTTCAGTTCCCGGCATCATTAACATTCTTGGATGGGGCAGCAATGCCCCAGTAACATCACCCCACCAATCAGGATTGCTAATGTACCAGTCCATTGTCTTCTTCAATCCTTCTACCCATGTAGTCCGCTCTGACCATCCTAAGACCTTCAGCTTCTGATCATCCAAGAAGTACCTTTGGTCATTAAATGGCCTATTCTCCACAAACTTAATAACTGATTCTGGATCCAACGAGAAGAGTTTGCATATATCCTTGGCGACATCAATCACTCCCCTTTCCTTCTTTGTCCCAATGTTGTAAACATGACCGACTTCTCCTTTGTGGAGAATGACTTCGAAAGCCTCGGCCACATCCTCACAGTAGAGGTAACTCCGCACGTTAGACCCATCCCCATGAATCGGAAGAGGCTTCCCTGCCATGGCCAATAGGATAAACTTTGGAATTAATTTTTCAGGAAACTGATTAGGACCATAGACATTGTTTCCTCTGGTAGTAATAACAGGCAACCCATATGACCTCCCATATGCCATAACAAGCATTTCAGCCCCAGCTTTTGTTGCAGAGTATGGGTTTGTTGGGAGGAGCTGAGAAGCCTCATGGTTTCCCACAACAGCATCCTCATCTGTCTCCCCATAGACTTCATCTGTGCTCACATGAATGAACCTCCTAATCTGGCCGGTGACCTTGCATGCTTCGAGAAGAACATGAGTGCCATAGATGTTGTTCTTGGTAAACTCAAAGCTGTTTCCAAAGGAGTTGTCAACGTGTGTCTGGGCTGCAAAGTGCATTATTGTGTCAATGGACTCAGTAATGAGGAGATAATTAACGAGGTCAGCACTGCCGATATCTCCCTTGACAAACTTGAAGTTTGGGGACGATCTAGAGGGAATAAGGTTCTTCAAATTTGAACAGTAATCGAGTTTGTCAAGGACGACAATCTTGTAGTCAGGATAGTTTCGAACAAGCCGGTTGGCGACATGGGATGCAATGAAACCAGCAGCACCAGTAATTAGGATGTTCTTAGGTGTATATGTGGCCATATCCAAGCAGCCTTCACTTCAAGAATTAGAAGCAGGATCAGAACCGAAAATTAAACAAAAAAATAATAATAATAATTAAACAAAAAAGTATACCTGGCAAAATTAGGACAAAAAAATCTGCAAATGGAACAACCCAAGGAAGGATGTTATTGACAATTCAGTTTATAAATCCCGATCAGATTTATTGACTAAAACCATATTATTAAAAGAACAACGCTAGAGTGACTGCACAGGACATTGCATTCAATACCAAGCTGACGTGGAGGTGTGCTCAAAACCATAGACTCTTACTCATATCTAAAGGAAAAGCATCTATGGTTCTAAGCACACCTCCACATCAGCGCAGTGTCATAGGAAGTCATTTTAGCATTTTTCTTATTAGAATTCAAACCAGTTGCAACAAGATATACATGACTTTGAATCAAAGGTATCATGAACTTTGGAAGCACCCGAGCACTTTTAAGTATTAGTATAAACAACATATCATATTAAAAAGCATAGTTTTAAAAATCGTCTGTGAGACCGAGATGACTCGCTCAAGTCATCTTAGTATCATTCATGAACACATAGGACATTCAATGTGAATCGTCATTAACATTGACTCATCCAAGATCCAATATGACTTGTCCGATATTTCCAACTAAGATAATAAAACTCGGCCAAGTCAACCAGGCTTTTGCATATTTTGATAAAAATATTAATTTTTAATTGTTTTAAAAATTTATTATTTAAATAAAAAAGGAGCTTGTTACCTAGCATTTTCTTCAAAATAAATGTTTATATGTATATACGGGGAATGCTAACGTCCAATACCTCATGGGGATGTTAGAATTCTCCAACACATTTTTTTTCAATAACACCCCTCCTTATTTTGTTTTTTAATGAAAAAGATAAAGGTATATTAGTCTTTTACGTAATAAATGCATTTATTATGTGGACATTGATTACTAAAACATTTACTACAAAAAAGATATTTAAATCAAAAAACAAAAATGCCCTTGACATTTATTATGTAAAAAAACCAACTAACTCTTGTCTTTTTCACTAAAAGACAAAATGCAGAGGGGTATTATTGGAAAGTGAATTTATTGAACAATGCTAACGTCCTCATAAGGTCTTGGACGTTAGCATTCCCCTATATATATTAAAAAATTGGGTCAGGTTCCATTGACTCAAGAAATAACACAAGATCTTGACCTTGTAAACACAAAATCTAACGATTGAGATTTTATGTGTATCTCAACAATGCATATTCCGATAATACTTATCTAGAGGATAATTTTCAACTGTTAGATTTTATGTTTACAAGGTCAAGATATTGTGTCATCTCTTGAGTCAACGGAACCCGACCCTAAAAAAATTATACTAAACCGAGTTACATAGTCTATTTTGTCCATGATGAGATGACTCGGCCACATCAATTCAGTGTCGGTGGGGGACGAGACAGTGGAAAACCCTAGGAATAAATTCCAAACAATTTCCAGATGAGTCCGACTAGCCTTACTAAGTTAGTAAGGATTCCAATCTCACTAACGGTCTTTGGGCTCAACTTGTGGCATCCAAAAACACGATCAAGTGCTTCAAGGTTGTAGAGGATAAAACTCTATGAAGTTTCAAAAAGAAAAAAAAAATCCCAAAAAAAAAAAATTTATTTTTCACAGTTGAATTTCAATTGTAAGTTTGGGAGTTATGTGGAAGTTCGGTCCATTTTCAAAACCTTGGATAAAGTTTAAAAAAAAAATTTGTTTTTCGATTATTATTATTATTATTTTTTTGTGGATCTGAGTTTTTCAAAGCAACTTAGAGGGCTGCGGTGTTGGATTGTTGAGGTGGTAATCCATTTGAGCAAAACGAGCCTTAGTAAGGCTCAAATCTTTACTAAGCTAGTTAGGAAAATGTTTCTCTTTCCAGAACCAGAAACAGATTCTATATATGAAATAGATGCAAATGATCCGATCGATCAAGCAAACTCAAATCAAGCACATTAAACAAGTAAAACTTTACACGATTTCCATCAAATTCGGGAAAAAAAAAGTGCCAGATCTGATTTCAAATCACAAAAAATGTATCCCGATCATAATTCAAAAGAACAAAAATTATAGCCTTAAGGATCTAGATCGAAAGAAACACGGAGGTGCTTAATGAGATCTGGAACTAATTAAATGAAAAAAAAAAAAAAAAAAAAGATAATTCATTGATTTCAATTTGCAGATCTATTTCTAAAAATAAAGAAATTATGCATTAATAAAAAAACAACTGAAACCTAACATTTTTTCTTAAACAAGATATAAAGATCTAAAAGAAGAAAAGCAGAAACAGAAACGAACTTACAGATCAAAAAATCTAGATCGGTCGATCAATTGTCCGTGAGAGCTGAGATAGAAGGATTTTGTGTGCTTCAAACAAATAAGAGATTTGAGAGAGAAAATACAACTCGAATTCTGTAATTTTCGAGAGATCGAGGGACAGAGAGAGTTTGGTTGAGAGTCTCTGGACGGAACATAAACTACGAGATCTAGGTCTTTTGTTTCGCGACACGTTTTAGAGTGATCTGAGAAGGTTCGCATATGTGACACGTCATTTACTAAGTTTTTAATGTTAAATAACCTAAATGCCCTCTTCTTATATTCTTCACCATTTTGAGAAAAAAAAAAAAAAAATCTCGAAAAATCAGGATTTTCTATCTTAAATCTCATCTTCAAGCTTCTCAACCTCCATATACATATTTTTAATTCATTCAACTTTTTCTTTAGTTAATCATTTTAATTTAATCCTTTCTGAAAAATTTCAGATTTTTCTACTCAAAATTCTATCATGTTATTCTAAAAAAAAAAAATCCAATTTGATTTTTTTTTACTTCCCAAAATAAATCATTTGGGAACTCTTTAATTTCTGTAGTAATTTTTTAATTTATTAAAACTTATCTTCAACCCTCTTTTAATACTTAATTTATAAAATTTTGAAAAATCTAATTTTTTTTCTACCCAAATTGCTAATAATAATAGAAAATCCTTAGAACATACTCCACTTTTGTCAAAATTTTCATTCTAGTACATAGTTCATTAATTCCCAAAGCATGAAGTAGAACACATGTATTTTAAAGTGAAGATCTCGTTCAAAAATATTTTTCAAAACACACGGAGTATGATTTCGAAATTAAAATGAATAGTGTACTGGAATGAGAATTTCCCCATATTCAACACACGACATGGTAATTTACCATAATAATGATAATAAATCTAATGTTAGTTTTGAGGAGAAAAACAAAATTGAAAGATTAGACCTACATGTTGAAGGTGATGGTATCTATGTCGCATGCATGCATGATTTCACACAATTCTTTTGTGCAAAGTCTTCTCATCAAACTTGGTTCTGCCTTGTTCAATATTTCTACAAATCATCATAAATCTAAATTTTACCTTGAGAGTGGTATCATGCTTGTCTTTCACAAATTATTACAACACTAATGCTGGAATGACAATCGCAAGTAAACATCATCTACGGTTATGTGCGCACCTCCACGCCAAAAATGTAAAAACCGCAATAAATCCAATGTCACCCCAGCATGACTCTTATTACGATCGGAGCTCTCCTTAACAAATATTTACGTTAATTTTTATTTTTATTTTTTATAGTGTTTTGTAGTTCTCCTTGTTTGAAAGGATGTCTTTCACAAATTATTACAATTGTACACTAGTATAGCTATTGTATATATACTATTGTACATAGTGATCATTATAGTAGCAATCGTTATTATAGTATGATGATCGCTTAAAAATGGATTAACTTTTGATCTTGACATCTTTTCCACTATTATTGCATATATTCTTTTGTAGCTTGCAAAAATTAATCTAGTAAGTGGGAACTATGTAGTGGCTCAACTCCGCTTACTTTTGCACATCATTTCAATTATTTTTTGGGGACAACTTCAGTAGAAACAGTTCAATTCTACTTCTTTCTCACTTTGATTTGAAAATGATTGCTACTATACGGAAGCATTAGTCATACAATCAAAATGGTCATTTTTTGCGCATTAATGGATCGCAGTACCATAATAGATATATGCTACACTCTAGTACCAACTTATTACATCATTATAACTATACATTACTGTCGATAACAAATTTCATGATCTGCCTCAAGATACATGAAATAAGATCACGAATGATATTTATTGATATTGATCCAATATTGTCATTTGATTAACAATCAAGTACAAAAATAGTAGTGACATGTGTGTAACTTTCTTCTCTTTGGGTTTTGCGTGTGATCGGCTGAGAAGGTTGTTTTGCTGGTGGTTTTGTTTTACTTGATCTTCTATAAAATCTTTATGTGAATTTTTTCTCTCCATGCTTCACGTTTGATTGATTGAGAAAGATTTCTTGATTTTCATACAAGAATTTTAGGTTTAATCTTTTCTTTAATTGGAGTTTGAGTTTTTTGAAAATTTTTATTTTGTTTTTGGAAAAGGACTTAAGAGTTTCTTCTTCTCTGAAAAGAAAACTTCTGTTTTTTGAGAGGAAATGATCTTGGTCCCCTCTAATGAGAGAGACTTTGGTATTTATAAACTTAAAATTATTTAATTTTTCAAAGTATCAACTTAAAGAGCTTTAATTGATTCGTCTAAAGGTTAATTTCGTCCAAATCCAATTAAAGGATTCTATAGATTGTTGATGGGCAAACTCATTTATTTAGGTGTAAGACCTAATACTTAATAGGGGCGGTTCATGGGCCATATATAAAAACATATGTAAAAACAATGATTTTTCAATATATGGGTTAGAGATTTTGGATTGAGCTGATCTTTTACAAGGATGGTCATTATGATGAAAAGATCATCCTCACAAAAAATCAGCTCAATCTGAAATTTCTAAATCCATCAAAAGTGATTTACAAATTATTGACAAAAATTGGTAAAAAAATTAACGGTCCACATTCTAAATCACTTTTAATGGGGTTAAAAGTTTTAGATTGGACTGATTTTTTTTTTTTTTCCGGATGATCTTCCCATCATAGATATCATTCTCACAAAAAATCAGCTCAATCCAAAACTTCTAACCTATATTTTGAAAATTTATTAATGTTACATTGTTTTTACATATGTTTTTTCATATGGCCCTTGATCCTGACCCATACTTAATATGTGGATTACTTTACTTCATTTGGATTATGAGCTTTATCTGTGAAAAATTAAATCCAAGTTGTAGTTGGTCCCTCACCAGTCAATGGGCTCAATTTGGATGTGCGGGTCTATTTTTTTTTACCACGAGTTTTTCAATTGATTTGTAAAATTCATGAGGGCCTCCTCAAAATTTCATTGCCCAAACAATTGCCATAGCTACTTGTTTTGATGATGTAAGTATAAGCTATTGTATTGTACTTACCTGTTACAATACCTTACTCCTATGACATTCCAAGAGAAAGAAATACCTTTAAATGAAAGAAACTTTTTTACTTTAGAAGTTGCAACTTTCTTTCTCTTAGTCATTCACAGACATTAATTTTTTCAGTTATCCTACTTTAAAGCATAATGAGGTATCATTTTTATCCTTTAATTTCTCAATTTCTCAATAGAACATCTTTTTTAACCATTTTCTCTTTAGCTTTTGTTTTTTCTCTAATGATAATCAATATATATTTTTTTCAATATAAATCTTAAAACCACTCATCTTCAAGTTTTTCAATATTATTTGTGAGCTATATAGTTTCCCCCCTACAAGAAAAACTCCACCCTTGAGTCTACCAGCACTTCTTTAGCATGCTTTTCAACAATCAATCTTATTCATGAGTCATGACTACTTCAACTCCTAATAACACTGCAACTTCAGCTCTTTTTCTTCCGTGTATATCTCTTGCAAGTCATAGAAATGAATAATGATTTTCCAACTAAAAAGTCTTCACTCGGCTGACATATTATCGACACAAAACCATAGATCTATTTTCTCGAGATACATAAATAAAAGTTCTCATAAAATATGTGCATTTGTGTATCCTGAGAAAAAAGACTTATGATTCTATGTTCATAACATGTCAGTTGATTATTGATCGAGTGAAAACTTTCTAGTTAGAATATCACCACTCCATAGAAATAAACTCTAAAATTAGTGTAATGATTTTCTAACTCAACCTGATAGAATAAGGTGGTGTTTGTTTGCGCTATTTTTCAGTGCTTATTGCTGAAAAAAATTAAATTCAGCACTTTTGTCAAAATAGCGCGTTTGTTTACTCGTGCTTATTGCTGAAAATAAGTGAAAAAAATTCAGCATTATTTTGATGCTGAAAAAAAGTGCTGAAGCGGTAAGCACTTCGCTTTTTCAACACGGACAAGTATGCCCTTTGTTTTTTTGAGCATGGACAACTATACCCTTATTCTTAAAGGGATATTACCTCTTATATCCCATGGATAAGTATATAGACACCCCACAAATTAATAAACCCACACCATAGCTAAATTATTTTGTCTTATATGGGTTAAAATTTTTGGAATGAGTTGATTTTTGGTGAGGATGATCTCTACAATGAGGAGATCATTTTCACAAAAAATCAGCACATCTTGAAACTTTTAACCCTATCAAAACAAGTTCAAGAATAGTAAATTGTCCATTTTTTTTTTTTGAAAACTATTTTTAACGAGTTAGAAGTTTCAAAATAACTGATTTTTGGTGAGGATGATCTCTAGACCATATAAATTATCCTCACTAAAAATTTGATCATTCCAAAAATTTTAATCCATATAAAACAAAACAAAAAATGGCTATAGTGTGGGTTGCCCTTATTAATTCATAGGGTGCTTTTATAATTACACATCCTTCATTTCCATCGAAAATTATTCATAAAAAATTAAGTTCTTTTTAAAGTTGATTTCAAATTTTGGTGACTTGTATGACATTATTATTTTTAATTTGAAATTTGTGGGCTTTTATAAATAGAAATTATTATTTCTAAATTGAAGATTTGAGTATTATTTATTATTTAAAAATAAATTGTATTTTAATTTTATAAGAAATAATATATTTTATTGTGTTTGATAATAAATAAGCATTTAAAACATGTAAACAATGTATAATATGATTGTAAGGGTAACAAAGACAATTTATCAGTTTCAGCAATGTGTAACAAACATGATTCAGCATCTAAACAAACAACTTTTTTAGCACTTAAATTCAGCGCTTATAAGTTTCAGCGCTTAATGCTATTCAGTACTTATTTTTTTCAGTTTAACAAACAGCACCTAACTCAAAATCTCATCGACGTGGCATGTGCAAAGAATCGTAAATTTTTTTTATCTCGGGATTCACAATTGCACATGTCATGAGATTTTGTACAATTTTATTCTCGAAGCAAAAAAATCTACGATTCTTTTCACATGTCCCGTTGATAAGTTTTTGAGTTATTATGTCAATTTGAATTACAAAATCAACCCTCTTAAAATTATAGCACTAAATGGCAAAATTTCTTCACCAACCCATCATTTGATGTGTTGTGTACGTATCAACTCAGAAAAGTATAAGGAAATAATATGTAGAAAAGTAATTGCATGTTGCCAATTTTTAAAGTTTCCAATTGACTCATTAATCTAGAGTCTACACTCTACACCACTCAAAACTTGGACCACTGGTCCAATGAAAAATTAACTTTGAAACGGACATCTCGCTTCAAAATTTTGAAGGAATCCTTTTAAAATAAAATAGGGTGCCTTTAAATTTTGAAGCGGACTGCCCGCTTCAAAGTTGGACTTGGTCTCGTGCACCAACTTCTTTACATTGTATGTGGTCGTCACACCACCATCAAAATGTCGGTAATTTTGGATTTCAGTATTTAATGTCATTGGCTTCAAAATAAAATTTTGTATTTTGTATACATGGGCCTTTCAGAAAATAATGCTGAATTTCGGGGAGGAAATCTCAAATTGTCCAAAAAAGCGCCAAGTAACGTATATATTGGCTTCAAGTAAACGTGGTCATTGCACTTGCGCACACAGAGAGAGACACACACAGAGAAAGACAGAGGGCATCGATTGATGATTTCTTCGGAATTGGTTTCTGCACACTCAGCTTTAAGCGATGCAGCTGGACTCGCCGGTACTATCCTCTCTCTCTCTCTCTCTCTCTCTCTCTCTGTATCTATCTATCTATGTTTCTCTTTTTTTTTTTCGAATATTTTATTTCCTATCTGCTCAAAATCTGGAAATTTTCTGATTTTGTTGGTGTTGAATGAAGATTGAAGAAACCCCATGTTTTATTTTCCACTAAAATTCAAGAATCCTATGAAATTTGACTTTTTTCCTTTAATGGGTAGGTCGAAGAGCTTGTTAAAATTCAAGAAATTGGATAACCTGCCTGACCCAATTTTGTTCTTGTTGGGGAGAAAATCCAGGTTATCATCATAGACGACAAGTCTTTCACACTTAGTTGAGAATAACTGTTTTTTGTAGGAATTGGGTAGAGTTTCTAGAACACCTAGGAGTATTGGGTAGAGGAACTCTGTCAACTTGTTGAAGTTCTGCAAAGCTAGGGTTTGTTAAGATATGGCATTGATGCTGTTTTAGTTTTCAAATTAAATGGTGGTGATGGATGAGTCATCTTGGTGCCATTGATTCTAGTAACTGCAAGTTATGTTGTGATAGATGTCTTGAATCTAGTTGGTGTTCACTAGTAGGGATTTTTTGTACACCAGGTGCAATTTTGGCAAATTTGGGATAATTCTAACTAATTTAAGGGTTAAGGGGAGAGTGAAATGGAATAGAAAAACTAGGGTTTGGGGTTTCAGGGTTCTAGAGATTTGAGACAGGCATTGGGAGAAATCTAGCAATGTAATTCCCTTTTTCAAAAGATAGTGAATTAGGTATTTTACGAAAATGGGTGCGGTTTGTAAAAAATATTTATCTAGTTTGTTTTAAAAAAAGTTATGAAAATGGGTGTAGGGCTGGCAAAGGATCAATTTGGTACTGAATCAGAACCACTCCAATACCGATTGGAACACATGCCTTATTTCAAATCATCAATTTTCAAAAAATTTAAAAAATATAAAGTTTTAAAAATCTACTTTCCAACTACAAATATAGAGGGAAACGAAAAAGACTAAAATGTTTTATTTATATGTGTTTATATGAAATTAAGAATAATAAAAAATTATTAAAATACGTTTCGGTCGGATTTTTTTCTGGAGCAGATTGGGGTACATCCGAATTTGATCTGAAATTGTTTTGTATCTAAGGTTTCAATATGACAGTCCGATTTTTCATGTTTTTCGGATCGGACCGGTTTGGACATCGGGTATATTTCTGATCATTGCCACCCTAAATGGGTGTATCCCCATTTTAGTAAATAAGTTTTTAACGGAAAGGGTATCGGTGTGGCTAGGACCATGGCTCACAAAGCGGAGGTCTTGAGTTTGAATCTCCCCTTAGGGGCCACCCTCAAGGATTTATCATAATTACCTTGTTGGGGGGAGGGGACTACACGAGCCTGCGGATTAGTCTGGTGCTCTAAGAGCAACTCCAATGGAGCTACTAAAAAACAACCACTAAAAGGTACCACATAGGCACCTTTACTAACCACTAGGAAACAAGTCCCCCCTATTTTATGAGTGTCATTGTACATGTTAAAACCTCCCATTGTGACCGAAGGAATGTGGAGATTGGAGTAGAAATTTGATTTTATAAAAATGTGAGATAAAGCTCAATAGTCATATTTAAAAAAAAAAAATTTGAATCAAACAATTCTTTTTCAATTTTGGATGGATTGGATGCCAACGTGGCTAGCTAAGTTGCTAGTCTCAATTAACAACGTCTTTGAAGTCTAACATACTAAAAAGTGTTTTTGGTGAGTCCATTAGAAGGAAAAAAAAAAAAAAAAAAA
Source organism: Akebia trifoliata (assembly GCF_017979445.1). Lineage (NCBI taxonomy): Eukaryota > Viridiplantae > Streptophyta > Magnoliopsida > Ranunculales > Lardizabalaceae > Akebia > Akebia trifoliata. Next base: position 23,762,514 of record NC_141375.1, on the reverse strand, counting down.
ACGAAAAAAACGTTAGTGTGTCTAATACAAGCAAACCCACAAATAGCTCCATTGTAAATGCTCTAAGAGGCCCAGACAACTTGGTTACAAAAAATAAAAGATAGTTTAAATCAGTGGTATAAAGGTAATTTTACATCATGTCAATGCAACCATACTCCTTTTGGTTAAAAAACTTATTTACGAAAATGGGTATATACCTGTTTTCATAATCATTTTAAAAAAGTATACAGATTCGTAATCCAAAAGTTACATCTCCTTTCTGGTAATTCCCTCTAGTGAATTTTTCTAATCCCATTTGTTCACTAGGCACACTCCTTGTTAGCAATTTGGAACACGGCAAAAATTTGATGCATGAAAAATTCAAGTTCTATTCCAGTTTGGGTTGCAAAAATCGGGTCTAAAATCCAGTCAAAAATTAGATAAATGGAAAATATGCGGCATTTGCTTCCTACGTGTATTATCTGTCTCATTTCCAAAAATTCAAAAACCAAAATTTGGCAATATTGTCATTATTTTTTCAAAAATAAAAGGGACATTTGTCACCTAAAAATGAGGATTTCTCCAAAATTTTGAAGCATGACCACTTCAAAGTCGACTTGTGTTACACATCACAACTTACAAGTTTGCACTTTGCAACATACAACAACTTACAATAACATTTTTTTTTTCGACCGAGTTTTATAAAAATTCGTAAGAAAACGTGTATTATTCTTTTTTAACTTAAATTGCGTGAATTTTTTAGAATAGTTCAATAATCTGGAGAATAATACTTTCATTGAAAAAAACGAAAAATTCGTGAATTTTTAAAGAATTAGACGAGAGATTGCTGACAAGGGGCACACTACCAACCACATAAATCTTGTTGTGTTATGTGTTCTTTTCTTTTCTTTTTATTTATTTCATGGTTTGACTTGAGGTTTGTCATTCATGGTTTAAAATAATATCAATTGTTTCTCGGAAATTGCGGTTGATCTCTGGTCAGTTGAGTATTTGGACTTATGCTCAAGGCTTTGTGTCAGGTGTATAAAACTAGAAGCATGCACCTTAGTCAAACCATGGCGTGAATACGGCTGTCTCTGTTGCTATTTTCCTGCACTTAAAATTTGAAAAGTTGATATTTTGATTCAACACTAATAGGGGATGGTTCAGTAGGATTTTCTTTCATTATCTTTGGTTGTTAATGAATTGGGAAATCTATCCAATTCACCTCATGTCCGTTATCCAAGGTTTTAAATTTTGATTTTAGTGTCTATTTCGGTTAGTCTGGAAATATTTCGATCAGTGTGGAAATGAATACAATTTTTGAAAATGATGGAAATGACAGAAATATTGAAGAAATTTTCATTGACCCTATAGGAAATGATAAAATAGGCATTAAAACACACTCATTAAGTCACAAAATACAATAAACTAACATATGGAGTGTGAAATTGAATATCAACAACATTTTGATATGCATATGCAACATGTATTGAGAGGCTGACCATGGAAATGAAAATAATAATGTTGCATTAACTACATACAACTTAATATATAAGAAATTAAAATGAAGAAACCATTAAGTATTGCATTCATTTGTTATATAGTTCTTTTATTTTTTTGTATAAGTACGAATAAATTGCTACTGTATCCAACTAATTGAAACATGGCTGATTGTATGTGTGCTTATGTAAATGTACTAATATTCTTAGCATACATTAAAATAAGATGATATAGATAACTAACTAATCATAATTCTTTTTTTTCTTTTTTTTGATAAGTAGCATTTCATTCTAATCATAATTCATTTATACTAATGGATGAATGTTATGTGCAATTTTTTATTAGTAAATACTATGTGTAAATACAAGTTCTTTCTAAAAGCAATTATAAGTTTTTCAAAAAAGAGTATTTTGGTCGAAATTTACTATTCAACGAAATATTGCATTGTCATATCTAAAATTTAATGATTTCGGTCGAAATTCACTATTCATCGAAATATTTCGCGAAATGAATAGTGATTTCCACCGAAATATATACAAAAAGAACTGTCAGTTAAATTTCGTGTCAGAACTTGTGGAATTGGAAATATGTTGGTATATTTCGTGAAAAAATGTTGAAATTTAATACTATGCTTGTATCCTTAAAGGAGAAACACAGATTAGAAAGTGTCCTGGGAAGTAAACATGTATTTCATTTTGAATTATGAGAAGATAACAAAACAGGAAAAATTCACTGATAACTAATAAGATACCTTAAGAAAAGAAAGATGAACTATGATGGGTTATCTCTATTTTCTGAAAAATATATTAGGTTGTCGACCAAACTGAATCGATGGCTTTGTTCCCACATTAAATTATTTTGCTTGAATATGTTTGGGGCAGATGGGAAATAATTCTCTAATATCCATTTTGTTGATGCAGGGAACCTCTTTGCGTTTGTGTTGTTTGTGTCACCGATGTAAGTTTTACTCCCACTCAATCTTTTTTTCTTTTGTTTGGTAAGACTTTGAGCAAAACTGAAGGAAAGAAAAGAAAAATCTACATCTCATAACAAGCATTATTATTTCCTGTTTACTATTTTCAGACCCATATTTAGGAGAATTGTGAGAAATCGATCGACAGAACAGTTCTCGGGATTGCCTTATATATACAGCCTCTTGAACTGCTTGATCTGCAGCTGGTATGGCTTGCCTCTTGTAACACCGGGTGTTATATTGATTGCTACAGTCAATTCATTTGGTGCAATTTTCCAATTAGTCTATGTTACAATATTCATTATATATGCCGACAAAGCCAAGAAGGTAATTCTTGCCCTATAAATTTACTTGTGTTATTTTCATGGGGTTTCTGGTTTCCCTTTAATGGTTTTCTATAATCTGTTGTTCATTGTCACTATTTTTTGTTGTTGCTGGTAGGTGAAAATGTTGGGATTGTTGGTAGCGGTTTTCGTAATATTTGCAATCATAGTATTCGTGAGCATGAGGTTTCTTAATCCTTCTATGCGGCAGCTTTTTGTTGGATATTTGAGCGTTGCTTCTCTCATATCGATGTTTGCTTCCCCATTGTTTATAATTGTAAGGATTTGACTAGAAACATTTTTAATCTTAAATTGCTTTCAAACATAGTCAACAATTGAGGTTTCAGGAATAAGTTGGCCAGGGAAAAACTTGGTAAAACCGAAGAAAAATCAAATGAGGGTTAGTACGATGTAATTGTTCCTATTAAAAAGATTACAATCGTGAATTCAAGTTAGAATTCATCAACCAGTCAAAATCATCAAATCTATGTCATCCTCATTATTTGAAGCTTTATCAGTAAAATGGTCACTATCATCCCCCCACCCCACCCCACCCCACCCCACACACACATGAAAAAAAAATGATACATAATAATAAAGAAAAAGATTTAGAAAAAAATGTCTTTGACCTATAGAGTAGGGTACCAATAGGCCAGGCCCGAGCTTGGTTTCTGATAATTTTCACCCTCTAGCCAGAAACCTTTGATTTTTTGTCGTGAACCCATCATATTCAACCTCCTCAAAAACCCTATCTTTTATTGGGGTTTTAAGGTTGAAGGAATCTTTGGACTAGACATTTTTTTTTTCCTTTTATGCATATGAGGGTAAATTTTTATTTTTTACCCCAACATGTTGAAGACAATTGATTTTGGGAGGAAATCAATGGTTTTGGCTAGAGGTCGAAGACAAGGGAATTTCGATCATTTTTTGTTAGTTTCCTATTGAAAACCCAAGTTTTTTTTTTATTATTTTATTTTGCCAGAATTTGGTGATCCAGACTAAGAGTGTTGAATTCATGCCATTTTATCTTTCGCTATCAACCTTCTTGATGAGTGCATCTTTCTCTGCGTATGGAATGTTTAAGGAAGATCCTTTCGTATATGTAAGCAACCTGTAAACCCACGTAAAGTTTTGGTAGTTTTTCTTGCATCCTACTTTAATGTTGTTCTTTCCTGTTCCTACTATGTTATTAGCTTCACTTCTGTATGAATTTCAGGTCCCTAATGCGATTGGAACCATTCTTGGGACGGTACAATTAGCGTTGTACACCCATTACAGAAAAAAATCCGGAGAAGACTCAAGAACCTTTATAGTTTTGTGCGAGTGAATCTATCAGCGATAAAAGATAAAAGATTCATTTTCTTGTCAGTTGGGTGTTTTATATTATTTGTTGAAATTGGACATTCGAACTTACGAACTTCAGGTGAAACAATGTTGTAATCATTCAAAGCATTTTAACACACTATTATTCTTCATTGAGGTCCCAAAAATCTTATGTGCATAAAAAAGGGTACTACGTTTCCTTGAAAATTGTTTGTTGTTTGTCTTCGTATCATATACGAAAGATAAATAAATCAGAGAAATGGATCACAGGAACAGAACCCATACTAGATATCAATGGAATAGTGGATGGCGTTGTTTCGTTTTCCATTAAAGTAGATTTTGGGAGTGAGCACATCATCACAAACTAGAAATTGAACTATTTTATAATCGGGAATGAGAGTAGCATGGCCATGGTGGGTGGAACATTAAAAGACTCCTCTCGCTCTTTCAACGACCAATACGACTTATTGTTTGCCTACCAAGAGAGACCAATACGACTCATTGTTTGCCTACCAAGAGAGTCCGGGCTGTCCAACACCTCTTCAGCATGCAAAGCAGACCAGCGTGATTTAGATGTGTCCCGCCCCCTTTTTCGTTGTATTTATCAAAATGCCCTTTCCTCCACCTCCATCAATAACAATCTATCCTATTAGGGATTTCACAGCCTTATTTTCAACAGTAATTTTTAGTTAAATACCAAACGCAGCTTCTAGTTCTTGAACATTACCACCTAACGTCCAAGTTCCTAATAACAATTATTGTTATAGAAGTGATTCTATAGAAAAGTGGAAGCACTTCAGTTGAAAGTAGCTTTGCCACAAATGTCTCTTTGATGAGTTCACTTGATATACTACTGACAGGTTTTTCAAAGAGCTTCCTTGGTAGTTTGTGCTTTGAAGCCATAAATTCTAAAACATCATCATCCACTGTTCATACTACGTACCCTACATGTCACCCAACAACTAAACAATCTGCGGCATAAAATCATCAATCCACCACAATTGATCAATGGGTCAGTCAAATCAATTCAAATGAGTTCTTGAACAGTGATTATTAATTCTCATATTAGGCGACGTAATTGTGGTTATTGTTCATCTTTTTCATTACAAAGAAAATGAAATGTATCCATAGATTCTACTAAATGTACCCTACCGATGCACGAAGAAAAAGCCGTCGCTCTGCTTGTCCAAGAGTACGAAAGCCTGACAGAAGCAACAAATGATGAGAGAAACCATAAGTCGTTTTTTTTCCAAATTCTGAAGTACATTCTGACGCTTAAGGGTATGTAATGGTTGCACTGGAAAATGCCATTTGCAAATGTTTGATAACACATTGTGCGAAGAAATCATTTTCCCTGAAAAAACCATTTCTGGTCGGCGGGAAAATAATCTCGGACCAGATCCCTCAAGAAAATTATTTTCCCATCAAAGTGGGAAAAGAATAATTGTTCCACAATCCCAAAACTAAACTTGAGACTAGCTATTTTCCTCACTACTGTAGTAGTAGCTACTAACCTTTCACTTCAACGCAGTATGCCAATAGTTAAACAACTTCAGCTTATATGGTATATTTAGTCTTGGCGGCTCTGTCAAATTTCTTCGCATCATCCTGAAATTGTGAAACAAAAGTATCATGTACCCCCGAACTCATGCATTGTGATAAATCAAGCAAAAAACATGCAAGAAAGTCACACAGAAAACCTCTTACATGGAAAATGAACCCTATGCTCTCATTGTAATCAAGAAACTCCTTCCACTGCTTCCCAATGCTCACCTGTAAAGAAAGAAATGAAAGCAACCATTAAAAACAGGAAACATAATTTAAGGTATTTGGGGCTAGATTTTGTGGGGTAACAGTTTATGTTTCATCATCAAGACCGGAAATATTTTCAGAAACAAATATGTAACAGAACCCAAAGATCAGGTTACAGCAATTCATAAGCCCTTCTGCAATGACCAAAATCGGTAGAAGAGTCCATATGGATCACATGGTTGGCTGAGACAAATAAAAGAGGAGAGAATTTTTAAGGTAGGGATATTGACTTGATTAAACACTAACATCGATGTGGAAGATTCCAAAGCTAATGGTTCAACAAGTGAGAAAGAAATGTAACACATTTGCTAGTGGCCCAAGCAAAAGGAGACAAATATGCAGATTAAAAAGGGCAACTTGAATACAGGAGGAATCGGTCCACATAGAGAAGGCAGTACAACAATGCAAATTATGATGACGATACAAACAAAGATAGGAGAAGCAAACAACATAGAATTTGTGCTGGAGGGTTTTTGTTCCTATCGATTAATTACAGGTTTTGGAATTATTTGTTTCACATTCATGTTGGGAATTCTCCCAAGGACTCGCTATTAGTGAACTTAATTATGTCTTAAAATATTAGTTTGACATCCTTGAGAGTAGTAATGGTAGCTATATTTATATTCAATATTTTGGAGCTTTTGTTGAAATTTATTTATGTTCATTTGTTTTTTTTTTTTTTTTTGCTAAGCAAGCAAGTGTGGTTTTGTAGATGGAGAATAAGGGTACATATGGAACAGGAGCATAACCCTTAATTTACAACTTTAGGATTCTCAAGGTTGGAAGGTTCATGTAATCACCAACATAAGGGATATATACAGATCTAGGGAGATCCTCTTCATCTCTAAATTTTTTGGCTGGTTGAAGCCAATGATACTGGGGGCATCTGTATCAATGTGAACTCAAAACGCAGACAAATTTTAAGTGTTTGATACTGATTCGATTTTTGGGAGTTTGGACAACTTGTAATTGCATGCCCACCTCCCCATAAGAGCATTGAGCACCTTTGTGAGTAAATTACCCGTGATTGTTTAATCCAACAATAGGTCGGTTTTCATTTGTGCTACTTGTATAGAAATGTTCACTGGATGCACAACTCGTTAATGGTCACTTAACACCCCTTACATCTTCCTAGATATAATATATAAACGATAACCATGAGTCGTCATAGAAAATCCAACAAAAACATATGACTGCATTTATGTACACAGATAAATTTTGCCTTCTGTGTGAAAAACCTATTGTTGTGAACTTATCTGTATACCCCTTTGGTTTTAAATGATCAGTTACGTAACAAAAAAAATTTAAATCAAAGGGGGTATTATAAAGGCAAATTCACAACAAAAATTTTTATACAGACAATAAAATTTACCCATCCCAACCCGAATCAAGTAATTTGGGTTGGGGATCCGGTTTTAGTAAACACAAAATGGTTCATATATTCTTAGTAAGTAGAGCCCGAGTCAGATCCGGATTCAGTATAAAAAAAATCCAGATCTAATTATGGAATTTTTAAGATCCAACCCGGGTCCAACCCATTTTATGCCCTATCTATATCATCTTATTTTGATTTATCCTAAGAATATTAGCATGTTCATATAAGGACGCACATACAACTGTCCATGTTCTAATTAGTTGAATAATTTAATAATTTATTCATACATAATTAAGAAATAAAATTTAAAATAATCCATGAGTTTAGTACTTAATAGTTTGTTCATCTAAGCAAGTGTTTTACATACTAAGGTACATGTAGTTAATGTAGCATTATTAATCTCATTTTCATGTGAAATATAATTTTACTTTTAGTATCAGACTCTCAAATACTTGTACCAATCTGTGGCGGAACATTTATTATCTTCATTTCCACACTCCATAATCCATATGGCCGTTTATTGTATATTGATGACTTATGGGTGTGATTTGATATTTGTTTTATCATTTTCCATAACTTCAATGAAAACTTCCTCAATATTTCAGCCATATCCTTAACATTTCTATTATTTTCAAGAAAATTGTATATTACTCAAACTGATCAAAATATGTCCATTTACAGGCTTACCGAAATAGACATTGTTTAATACTTAGGTTTAAAATATATAACACACAATTCAGTAATGCAAGAGGAAAAAAATAGAGCTTCCATTGCCACACCAATTTTTACTAAGAACACCCCAATATGTGTACTAAATTCTTCTTGATATCACATGAATTGGGGTGCTCTTAGCAAAAATTAGTGTGGCAATAGAATATCTCAAAAAATAACAAGGATCAAACTTAATACAGATGATTTAGAAAGACTATAACCGAGTTCTGGTCCCATGCAATATTGACATGATATAGAATCCATAGTACACACCAAATGTGAGTATAGAGAATGTGATGACATGCATCGATTATTGGTATGAATTTCAGAACAGGCCTCCTTTCATGTATGAATGAGTATAATTACCTGAGCAGTTTCATTTAAAGCATTTTTAGTCCATATAGATATTTTCTCCTGCTTATTCCTAACATTAACAACCGCTCCACATATTTCATCACCATAGTCGAACTGTTCTCCAATCATTGCCAACAACTAGTAAAAATGGACAAAGAAAATTAGAAGCCATTTGAGGTACGTATTCAGCGTAGAATGGATCATCCAAGTAGGATTGGAAGCATACCGTATACAACCAGCATTGATCAGCCCTCCCTCTTGAAAAACTTATGGTCCATTTCCCCCCATTAGCGCAAATAGGGTCCTCCCATTTTGGCTCAATCTTGTCCTTAAAACAATGAAAGTCTGCTCCATTACCTAACTTGCTTGGGTGATTTATATTGTTGTAAAGGCTGAATGCAGAAAGAACACGCAAACAAAATAAGATAACCAACTAATACCAATTTCATACACAAATAACAAAGGAACACATGTACGTGCTTGTTGTCTAAAACATCTACCATCATCAAAAATAAATCTGGAAAGGACTTTATGGCCAATTACATGAACGATTCCAGTTTCGATTTCAATGGGTATACACCAATATTTTACAATAGCACAAAAAGTGAAATACCCCACATCTCTGCCAACAATTCAGAATAATAAAGAACAAAAACACAGCCTTATCCCAAAGATTAGGGGTCGGTTAAATAATAATTTGGCAATATGAGGCTTAAGTCTTGCTAACTAATTATCCGCAGAATCTGCATCTGGATGCATACTAGAAACCTTTTAGTGGTCAAAGTCAGGAAACAAATTAAAATTGTATTTGATTATGGAACTAGGACTCAAATAGAAGGCCAAAAACCTCATAAAGCACTGGAAGAAATTGAGTAAACACGTTTGAAAACAAACAGAAAAGATGATGTGTGTAGGGGTGTAGGGTATATTGGTCTTTTTTTTGCTAAAGTATAACGCAAGCTCACGCACACAACATACACACATACTCATTCCATATGCGCATTATACATAATATTTATTGAAAGTGTGCAATCTCCTCAGTACAATCCAATACATAAAAGATAATATTATCCTTCCATGGTACATAGATTCCCACCTAAATTCAGATTCTTCAAAGAAGAACCTCTTGAATTTCCTCACAGCTTACACCGGAAAAACAACAATCCCAAAATGTTATTAATAACTTCCTGCATAGATCGCTTTTTCCCTATAAAAAAATATGTCATTCCTCTCCTTCTAAAGACCCCACATACAGCAAAAGGGGGCAACCATCATTAGATCATTTCCTTCCTCAATAAGGCCACAATTACCAAATTTCAAATAATGAGAGAGCCAACGAAGGAAGACAACCAAAGCTATGAAATAATCACATGAAATGGTTCCACATAACCCATATGAAGTTACAATGAATTAAAAGATGGCCTATACCAGTTCCCTGCTCTCCTTAGTCCTTACACATGGGGCAAAAATTTACTGAAGTTATACCACAAGAAATGACATTGTCCATAGTCAAGATCTTTCTTAGGGAAGCCAACCAAATAATAAAAGGTCACCAAAAGATTCAACGAAAACTAGTTCCACTTTATTCTTAAATAAATATAGATCAAATCGTACTCAATTGTGTTCCATCTTAAGCCAAATCCAATCTACCAAACTGAATTCTGAATCCGAGAAGCTACTTATTATAATTGATCAATCACCCATTATTGACTACATCTCTACAACTATTTTTGACCATAAATCAGTTTCGTCTGCAAATCTATGCAACACAAAAACCGCAGTTACAACAAATAATGATTGTGAAATAAAGAGGTGATACTCCTCCAGAACTCCTCAACGGTACCCAATCTACCAAACTAAATTCCAAATCTAGAAACAAAATCTTATAACCATGGGTTTTCTTTGTTTAATTGATTTCTAAGAAAACCCACCCACCAATCAATAATTGATCAAACACCCATAATTGACTACATTTCTACACCTATTCTCGACCATAAATCAGTTTCTTTTGCAAATCTTTGAAACATAAAAACCACAATTACAAGAAATAATGATTGTGAAATAAAGAGGCGATATTCCTCCAGAACTCCTCAACTTATACCTAATCTACCAAACTAAATTCCGAAATGAGAGACAATATCTTATAACCATGGGTTTTCTTTGTGTAATTGTTTTTCTAAGAAAACCCACCCACGAATCAATAATTGATCAATAACCTATTCATTTCTACAATTATTTTCCATCATAAATGGGTTTCTTTCCCAAATATTTGTAACAAAGAAACCAAAATTACAAGAAATTAAAGAATTTGGAAGAAAGAAAAGGGTGGTGGTGATACCTCCAGAACTCCTCTGCAGTGGAGAAAGTGTGGACGGGACGGATGGTGCTGCCCCATGGAACTTGCTTGGATTTCGCCGAAGGATTGTCGAACCAAAAGGTCCATGAGTGCTCCAAAGGGTGAGGAGATTGATGAAGGATGGTTGTCGAACCCTTCAAAGACTCAGAATCTTCGTCTCCCACTATCTCTCCTTCTTCCAGTTCTTCGCTAAGAACAGAAGAACCCCTATTGATCTCCTCTTCTGTGTATCCAACACCAACTCCTATAGCTTCCTCTGTTGCCATTTTTCTTCTTTTTTCTCTGTTTTCTCCAAACAACAAATGCCCTCTCCTTTGCTCCTCTGTGCCTTTAGTTTTAGGTTTTATAGAGTTGGGAAAATTGCTTAATGGTCCCTGCTGCTAACTTTTATTTTCTGATTCATCCTTGACTTTTAGGGGTGTGTTAAATAGTCCATTTAGTAAATCCCTGTTTTCTAATCAGTACCTCAACCTCATCTCAGGTTATAAAATTTTTGAACTATTCAAACTATCCATTTTTCTTCTTCTTCACATACTTAGGTTTTTTAACGAGATGATTCCAATCATTTCCAACAATTTGAAAATGATATATTTTTCATTTTGAACTTTTAAATGTGTTTTTGTTTCGACGATTTATAACAAAAAATGAAGTTAGAAAATTTTAATTATTTTTACTTTTTTTTTTATTTTATCAAAATCGATCAAGGATGATTCTTTTGGTATGAAATCATCTACAAAAATCATTATGTCAAGTTTTAAGTCGATCTTTCCATGTATTTTAGTTGAAAAAATTAAAAAAAACAAAATCGAGTAAATTTTACAATGTCGAGATTGGCAATTTTTTCTTAAAGTTCAATATTTTTATTATCAAGGTCGATAATAATAAAAGGTTAAAAACTAGTGAGGTTAACAATAAATAAAACTGCTAATGTCAACATCACTTAAAAAATAAATTGTTGACTTAGATAATAAAAATATTGAACTTAAAAATAAAAATTGTTGACCTCGGCGTTGTAAAATTTACCCGATTTCAATTTTTCAAATTTTTTCAACTAAAATACATGGAAAGATCGACTTAAAACTTGACATAACGATTTTTGTAGATGATTTCAAACCAAAAGAACCATCATTTATCAATTTTGATAATTAAAAAAATGAAATAAATGTATGTAAAAAACCATACATCTTCAAAATGTTTGAAAATGACTTCTTTTTTCCTTCTCAAATCCTTTTTATCGGAATGGAGTCTCCAAAACTCAATCAGGATGTTGGAAATCTAAATTTTTTTTATGAAAATTGTGAGTTTGAATGGTAAGGGCAATTTCAACATTTCAATCATGAGAAACATTTAGAATGGGGGTTCAAGATTGATTAGAAAAGATGGATTTATTAAATGGACAATTTAGCTCACCCCTAAAAGTCAAGGCCTAATAAGAAAGAAAATTTTGTATCAAGGATTATTAAGTAATTTTTCCTATATAGTTTCTATAAGGTCCGGAGTGAGTTAGACATACCCCTCATGGTGGGTGTGGCAGAACCCTTGGTCTGAGCTCAACTCAACTCGAGTGAATCTAGGTTCATTAACTGAGTTTCTAAACTCGTGTTAATTTGAAATTGGTAATTTTTAACAAGCTGACCTCATTGAACAAACCTAATTTTATTTTCATCAACAAAAAATTTTATATCTTAAATAAGAAATATAATATTGAACCTCAAAGAGTTGTTAAGATGGCTGAGATCACGTTTCAAGAAACAGATATCTTGAGTTCAAATGCCCTAAGGATTATTCGAGTGCTCTAAGAGGCTTGAATACTACATCCTTGGCGTACAAAACATCATCTCCAAATAACAAAGCACAACATTCTCCGTAAGTCAAACAAACACAAAACCAATACAAACAATGTCATCATGGCCTCTACCAAATGTCCATAATTCAACAAAGAATCCAACCACAATCAAAAATAAAATCACCAATAAATAAAATTGCATACAACCTCCAAATCCATCATTAGAGCAATATTTAAACAAATGAGACCAAAGCAAAGCCCCCACGTACAGTTTTCCTCACTCCTTAGTTCTTAGTGCCAATACCATTTCTAAAGTAAACGAAAACAGAAGTAAGACAATTAGTGTATATCAATTATCTAATTGATAATAATAAAAAATAAATAAAAGCAAGACTATACTGAAAAATCACCTCAATGGTAACATTTTAGTCAAGTGGTACAAGTTGAAGTTGCACCTAAATCTTTAAGAAATATGGACATATACATGCATACATAGATACATGGTGAGAAAATATCTTGAGGAAACATCATCCAATCTCTGATTCCTTGAGGTGGATACTGGATTTTGCATCCACATAGATTATTTAGGTAGTCTTCTTGATCTTGAATAATTTTTAGATCTATTTAGACTTGTGAACCCAAAAAAGAGAGACGAAGAAATGAAGATGTAAAGGAAGAACTGAAAGAAAGGAGAAGAAACCAGATTTTGGCTTCTCGGTCTTAAATGATTTTAAAATAATTCTTCAATTCAAAACCATAGCCCTTGATTTTTCTTCCCAAAACCCGCCATCTTGGATCTTTGTGTAAATTTTTTTACCCTACTCATTAACCTAAGATTCTATCTACTTCAACCTTTATGAAAAAATAAATACCATCATTTACAATCTTAAGATTCTATATACTTCAAGTTTCAAAACTCAAAAACAAGATAGAATTCTTGAAGTAGATGTGATGGAATATTGGATAGAAAATAAAGGGCTCTGGAACTTAGGCGAAGTTGAAAATGTTGGATTGAAAAAGAAATTCGATAGATTAAACATAATTTATCATAGAGGTTGAAGAGCTTGAAGATGATTGGATTTGGAAAGAAAAATGACTGTTTGTTACATGTTGAAGATGAGGGCCTTTGTATCATTTTTCTTCAGTCTATAAGGGAAGACCATGGTCAAAGGATATGTCATCAGCTTGGAAACACATGATATCTCAAATACTCATGAAAACTAGAGAGGTAATATATATAATTATTTTTTAATGAGAAAAAAAATAAAATCTAACATGTAATTCCTCAATTAAGAAGAAAATCTAGAAAAATTATTTATGAAATGTTTGTTTGTAGTTGAAATTTAAAAGGAATGTGGATATGAATGACCATTTACGTAGAAAGAATGTAAAAAACAAAATTTTATTCTCTTTATATTTTAATTATAAATAAAATAAATGTACCAACCAACCCAAAAAATGATCAGGTCCATTGATTTTGGTTACATCAGGTAATTGGGTCAAGATTGAGGATATAATTTTTCAAAAAATGATTTGATCTAACATCTTATTGGAATCCATTTTGTATAAACCATCTCCTCATTCAAAAGGGTCAAATCTAAAAATATTAAATATGTGAGAAAAAAACAAATAAATTATGACGTTTGAGAATCTGCAATGAGTTCTCTATACTAACCTCAATGAAAAAGTTGTCTTCAAATTGAAAATTGAATCCATTAAATCAAGATATTTTCTATTACCACACCATTTTTTTTTTAATACTTATAATCATAACACACTAATCTCATGTCTTGTTCTCTCTTTTCCGAAGTTTCCTTCTTCTCCAAAGTGGTTTGTCAAAAACAAAAAGATATTTTATTAGGAAATTTAGTCTTATCCCTTATAAAATTGGTGAAATTAGTGATATCTCCCAAGAATTGCAAGATGAGGTCTACCCCTTGACTTTCATTGACTTAATTAAATCATTAAATAAAACAGTATTCTGTTAAAAAAAGAGAGTGAAATTATTATAATACCCTCATTTAATTGGTGCAACCTCATACAAAAGTGTAATCTCAACTTGGTTTATTTCTCAAACTCCAAATCCAACATCGTGTCTACGTGGTAAGATTTGTTTAGTTTTTAAAACACATCAGGTACATTGGGGTCTTGAACCAGACTTGCACGCATCCCTATGTGCTTTAAATCAAAATAAAGTGTGCCACGTAGACAATATTTGTTGCGATAGGAAAGGGACATTGTACTAGATCACATCTCCTTCCCTATTGAAGTTTCAGATCTATGGGTTTTCTCCTCCCAACCTTGTAGTCGTTGTTGATGACGGCATCACTTCCAACTGAAAATCAAAACCTCCCAACCTTGAAGTTGTCATTAATGGTGGCATCACCTCCAACTGAAAATCAAAAACCTTGTTATGAAGAAATCAAACGGGTCGATCTCCAATTAAACAAAAAAAATAAATAAGACTAATAAGAAGAAGAAGAAGAGCGAGAAAGAGAAAAAGAGAAACTTCCACTGATCTCTACAAAGAGATAGCAGATATGCTTCAAGAACACATACTTGACTTCGAAATGGTTTGAGGAATTCTTTGTTTCATCTGATAATGCAAGATCTTGCAAGAACAATTAAAGATGAGTGCCTAATTTGTGTATGAAGGAAAACCTAGGTTCATCTCTAAAGAGGATGAAGTTAGGGTAAAAATGACGAAGTCAAAATCGATGGATTACATTAGTTTGATCTTACGGTTGTAAATGTTTTAAAATTTTTAATTCTTTCACTTAAAACACCATTGAATTGAGCGTAGTGTGGTAATTGCACGTACTTAGGGGTATTTGAGTCATTTGCTGGTCTCAATTAACGGAGAACTATTTTTTGATAACTATTTGACCAAGTCAACAGAAGTCAAGGGGCCATACCTCATCTTGCATTTCGCAGGAGGTATCCTTAATTTCTCTAATTTTATAGGACGGTAAGACTAAATTTCTCTATTTTATTTGCAACTCTTTAAATTTCTCCAATTTTATAGGGGTGTAATCATCTTTCCTATTTGTTACAACATTTTTTACAACGCTTGGATGTCATCAATTTTACAAGATTCAATGGCATTCGACGGTGTTGTATAAAACTTAAAAAAAAAAAAAAAATGGACGGTTGAGATCTAAACAAAAAAGCAGATGATAATTTGTGAGAAAGTAGAATTGGAGTTATTTCTTAGTTTTTTTTTTTTTTTTTTTTTAAAGCAAGACAAGAGTACACTCCATATATTATATTAAAGTAGCTCTAGTTTCAAACCAAATCTTAGCACATTAAGTAAGATTATAAAGATTCAGATTTTATCATTCTCGTTGGAATGCAGGTTGCGTTTCTTTTTTCATATTAAAGTTAGAAAAGCCCTTCTCCCACTTTGACTAAAGATCTACTTTACCTTAGTTAGCAAAAAGAGTCCCCTAGTCTTACTAAGTTATAAAGGATTTCACCCTTACTGATAAGGAGTGCACACTAAATTGGGTAAATCCAATAATCGAATTAATTCAAAGCCTTTTAGATTTGATTGATTTGGATTGAGCATGATTTGGTTCAAGTAAGGACCGTAAAAAAAAAATAATAATAATTGATTTGGTTCGATTTCGGATTAAAGGTATAATAGAACCGAACCAATCCGAAAACTAAACCAATTTTTATATTTATTATAATATATTGGCTTTCTTGCGTCATTTTCTAATTTTTTTCATGATTTTTATTTTTAATGTGTTATGCGTGATACTTTATTTATGTTGAAATAATATGAATGTTGATGTTTTGTTTACGTGTGTTATGTGTTATATTATGTGTGATACTTTATTTAATATTTATTTTGCTTAGTTTTAAGTTTTAAGTATTTTAATTTTACTATTGAAAATAATTAGTATGAGAACCAAGAATCGATTTGAACCAATCCGAACCAAGGTTAATTTGGATTGGTTCGGTTCTATAGGGTAATTGGATTGGTTCGATTCCGATTTTGCCACAAATCCTAACCAATCCAAACCATGTGCACCCACACTTACTGATGCTCCATGGTTGTAAAAGACGAAATTTTATGAATTTTGAAACAAAACATTAAAAAAAAAATTTATTTTTCATCGTTGAATTTCATTTTTAAGTTTGGGAGTTACGTGAAAATTTGGTAACCGTCCATTTTCAAAACCATGGATCTAGATCGAAAGAAATTGTTTTTGATTAATTTTTTTTTATCCGAGTTTTTTGATGAAACTTAGAGCGTTGTGATTTTAGATTTTTGATGTGGTAATCCATTTGAACATAACAAACCTTAGTATGGCTCAAAACCTTACTATCTTTGTAAGGAAAGGGTTTCACTTAGCAAAACTATCATTGATGGAAAAAAAAAATTAATTTGTATCTCATTAACACCAACCTCACATTAAGATTTAGGAGGAAGGGAAATTAATTTTTATCTATCCTATTTATAATGAGAGAAGATAGAGTAGAAGTGGTTTGACATCAAAATTTAAATCTCACAAATGCCCCTACTTTTACATTTTAACTTAATAAAATCAAATTCATTTTAGTAAAAAAAAAACAAACAAACAAGAAAATTGCATCACCACAGGGCACGACTGTAATGTTGGTTCATTTTCAAAATTACAAAATTATTCTATTTATCATGTAATATTCAAAAAGACAAAAACTTATTAATTAATATTTAAAAATAAAAATAAACCCCTTAGGATACATGTGTGTTTGCACATGCCACCTTCTACTTTTCTTAAAGAGCAAGTAAGGAACTACGATTCACTCAAAAAAGAAATTATACACTTATAAATCAGAATAAAGGCGATGAGGCATTAGTATACTTCTATCGTTTTCTTGAAGCAATTCTATTTGCAAGTAAAGCTATCCCAAAAAATACCTAAAGTTCATGATAAATTTTCGTTGTAAGAAAAGATTGACACACACAAAAAAGAAAAAAAAATGAAGATCCAAAAAATTGCAGAATATTTGTATAGGAATTGTCTGAATATGATACAAATATTTATACGGTTAACGGACAAATGGCTTCACATTCTCTACTTCAAACATGTTATATGTTCCTACGTCGCATGGTCCTTAAAGTATCACTTCCTCCTTTTAACTTAGCAATGTAAAAAAGGAACAGTTTTAAGGCAAAATTCTCAGATAAAATTCTAAACAAAAGCTGGCTTCATTGCAAGCTTATATTATTAGTAATTTTTAACTATTTAAGATCATCCCTGATTTTATTTTATTTTTTTTCTGGGTGGGTAAACTGGACTTAAAAACCCACGACCTCAAAGAATATTTTCATGCCTGGAAATTTCAATGGACACTAACACAACCAACAAAGAAGGTGCCACCTTGATGATGTGGTCAATACAACCATGCATACATAAAGTCATGCAGAGTCACCTACATGTGCATACACACAACAAGATAAATACACACATACTTATCAAGAAAAATAGATAAATACATATATATATATATAAGGAAAAACAAACCCCTTTTGTTAGTAGGAGAGGCAAAATAAATAAATAAGAAAAGAAACGAAGATTGTGGAATCCAAGAAGAGAATAAAAATAAACATGCTAATGTACAAGGTTTAGGGGATAAATTTTTCTTTATGCTTTATGCTTTTTTTACTTTAAGCTTTAGTTGTTAGTGTTGATTTTGCCTTGTGTAATTTTAGTCCCACATCGGCTCAGAGAAGAATTAATTTGCAATTCTTAAATAGTTATACTTCTAGTAACTTTAAAGTTGATAGAAGTAGTGGACTAGCTCACGGGGGCTTAAGAGGAAAACCTGTTCCACTTGAGATTTGGATCCACCGGTCCGCAAGCCTTAATGTGTGTTCGCACGTACGACGTGCGCGTAGGGGGGGTGCAAAATCTCGAAATTTATACCTTATTAGAAGCTTACTATGGTTGACAAACGCAGGATCATTTTAAAAACTCTCTTTCTATCCCCAACCTCTCAATCCTGCACAATCATTTTTTCAGATGAGTTTAGTTTTTTGTTTTACTATGATTTTTTATCTTTTATGTTATTTTTTATTTCTTCTTTTTTTCCTTTTCCTTATTCTTTTTCCAAAATTTTCCAAAAAGATAATCACAAATTCAACCTAATAAAATAAAATTAGTAATTAAAAAAATATTTTATTTAGTCAAAAAATATTAATAAGAGAAAAATTAGAAAAAGAGGAAGAAATGGGGATCTTAATCATGTCGATGGCGTATTCAACGGAGATTATAATCGATATTTTGCTTTATCGGATTTATCTTGATCGCGTCGATGACGTATTCAACGGAAAAATGATAAGAAATCAAGTTTTTCTGTTGCAATAGAGATTGTAATCAATTGATTTTAGAAGATCAGAGAGACAAGGTCTTCGAAGAAAAAGATATTTTTCCTTGTGTACTGCGAAGAAACATATCTATGGTTATGTGCCCTTGCCACCTCAGCCACATATAGGACGTGTGAATTTATCATGGCTCATCCTACATTCCTACTATCCTAGTCATCGAATGAAAAGGGCAGAAAGCCTTAATATCAAATCATTCCATAAAAGGGCCTTCAATAAAAAGGAACCCCTCCTCAATTATGATATTTGGCTTTCCTGGAGATATTGCCTTGGCTTGGTGACTAAAATTCAAAAATATTTCGGCTCTCCCAATGACACGTGGCCACAGAATGGTTCCCAGGATTTTGTTCTGTGATACAATTTTTTTCAAAAATATCTCAAATTCTGAATCTTAAAGCCCCTAAAAAAATCTCTCCAAATTTGTCTGGATTTGTCCTCAGTTTCCACCTCTAAAGCTTGTGCCATTCTCCCCCCCCCCCCCATTCACCAACACTTCCACTAGTGCAAAAGCTCTACTAAATTTAACAGGGATTGTCTGGGTTGTCAATTTTGTGGGTTAAGATGGATAATAAGGTGGTGGTGAGAAGTAGGATGAACATAATTGTAGGTCACTTTGCTGGAACTGAGCATATAAATCTTGTGATTTATGTGTATTCATATTTTATTAATTTGATAGTTTTGTGCGATATAGAAACTTGTCAATTCTTCGAGTTGCCGCATATTCATAACCTTCTAATTTGGAAAATTCATATTCATAAATTTCGAATTTTGAAAATTCATATTAGTAATTTTCTAATTTGAAAATTTCATATTCATAATTTCCTAATTTTGAAGTTTATTTCTAATTTGGAAATTTCATATTCATAATTTTCTAATTTGAAATTCCATTAATAATTTTTCTAATTCATGAATTTGGTCAAAACCAATGGTTTCCAATTTAGAAAATTCATATACATTCATATATTCTCAATTCATCAATTTTTTTTTGACTCATAGTGTTTACATATCTTACCAATTTGATAATTTAGGTTCAAGATTTTTGACATTCAACTTTAAAATATGGGATATGATTATGATTTTTTCATTTTTCCATTTTATGAAAAATTCAAGGAATCATGTAATGTTTAGAAAATTTTAGCCGTATGATCTATTTAAAAAATTCGACATAAATTGATGATGATTGAACCTTAAGTTAACTTTAGTTTTTGCATGTTGACCATTGGATAGTTTTGGATCGCAGTAGAGACTGATCATCTCGATCGAACAGGTTCGGCGATTAACACATTCCAAAACCCATAATCTGACCTCTTACCCATTTCTCTTATCCATAGACCGATTTAGATCTGTTTTAGAGTTATTTTTGGTTCCTAGACCTAAATTAGGTGGCGACTCCCAATTCTTAGAAAATCCCCCAATTTACCAATCAGACTCATTTTTTGCTATTTAGCGAAAAGGGTCGAGGCGATTTCAATAAGTGTTTGCTTGCTGGTTTGGGTCTAACTTAACATAGATAATCATTCAAAAAAAATAAAAAATTAGACAATAGTATTCCTACAGACATAACATGCAACTGGTGATTCTATTATTCATGCAAATGTTGTGGTTTGTAGAGCTTGATAGTACTAGTCAACAAGGAGGTACTATATAGCAAGCCACGCCTTATGTAAAACCCTAATTAAGCTTCCTGGGGTATTATATATTTCTTATTTTTTTGTGAAAGGGTGTAATATATAACTATGAGTTTTCTCTTCATAGTGGAATCGATATGATCCGTGGACGTACCTCGATCTAGAGAGAATCACGTATAATCTATGTATTTATTTGTATGCTTGCATTTTGTGTTTATTTTTTCAATTTGTTTTCTTATTTCGATTGCACATATTTTCCTAACAGCAAAGCCTCTTCAACTCCACTTAGCTTTAAAGTAAAACTACAAATAGGATGTATCAAATGATGATTCTTTTCTTCATCTGAGACCCTTCAGGCCATATGCTTTTTTTTTTTTTTTATATCAATAAACTAGGTTTGAAGAAACCCCTCCCTTTTTATTAATAAGAATATTACCCACGAAAATAGTTACATGTTACACAACCTAGTAATATTTTCTTCCCAGCACTTGAGGAATAGCATTACTGTCCTCTACTACATAAAACTCACTTCCATAAGTATTAAACTCAGACTAAAAAAATCAGTAATATGATTTGTCTCTCTCCAAAAGAATTCAAAATGACAAGATGTAAATTGTAATGTAATTCCTTGAATTTCTTTGATTATTGCCATCTAATTCCAAGATGTTCATCACATCTCTCCTTTTATGGCTTTTATTGAATAAAGTGAATCCGAGTAAAGAATGATATGGCAATATCCTTTGATCCATGCATACTTCATGGACTCTTCATTTGCTATCTCGTAGTAGTTCACTAATCAGGATTTTGGATTCCTTATCTACTTGCTCACTGCAATAGTGATCCTTTTCCTCATGCAAGGCCTTTTGGACATGGATGTACAAATGGACGTCAAACTTGAACCAAATTTTAGGTTTAAACCGAAGTTTTTTACCCAAATCAAACCTAGATCAATTTATTTCGATTCGTTTTAGATTTCATTCATCTTGGAAACCATGTCAAACTTGAATTAATACCCAAAATGATTAAAAAAAATCTCCCCCAAAGGATTCAGTTATGACAAATATAAACTCATACTCTCACTCTATATTTTTTATAAAAAAAAAATCAATTTATTTTGCAATCCACAAATTTTTTTCATCCTTAAGTTTCCCTTCGTAGTCCCAAAGTCTTCATCCTAAGATTTTTTTGGCAAAGTCGTCAATAATACAAATATATATTATTTCAATATCGGAAAGACCATTCTTGAGAAAGATTAATTCATGTTGACATTTCTAACCTCATGAAAAATTTATTTAAAATAATTTTCTAAACTAAATCATTAATTACGATCAACTTTTCGTATAGCTAGTAATATTGAAATTGACATAATTTTGACAATGATGATCTCCTTCAGGAGGACAACTATCATGAGGACCTTAAAACTGAGTATAAATCAGAAGTAGGAATAGGGAGTCAACATCGATTAACTTTAATCTAAAATATTAAAACACAATATTTAATATGATTTATAGTCCTAACGTACAATTATATCATATAACATAAATTTATTTTGGATTATAATTTTTTCTTTCCAACACACATAAAAGAAGCAGTGATGATAAACAATTGGGAAGCTGTTTGTTACACACAAACTAACACCTTATTTCTTTTGTGTCGTCATATACATAATTACAACTAAATTACTTAAGCACACTCACAACACACAATACAACCATTATTAGTAGATCTAATATGACACTCACAGTTCCCAACACAATAGCTACAACACACAATACAACCATTATTAGCAGATTCAACGCACAACACACATCACACAAATATTATTAGTAGATCCAGCATACTCTTGATGGGCTTCAAAGTTCACTGCCACTGCACAAATCACAAGAATCATAAGTTGGTACGGAGATGGGACACCACATTGCCATTAGGGCTGTTAATGGTCAAAACTCAAACTCGATATAAAACCCAATTTCACAAGAACACAAGTTTATAATTCATTTGATTGATTTTGGATCAATAGTTGATGGGCTTCAAAGTTTACTCCCACTGCACAAATCTAAAGAATCATAAGTTGGCATGGACATGGGATACCATATTGTTATCAGGGCTGTAAATGGATCGGATGAAACCCAATTTCGATATGAAAATTTGGGTCCAAGTCAAAGATTTGGGTTCTGTTAAAAACCCAATTTTATAATTCATGAGATTGATTTTGGGTCAGCAATACATATGGACCGTAGAATCCTTGTAGCTAAACTAGGTCTATACAAAATTGTTATAAGAAAAAATGAAAAAAAAAAAAAAAATCCTTTTTTAAAGTCTTGATGGGCTTCAAAGTTTTCTCCCACTACAGAAATCTAAAGAATCATAAGTTGGAAAGGAGATGGGCTTCAAAGTTTACTCCCACTGCACATTATTAGTAGATCCAACACAAACTTTTTTTTTTTTTTTTGGCTTTATCTAAAATTTGAAAATGATGGCCAATGGACTCCTAAAGTTATAATTCAAATTGAGAGGTAACAAATATCTTTGTTTTTTAATTTTATTTAAAGTCCATAAAATTGTATTCTCTACATTCATGTGACAGCCATTCATATTTTTTTTTGGCTGTGGGTATATTATTTAAATATATGATTTTTATCCATATAATTTATAAATAGTTTTTTCAAATGGGGGTTAGATTGAATCTGATTTGAAGCATTAAATATTATTTCAGACCGATTCTAAAACTTAAAATGGTAGATTGATACTATTTCAGTAGAGAGAAAGAGAGAGAGGCAACTTTGATTAATTGTACGTTACGTCATGTGTGTTTATTGGGTAGAGTAAACGGTGGGCATGCAACAAAATTGATGTGACGCTTTATACCCTCCTCTTCATCTTTTTTCCATTGCAGGTTGTTCCACCACATTGGCTCCCCTTTTATTTCTATTTTTTTATCAGCTTTTACGAGTTCGAGATTGAGATGGGTGAGACGAAAAGGGAGTTTACGCAAGTTTGGACACCCTCTCACTGTAATTTCCTTCAATTCTGGACAATACAACAAATTGAATCTGCTCCCCTCACTGCAGATAGTCTTTAGGGCTGGAAGCTCCCAAAGGCACAAGGTTTTCAATCCTGGGAACAAGAAAGGCCAGTGTTCATGTGGTGTTTTAAACACAATCTCCAATCTGCCACAAAATCTGATCTCCAAAGTTTCTAATACTGGAAATTTAGTATTATTTATCGTGGTGAAATTAGAGAGAACACACTCAAGCATTGGACAATACTCCAAACGAATCTGTTTTAGAGAGCTGAACTCGATCTTTATAACTGTCATAATCAAGTTGGTTAATCTTGCAAGATTCGAGACCCAAAGGTTCCGTAGCGACATCACTACATATCTCCCTAGATACAAAGAAAAAAGGTGCTTCATTCCATGGCATCTCTGTATCCAACACTCTTCCACTCTTCCAAATGCAGCAGCAAATTCATCTAATGATTCAATAAATTTATTGTTGTGTAGAGAGAGAAATTGTGTATAACAGAGAACACCTGTAAGATTCTTAGGGAAATGATTCCCACCATTGATCTCCAAAAAACGCCCTCCTTTACTTGTAGTAGTAAAATGAGCAAAATGTAGGGTAGGGGTGAGTGAGGTGGTGGTGGTGGAGGAACGAGAGGAGACGGAGTTGTAATAAATGTCTCTGTAAAGGAATTTTTTATTTTCAAAAGAAGCAACTTTTTTAACAATTTCCTTGTTTCCTCCTCCTCCTCCTCCTTGTTCAGAATCAGAATCACAACAAGGAGATATGCTGACATGGAATCTTGACAAGTCTCCGAAAAAGGAGGAAACGGCCATCCATAGGGATTTAAAGATTGTAGTGCTACTACTTACTGATATGAAAGCTTGTGGAAGCTGTTTGTCATCAAGGAAGGGCTGCTGCTGCTGCTGATGATGATGATGGTCAGACTCCTCGTCATTGTTGCAGCACTGATCCCATAAAAGAAGCTCTTTAGGCGGGTACCAGATTTGTTTCCAATCGACTTCACATAGGTGATTTGTGCCCAGCAGATACAAACGTTTTAGAGAATTCATCCCCTTCTTGAAGGAGCAGACTTCGTGGGGAAAGCGTTTGATTTTGGTACCCGAAAGATCAAGCACCTCAACCCCTGTGACTCCTTCCAACTCTAACGTTTCTAGGCTCCGATAACCTCTTAACGAAAGTTGAAGTAACTGGGTGGTGGTGGTTCTAGAAATGTCGAGAAATCTGAGGTTTGGTAGCTTAAACCGCCCAAGGGAAGAGATGTCTTGTAGGGCCTTACAACCTGATAGGTCCAGTGATTTGAGTGCCTGTAATTGACTCAAGTGAGAAACCTTGATTTCTAAGCTAGAACAATCTCTTAGGATGAGTGTCTCGAGGTTGATGCAACAAAAGAGGGATGATGGGAGTGAGGAGAGGCATGGGTTGTTAGAAAGATTGAGAAGCCGAAGTTTACGCAGACCCTCAAAGGAAAATGAGAGATGAGCTGCTGGGGAAGGAAAATCAAGTGAAGTAGATGAAATATCAAGTATTTCAAGATTCTCTAAAACTTGTATGGAAGGGGGTATATGCCTTAGGTTGCAACAATTTCGCAGGTTTAGTAATATGAGATTTGGGGGCAAGCGAGCTGGCAAGGATGAAAGAGATGCACCTGAGATTTGTAGGACTCGAAGCCCCTCTGTTTGATTAAACGAGTCATCTGGGATGTGTTCCACTTTGTCACTGCATCGAATCACCAACGTGGAGGCATTGGAGAATAATCTTGAAATATCAAGCTCATCAATGTCATTGGAGAATTCTTTAAAATCAAACTTATATTCCCATTCGGGGTTATCCTGAAATATCGAATAGAAAAAGCCTTCCAACTTTAGAACCACGTTTGCAAAGTTGGTTCTGGGAGATCCAAATATCAAGCCTTTCCACATATAGTAAATAAATGCCGGAATGAGAGATTCATGTGTCACACAGATATTTCCGTCTTCTTTTGACATTATCAAACCCCATCGTGTAAACTCTGTCAGCAGATCTTGACCCAT
The DNA here is from genome assembly GCF_017979445.1 of Akebia trifoliata. NCBI lineage: Eukaryota > Viridiplantae > Streptophyta > Magnoliopsida > Ranunculales > Lardizabalaceae > Akebia > Akebia trifoliata. Next base: position 23,736,956 of record NC_141375.1, on the reverse strand, counting down.
TTCCCACTCCGTAATGATATCATCCTGATTATTATTCCCAATCCCAATTAATAATCTCTCTCCTAACCAACAATAAATCAACTCAGTACTCGACCCTCCATGAGTGGAAAAGTTAACAATACATTTGAAACAATCTAGGATGGATTCTTCTAATTGAGTACTAAGTTGATGACCATGCAACCTCCTTAGAGAACCAGTCACATTCAAGCACTCTTCTTTCATCAAATCAAAGAAATCTCTTTCATCCTCTATCGAAAGCTCGATAGCTATGTCGGTTTGCATCACGCTACTAACATCTTCTGATGCAGTAATGATCAACATCTTTCTTTCGTTAGTTAGGCCAGGCTGTGGAACACCGACAGCTAAATATTTGATACCTTCTGATGGGGGATCCTCCAGTACCAACAAAAACTTCTTGTCCACTAATGACCCATAGATTTTTCTCGCTACAACCTTCTCATCCCACTCGTACTCAGCATCATCGTTGTCAACTGGTGGAAGATCCAATCCCAGTCTCTTGGTAATGGTCATTTGTATATTCCTCATGCTCCAATCACTTGCCCGTTGCATCAAAATCCATATTACAATGTCGAAGAGGTGACGATTCATCGCCTCCTTCACAATGTATATCGCAGTGCTCCTTCTCCCCATTCCAATTAAGTACTTTGGCACTCCCCTTATGGCAATCACTCCAGTATCCGGATCTGTCAAGCATTCCAGGGCTTCTTTCCTGGCCCGTTGCATTATTTCCGGACAGTTTTCAAATCCCCTCCTCTCGAACATGTTATCCTGTGGTTGCATTTTTTTCTTTTTCTTGAGATCAAACGAAAACAGAGGAGTTAATTATTGTGGTGGCTTTTTGATATATATATATATAGATGGCTTATGTTAGTAGTTAAAGATAAAGATCAAAATAAACAAAAGGACTAGACTACAGGAAGAGCATTGCTTCATGAATTTGAAATGCTAGATTCTTGGATACTTTACATCAGCAAGAAGACATCATCGATCATAACCAATTGATTGTATCTATAGTCTAGGAAATTCAAAAAGAGAGTTGGGGTTTTTAGCAAAACTTTTAAAGCTCATCGAGTCAACTTCAATCAAACTAGATCAATTCTACTCAAATGGATTTCACGGAGACTCAGCCTCAAAATTTGATGGAACCAACTTGTCGAGTCAGCTAAAAAATGCACCAAGGTAAAATCATAAACTCGACCGAGTTATTCTTATAAATGTAATATTCTTTTGTGGATAACAAAAATTAAATATTTTATTTTATTTTAAATATTTAAAAGTATTTTTTAAAATACATTTATTTTATTTTATTAATTAGTTGCATACTTTACACTTCTCTATATTGAAAGTGTCCCGCTAGCCTTACTAACTTAGTAAGGATTTCACCCTCACCTTTGTGGCATCAAAAAACAAAAACTTGTTCCTATATACTTCAGGGTTGTAGAGGACAAAACTCTATGACTCTATGGAATTTTTTTTTTCTTTCCCAAAAGCAGTTATTTTTCACAGTTGAACTTCAATTTTAAGTGTGGGATTTATGTGGAAATTCAGTATCCATCCATCTATGGACAGGAACCACAGATGGTTTTTCATTCGTATCTCGATGAAAAGCATCTATGGTTCCCATACACTTTCATGTCAAGAAGTACCATCTGAGATTCCAGCCTGAGGTCACTTCAGCATTATTCTTTTCAAAAACTAGGATCAAGCTAAAAAGAATTGTTTTTTTTTAAGGATCTGAGTTTTTAGTAGAAACATAGAAGGTTGTGGTGTTGGATTGCTGATGTGGTAATCCATTTGTACTAAGTTAGTAAGGAAAAAAGGTTTCTCACATTGAAATCACCGATTAAAATTGATAAGGCTAGCATTACTGACTTAGTAAAATTTTAAATCCTACTAAGGGTCACTGTGGCATCCAAAAGCAGGATTTAATGGGGACAAAATTCTACCAACATTGAAAAAAAGAATTTTAAATTTTTTTGTTATTTTTCATAGTTGAAATTTAATTTTAAATTAGAGATCCATAGAAGTCCAGTTAGCCATTCATTTTCAAAACCATTGATCAAGACAAAAAAAATATTTTGATTTTTTTTCCGCCTTTTTTTTTTTATCTTAGTTTTCTATGAAATCTAGAGTGTTGTGGTGTTGGATTTCCAAGTTCCAGAGCTCAAGGATCCCCCTTAGCCAGAGTTAAAATTCTACAAAGTAGGGAAAGTGTTTTTGGTTTAAACCAAACTAGCCTTACTTTTACAAACTTAGTAAGATCTCAAATCTTGCTAAGGGCCATTGGGCCGACATGTATTATCACATTGAAAGTCCAACACCACAGCTTTTTAGATTTCTTGGAAAAATTTAGATTCAGGAAAAAAAAAAATCATTTTTGGGCTTGATCCAAGGTGTTTAAAATAGAAGACAATCGAACTCTCAAATTTTAAATTAAATTTCAATGTTGAACTTTTTTGTTTAATTGCATTTTTCTAAGTCCTAGACTTTTGTCCTCTACAACTCCATGGAAACTTTCCTAATTGAAGTTAATAAGGGTATGTTTTTTATATAAATAAATAAGGGCATTATGAGTATTAAATCTTTGAAAATGATGTGGATCTCATTTCAAGATAAAGTATGATTCATTTGGAGTTGTCAGAACTAAAAAGGAATTGTTGTAATAAACATGAAACAGATAAGACTACACAGTAAATCTCTAAACTTTAAATTAATGAAATATTTCCAATCCCAAGTTCACATATCATTGTGATATCACATTAACGCAAAATGTACTAATGCCCAATTACCATCTGAAAAACAAAACTTCTGAATTATATTTGTCCATGCTATTATATCACAACCAAAATTCATCGGTGGTTATTTGGCATAGGGTCATTTTTAGTTTGCTAGAGATTTGCATATGCTTTAGATCATATGCATCAAACACACAAGTTCGATACAAATGAATGCAATCAATAGATTAATTTATTAATAATGAAGATTAAAAGCCCACATATTAAGATTCAAAACTAAAACTCTCTCACTTACTATAAAACAAATATTTTTAAATATTCAATCACATAACTTCACAGATTGGAATAAGTGTCATCATTAAACAAGTCAATTTTTTTAATCATAGGAAAAAAGTAATATAATTTTTCAATAGTTCACATGCAATGCATGTGCATTTTGCTAGTATTTATATATTTAAGATATTTTATTTGACTCATTTGAGTCAACTCAACTCCATAAACATTGAAATCAAGTTGAGTTTTGGGGACTTTAGTTTTGAGAGGTGGTAATTGTAAAAGAATAACATTAAGAGGTGCGAAAATCGTTTTCCCAAGTTGTGGGATAGGAATCTATTTTCCCTCCCAATGTGGAATCGAAAAGTGATTCTTTTCTTCATGCAATTGCAAGGCCCCTTTACCAAATGCAAGACTTGATATACATACTAAATAAACTTTAAATACAAAAGAACAAGTATATAATTTATAGAGTTCCTCCCATTTTATAAAATCGAGTCTCTATAAGATTGGGGTATGGTTGATCCAAAACTGATTTGATAGATTATCAGATCGGAACCTTATCAGTATCCTGATCCTAGATTTGAATCCAAATTTATTTGATCAAAACAGATTGGATTTTGGGTCTAATCTAATCCATTCTTTTTTTCATGTCAAGTGCTTCAAGTCATTCTTGGCTTAAAGTATCCTACAAATGGATGCACAGAATGGTGATTCTTTTCTTCGTGTAAGATCTTTCAAATTGTCATACAAAATGGAAAGAATGGTGATTGTTTACTTCATGTAAGGTCCTCTGGGTCACTCTTAGCTTAATCTACAGACTTGACCGAGTTATTCGTATAAATGTAATATTCTTCTATGGAGAACAAAAAATAATATTTTTATTTTAAATATTTAAAATTATTTTTAATATATTTATAAATTTAAGATATTTTATTTGACACATTCGAAGCGACTCAACTTGACAAACAAACCAAAACAAGTGGAGTTTTTGAGTATTTTAGTTTTGAGAAGTGGTGATCATGATCGAATAACATTAAGGCCCTGCATGTTTGCACCGCAAAACCATCGCAAACGCTAAATTTTGTGACAAATAATTAACAACAATGTGACAATAGGTGTATTTTCCAGTTGTTGTTTCAACCACATTTACCCATAATGAATCCAAGAACTTGTAAAAAAAAAAAAATCTAAAACACAAAGAGTAGATTTGATATGAGGTTGAAAAATCTTAGCTTATTTTTAAAGTAGCTAAATTCCAAAGTCTGAAACAAAAATAAAGAAAATCCATTTATGTGTTGCTTGTATCATTCCTTAAACACGGGCAAATCAAAACAAAAACACATATAAATAAATTGATAATTATAGATTAAACAAATACAATTGCCATAAAAAATAAATTATTTGCTTGAGAATTTTACCTTTCCCTATTTAGTGAGCAAAAAAATCTGTGAAAAAAATTAGAAGAAAAACAAAACAAACAAACATTAGTGTAAGGATGTAGACACTATATGTAAAGAGGGCGACAGATATTGATTTATATAAGACAAATGTCATTGTAGTGCTGGCAAAAGGAGTCATATTTTGCAAGAGAGATGTGAAAAAGATGAGAGACATACATGGTGATTCAGCAGTGAGTCGTTGGGATGCACAGAGAGAGAGAGAGAGTTGCAGAGATTTGAGGTATGGAAGCCAGAGAAAGGATGCGAGAGAGAGATGGGTGAAGATAAATAGAGGGAGAGAGAGCTTTCCTTGTTGTGTTGGGCACCTTGAAGAAGGAGGGAACTTTCCAATTCGTGTTGAAAGAGGAAACTCAAACGGAATTGTAAAGTTTTGTGAAAGTATTTACTCCACAAACTTTACGTAGATTTCTACGGAATTTTACTTTACTTTACGGTGGGCCCCACCAAATTTGTAGTACCCAAGAACACGAAATTGTTTGTGGTGATTTGATGTATAGTTACAAGCAGAAACTTTATGTGCGTATTATATTTCACAAATAAAAAATTTGGAAACCAAAAATTCGCTATTGTTCATTCAATCACGAGTTGTCATTTTCCTATGAATACAAAATTTAGAATTTTCCTTCATCAAATAAGAAAATTCAAAATTCAAAATTCAAGTAGAGTGATGGAAGCCATTTCGCTAATTTGAAATCTAAGACATTCATACAAACACATTTCAGAATTTAGAAGTAGTTTAATTTGTATAATTGTATCCGAATCAATTCGGCCTCAAGTAACAAAATTACGTTTAGAGTTAGATAATAATTTTTTTTTTTTTTTTTTCTTTCGTGTTAGAAGCTAGATTAATAGATGCTACAATGACATAATCTCATTTTATATCAATAAATTTTTTTATTTTTCTAAAAATGAAAAATCTGATTTTCATTACAATTGGATAGTAATTAAATAAAAAGTGGTGAACTTATCACTTAGTGTCGAGTTCACCACTTTTTATTTAATTACTGTCGAGTTCGACAGTAATTAAATAAAAAGTGGTGAAATCAACACGAAGTTAAAAAGTAGTGAACTCAATGTTGTAATGCAAATTGGATTTTTTTTTTTCATTTTTTTTTTTTTTTCAAATTTTGATACTTAATTAATCTCTTCGAAATACCCAAAAGTGCATAAATTATAGTTGTAAATCAAAAGTTATGATGTAATCATTAAAAAAAAAATTGAATCTCAACTTCGTTCTTCAATTTTTTTATTATTATTATAAATCATCGAAATAAATAAAATAAATACATTTAGATATTCAAAATTAAGATAATATCATTCTCCATTCATCATTCATGATCAAAGTTTGTGAGAAATGATCGTAATTATCATTGAAAAACCTAACTATGTGAAGAAGATGAGAAAATGATAATTTGGGAATTTCAAATACCTTACACATGTGAGATAAGATCTTTAAAGTTGTCATATATAGGATGGAAAAAAAATGTGATTCTTTTCTTCATGCAAGTCCCTTTAGGCCACTCTTAAGCTTAAAGTAATCTTACAGACATGACATATCAATTGGTGATTCTTTTCTCCATGCCGGCTCCCTATTATACCTTAAGGGTGGAACATATCAAATGGTGATTCTTTTCTTCATACAAAACACTCCTCTTTTGTGGCAATGGCATCTATATACTGTGTCATGATAGCTCTATAATGTTCAACTCTACATGAGAAAACAAAACTTATTTACGACTAGAAAATTCCAAATAACTAAAGCCTAAATAGAATCCGACGTAACATCTGGTTTCATAGTTAGAATCAGACATTGGTTAACATCTTAAATAACTGGTCACTTCATACCCCTATCAATCCTCAATTACAGAGGGACTTGAGACAAGATTAAACGGAAAGTGAAGGCTTTATTTGGGGCAAATGACTTGGTTCTAGATTCGCTATTATTCATTTAATCACGAGTTGTCATTCATGACTAATGATCGTGGGAAATGATTCTAATCGCCGTTGGAAAACCTAATTATGTGAAGAAAATGAGAAAATGATAGTTTGGAAATTTCAAATACTGTATATAGGTGAGATAAGATCTTTCAAATTGTCATATATAATATGGAAAAAAATGTTCCCATCAAACTGTTTTGAGGTATTTGAATGGTTCTTGTTTAATAAGATTGAAAATTTCAAGGAATCTCAATACTAGATTTTGAGAAAAATGATATCTGAAACTTTGATAAAATTAAACAAAACTGAATATCCAAATGAAATCAAATATCATCCAAAATATGAATATACAAAGGATAATGTTCAAACAAAACTGTAGTAGCAACAAAATAGTATATTCGACTATCGAATGAACTCTTGTAAAATTAATAAAAGTAATTAGAAAATTACTAACCAAATAGACATAAATTCGGACTATTCCGAAATCTCAACAACATAATTTTATACAAAGCTTTACCTAAAAGGGTAGCCCATAGTCCAAACGAGCCTGACAACTCACAACTCAAAGTGAGTCCCAATAACCCCAAATGGTCACATAAACCTCAATAATCAGATAGTTTGTCAAATTTTCTTTATTATATATATATATATATATATATATATATATATATATATATATTATATATATATATATATATATATATATATATATATGACTGGCTTTCTGGAGCGAACGTTAGGGAACCAATGCCTTTGTCCTACATGGGATAGAGATCATCCTCACAAAAAATCACCCCAATCTGAAACTTCTAACTCCATCAAAAGTGGTTTAGAATTGAAGACCAGCAATTTTTTGGGGTGATTTTTTGTGAGGATGATCTTCTCACCATCATAGAGATCATCCTCATAAAAAATCAGCCCAATCTGAAACTATTAAGCCATATAGGACAAATTTTGTCTCCCAACTGAAAGCGCCCTCGATCCGCGGGGTGCGCGGATCCGCTTTTGACCCTTGAGGTTTGGGAGTCGCCACCTAGTTATTGTGGTCTAGGAACCAAACTGACTCTAAAATGGATAAAAACTAATCTACTACAGAAAATCCGAATCCGGGGATCATGTTACGGGGTTGGAAGATGTTAGGTACCAACCCCGCCCGGCCATTGCCGGTCTCTACTTATCCCAAATAAAGTTACATCGCTAATGACAAACCTAGATTAAAAAAATAATAAAAAACTTACCTTCGATCTGCAAAAGTACTATTCCCTCAGATCTGGTGAGAATGGCTCCTTGTACCGTATTCCTTACTTCGTCCTATCTCCGGATCTGATTCCTGATCTCCGAGGTAAGGTATCTCCTTCTTGGATCTGGGTGCTTCGAATTTGTTGTGGATTTTTGAGATGTTTTTTAGAGGTTTTTGGGTGTTTTTTAGGCTAAAATCGGAGTAGGGGTGTTAGGGAAGGAGTTGGGACTTCAAAATTAGGATTTTTTGGAGGCTTCTTTACCTGCTTTTCCTAGGATTTTTTCTTTTGTGCGAAAATAGGGTATGGAGGCTCCTTTTTATAAAGTTTCTTAGAAGCATTAGGGTTTCATTAGGGTTTCTTTTAGGGTTTCAATTAAGGTTTAGACTTTGGTCTCATGAGATGGACTTAGTCTTTAGGATTTTAATTTAGGGTTTTGACTTTTAGTCTTATGAAATTGACTTGATTAGTTTAGATTAGGGTTTTGACTTTTAGTCTTATGAGATTGACTTGATTAGTTTAGATTAGGGTTTTGACTTTTAGTCTTATGAGATTGACTTGATTAGTGTTTTGATTTAGGGTTTTGACTTTAGTCTTATGATATTGACTTTAATACTTTGACTTTAGTCTTTTTTGGTTGACTTTAATGTTTTGACTTTAGCCTTACTTGACTTTAGTCTTACTTGATTGACTTTAATGTTTCTTTTTACATTTTTTAATGATTTATTTATTAATTTTGAAAATTTTAATTATTAAAGTTGTAAAATTACCGTTTTGCCATCGGAGAGGATTTTTTACGTTTTAAGTCGTTTTTCAATGTTCCAGGATGTTTTGGAATCAGTTTCTCATAAGGAATTCAATGGAAAAGTTGATTTTTATCATTTACGAAATTTTTTGTGTGAAATGATCGTGAATTTTATGAGGAGTATTTTCGTAATTTTGTCGAATTTTGTGAAAATTGGTGAAATGATTTATTTGGTTTTGATTTGTTGTTTTATGTGTTTGAATGGGTTTTCCTAAGCGTAATGTAGGCTCTAAGGTTGTTTTGATGTTAGGGTATTTTGGTAATTTGGTCATTTTTAGTGATTTTTATCGTGAAGTTTCTTTTGATTTGCAAGATGATGATTTCTATGTTTCTGGGGTCGTATTTACCTAGCGTAGCGTGGTTTCTAAGTTTTGTCAGTTCGAGATACCTCATCCGGATTTCTGAAACATATCTGGTAACAAAATAAAGCATTGGAATAGACATCCATCATTTGGAACCTTTGCGATCGGGTTGACGACTTGATTAATCAGGCGGATGCAAAAATGGGGTGTCTACACCAACATTGGCTGCAAAAGCTACCCTATATATATATAAGTAATCTAGCAAATTAACTATAGAGCTATTGCACATAATTATTGCAAGCTTACAATGCACAAACATCGTTTATTTGAGATCTATTAGTTCCTAAAAGACTCAGATTTTGTCAGAAACCTTGTTTAAACCTCACTGAATCTCAATCAAAGTGCCTGCACTGAATTTTAGTTTATTTTCTTACAAAGAAATCAAAATAGAAAAATAGAGAATATTTAGAATTTGAATAAAAAAAGGGATCTGAGAGGTAGTTCAATTTAATGTGCTAGAGGAGCTTTGAGTTATCAAAATACCCCTAACCTCAAAACATCCCTAGAGCCTACATTATGCTTAGGAAAACTCATTCGAATATATAAAACAACAAATCGAAATCAAATAAATCATTTCGTCAATTTTCACAAAATTTGGTAAAATTATGAAAATGCCCCTCATAAAGTTCACGACTATTTCACACAAAAATTTCATAAATGACATAAATCAATATTCCCATTGAATTCCTTATGAAAAATTGATTCTAAAACATCCTAAAACATCAAAAATCGACTTGAAAAGCAAAAGTTCTCTTTAGGGGTAAAACGGTAATTTTTCAATTAAAAAATTTAAAATTATGAAATTAATAAATAAAATATTAAATAATGTAAAGTGAAACATTAATAAAATTAATTTAAAAATCTGAACAAAAAAATCGATCAATCAGGCTCTCAGGCAAAATTATTGATGGTTGCCCAGATATTTATTAAAAGACCCCTCTATCTGAGGGCCTAAAGAATTAAAGATATAATAAATGGGGGTTCTTCAAAAAATAAAAATATATTCTTAGTCAATCACATAAGACTAAAGTCAATCAAGTAAGACTAAAGTCAATCAAGTGAGACTAAAAATCAAAACCCTAATAGAATTCTAATTAAATAATAACTCTACCTAAAATAATTCTAATTAAATAATAACTCTACCTAAAATAATTCTAATTAAACAATAATTCTTTCTAAAAGAATTATAATTAAACATTAACTCTATAAAAATAAGTACTTAAAAAATCTATAAATAGGATCCCTACAATCTATTTTCGTACTAAAAAAGAAATCATAGAAAAAGTAGGTCAAAAAACTTCTCTAGCCTCCCATAAATCTTAATTTTGAAGTCCCAACTCCTTACCTAACATCCATACCCCAACTTTAACTAAAAAAAACTCAAAAATCCTTCTAAAATACCTTAGAATCCATTAAAAAAAATTAGAAAACTCACAGATCCAAGAAGAAGATACCTCAACTTGGAGATCAGAAATTAGATCCGGCAACAGAACGAAGCGAAAAATACTGTACAAGGAGTTGTTCTATCAGATCTGAGGGAACAAAACCGTTGCGTTCGGAAAAAGGTAACTATTTTTATTTTTTTATTATTATTTAGGTCTTGTTAGCAATGTAGTTTTATTTGGGAATTAGTAGAGACCGACGTTTACCGGGCAAGGTTGGTGCCTAATACCTTCCAACCCCGTAATGTGATCTCCGAACTCAGTTATTTTTTAAGTAGATTAGTTGTTTTTATCCGATTAGAGTCAATGATCGGTTCCTAGACCGTAATAACTAGGTGGTGACTCCCAAACCTCAAAGGTTAAAAACAGATCCGCGTACCCCGCGGATTGAGGACGCTTTCACAGGGGGGGTGCAAAATCTCGAATTTATTCCTCACTAGGAATTTATTATGATCGACAAACGCAAGATCGTTTTAAAAGCTCTCTTTTATCCCCAACCTCTCAATCCTACACAACCATTTTTTTAGATGAGTTTAGCTTCTTGTTTTAATTTGATTTTTTATATTTTTTATATTTATTTTATTTATTATTTTTTCTTCTTTTCCTTTCCCTTATTCTTTTTCCAAATTCCTTCTTCGTATTCATATTTGATATTTTTATATGATATTGATTTTCATCAATTTTATTATTTATGAATGTCCATAGTTTTTAAATTTGATAATTTTTATATGATATTGATTTTCATCAATTTTATTATTTATGAATGTTTATAATTTTCAAATTTGAGGATTTTTATATGATATTAATCTTCATCAATTTTGTGATTTATGAATGTTTATAGTTTTCAAATGATGATTTGCTAATTCTTATAAGATATTAATTTGCCTCAATTATATTATTTACGAATGTTCATAGTTTCTAGATTTGATAATTTTTATATGATATTGATTTTCATCAATTTTATGATTTATGAATGTTCATAGTTTCCAGATTTGATAATTTTTATATTATATTGATTTCATCAATTTTATGATTTATGAATGTTCATAACTTCCAGATTTGATGATTTTATATGGTATTGAGTGTTATCAATTTTGTGATTTATAAATGTTCATATTTTTTAGATTGGATACTTTTATATGGCATTGATTTTCACCAATCTTGTAATTCATGTGTATTCATATTTTATTAATTTGAAAGTTTTGTATGATATTGAAATCTGTCAATTCTTCGAGTTGCCGCATATTCATGACCTTCTAATTTGAAAAATTCATATTATTAAATTTCTAATTTTGAAAATTCATATTCGTAATTTTCTAATTTGAAATTTTCATATTCATAATTTCCTAATTTGGAAGTTTATTTCTAATTCAGAAATTTCATATTCATAACTTTCTAATTTGAAATATTCAAAAAAATCTCCCCCAAAGGATTCGGTTATCACAAATATAAACTCATACTCTCACTCTATATTTAAAAAAAATCAATTTATTTCGCAATCCATAAATTTTTTCCATCCTTAAGTTTCCCTTCGTAGTCCCATAGTATTCATCCCATGATTTTTTTTTTGGGGCAAATTCATCAAGAATACAAATATATATTATTTCAATATTAGAAATACCATTCTTGTGAAAGATTTAAAATAATTTTCTAAACCAAATCATTAATTAAGATCAACTTTTCGTATAGCTAGTAATATTGAAATAGACATAATTTTGACAATGATGATCTTCTTCAGGAGGACAACTATCATGTGGACCTTAAAATTGGGTATAAATCAGAAGTAAGAATAGGGAATCAACATTGATTAACTTTAACCTAAAATATTAAACCACAATATTTAATATGAGTTAGAGTTCCAACGTACAACTATATCATATAATATAAATTTATTTTAGATTATAATTTTTCTTTCCAACACGCATAAGAGAAGCATTGATGACAAACAATTGGGAAGCTGTTTATTACATACAAACTAACACCTTATTTCTTTTGTGTCGTCATTATAAGTAATTACAACTAAATTACTTAAGCATACAATACAACCATTATTAGTAGATCCAATATGACACTCACAATTCCCAACACAATAGACACAACACACAATACAAACATTATTAGAAGATTCAGCACACAACACACATCTCACAAATTTTATTAGTAGATCCAGCATATTCTTGAGGGGCTTCAAAGTTCACTGCCACTGCACAAATCACAAGAATCATAAGTTAGTATGGAGACAAGACACCAAATTGCCATTAGGGCTGTCAATGGAATGGTTTAAACCCAAACTCGATATAAAATCCAATTTCTCAAGAACACAATTTTATAATTCATTTGATTGATTTTGGATCAATAGTTGATGGGCTTCAAAGTTTACTCCCACTGCACAAATCTAAAGAATCATACGTTGGTATGGAGATGGGACACCATATTGTTATTAGGGCTGTCAATGGATAGGATCAAGCCCAATCACGAAATGAAAACTTAGGGTCCAGGTCAAAGATTTGAGTGTTTTTGATAAAAACCCAATTTTATAATTCATTAGATTGATTTTGAGTCAACAATACATATATTACATGGACAGAGTTCCTCATTTGGGCCATGAGGACTATCATGTTCAAATGACACAATGAGATCTCCAGATTTCCTTGTAGCTAGACTAGGTTTATACAAAATTGTTATAAGAAAAAAAATAAAAAAAATTTGTTGCTTTATCTAAGATTTGAAAATGATGGCCAATGAACTCCTAAAGTGATAATTCAAATTGAGAGGTAACAAATATCTTTGTTTTTTAATTTATTTAAAGTCCATAAAATTTTATTCTCTACATTCATGTGACAACCATTCATATTTGTTTTTGGCTGTGGGTATATTATTTAAATATATGATTTTTATCCATATAATTTATAAATAGTTTTTTCAAATCGGGTCAAATTGGATCTGATTTGAAACACTAAATGTTATTTCAGACCGATTCTAAAATGAAAAATTGAATTGGATCCAATCCAATTGATACTATTTCAGTACCAATAAGACTCGATCCACATCCACTTGATAGCCTTAATTGATGTGAGAGAGAGAAAGGCACCTTTGATTAATTGTACGTTACGTCATATGTGTTTATTGGGCAGAGTAAACGGTACAAAATTGATGTGACGCTTTATACTCTCCTCTTCATCTTTTTTTCCATTGCAGGTTGTTCCACCACATTGGCTCCCCTTTTATTTCTATTTTTAAATCAGTTTTTACACGATGGGTGAGGCAAAAAGAGAGTTTACGCAAGTTTGGACACCCTCTCACTCTAATTTCCTTCAATTCTGGAAAATGCAACAAATTGGTCGTCTCATTGCAGATAGTCTTTAGGGCTGGAAGGTCCCAAAGGCACAAGGTTTTCAATTGTGGGAATAAGGGCAGGTAGCGGCCTTCATCTTCTATACTTAGTTTATTAAACACAATTTCCAAAATCTGATCTCCAAAGTTTTTAATACTGGAAAATTAGTATCATTTCTCATGGTGAAAACCGAGAGAACAGACTTGAGCATTGGACAATATTCCAAACGAATCTGTTTTAGAGACCTGAAGTCGCGCTCTGCATCTGCCACAATCAATTTGGTTAATCTTGCAAGATTCGAGACCCAAAGGTTCCGTAGAGAACTCAATATATATTCCCCTGGATACGACAAAGAAAAAAGGTGCGTCATTCCATGGCATCTCTGTACTCTTCCACATTTCAAAATGCACGACTAACTTCATCTAATGATTCAACAAATCTATTGTTGTGCAAAGAGAGAAATTGTGTGTGCCCGAGAACATCGATAAGTTTCCTAAGGAAACGATTCCCACCGTTGATCTCCAAAAAATGCCCTCTTTTTTTTGTAATAGTAAAATGAGCAAAATGTAGGGTAGGGGTGAGTGAGGTGGTGGTGGAGGAACGAGAGGAGACGGACTTGTAATAAATGTCTCTGTAAAGGAATTTTTTCTTTTCAAAAGAAGCAACTTTTTTAATAATTTCCTTGTTTCCTCCTCCTTGTTCAGAATCAGAATCACAACAAGGAGATATGGTGACATGGAAGCTTGACAACCAATCGAAAAAGGAGAAATAGCCGCACCGCCGTAGGGATTTGAAGATTTTAGTGCTACTTACTGATATGAAAACTTGTGGAAGCTGTTTGTCATCAAGGAGGGGCTGCTGACCATGATGATGATGATGGTCAGACTCCTCGTCATTGTTGCAGCACTGATCCCATATAAGAAGCTCTTTAGGCGGGTTGCAGATTTTTTTCCAATCAGCTTCGCATAGCTGATTTGTGCCCAACAGATACAAACGTTTTAGATAAAATGTCTCCTCGGAACAGACTTCATGGGGAAAGCGTTTGATTTTGGTACCCGAAAGATCAAGCACCTCAACCCCTGTGACTCCTTCCAACTCTAACGTTTCCAGGCTCCGATAACCTCTTAACGAAAGTTGAAGTAACTGGGTAGTGGTTCTAGAAATGTCGAGAAATCGGAGGTTTGGTAGCTTAAACCGCCCAAAGGAAGAGATGTCTTGTAGGGCCTTACAACCTGATAGGTCGAGTGATTTGAGTGCCTGTAATTGACTCAAGTGAGAAACCACCTTCTCTAAGCTAGAACAATTTCTTAGGACGAGTATCTCGAGGTTGGTGCAATAGAAGAGGGATGATGGGAGTGAGGAGAGGCATGGATTGTTAGAAAGATTGAGAAGCCTAAGTTTACACAGACGCTCAAAGGAAAATGAGAGCTGAACTGTTGGGGAAGGAAAAACAAGTGAAGTAGCTGAAAGATCAAGGATTTCAAGATTCTCTAGAACATGTATGGAGTGGGGTAACTGGCTTAAGCAACGACAATTTTGTAAGTTTAGTACTCTGAGATTTTGAGCCAAACGAGCGAGGGAGGTTGGCAAGGATGAGATTGATGCACCTGAGATTTGTAGGACTTGTAAGCCCTCCATTTCATTAAAAAAATCATCTAGGATGTGTTCAAGTTTGTCACAATGGGAAATCAGCAACATGGAGGCTTTGGAGAATGATGGATCTGTTGCAATTCAGAGTTGTTCAAGGATATCCAGTTGGCGCTGCCTTCCAACTCTAGATCGGCCATTGCCAAGCAGATTTTGCGAGGACCAAATATAAAATCTTTGTATTCCATATCACCTTGCGAATTAGAAATAATTATATACTCTCATTTACCACGTAAATACTTTCATGTTCTTTTGGCCTTATCAAACGTCGTCGTGTGAACTCCATCAGCAGATCTTGCCCTATTTCCCAATCAGTAATGATATCCTGATTATCGTTCCCTCTCCCAATTAATAATCTCTCTCCTAACAAACAATAAATCAACTGATCAGTACTCAACCCTCCATGAGTGGAAAAGTTAAGAATACATTTGAAACAATCTAGGATGGAGTCATTGTTAGAAAAAATAGAACTTGAACTTAAATTGTATTGCTCTGAGGCACGTAGTAATCTACGTTGTCTTATAGACAACAGACGCCCCCACTCCGATTAAACACGAAGATGCAGATGGGTTGCTGGCGAACTTGTCTTCAGGATACAACAGAGCCCAGTTCTAACACAATTGTATATTTCCTCAAAATTTGCACTATTTTGAGAAAATCTGTCACTCAGAATCTCGGATACACGAATGCCTCTTTTTGTAGAAAAAAAATTAGTTATATATTTTAACAGAATTAATCTCCATAAATATATATCAATTTAAAAATCACACCCATTCGTAAATGATTTTTGAATCTCAATAGGTATGAAACCCATTGGAACCACTAGGCACCTATTCGGATCAAGGAATCCGTTAAGCACCCTTAAGCCCCTTCGACACCTTTCGGTTCGGCCTTGGTGCCTATCCAAAATTGGACGGCCCTATTAAATATTTAACTTTTCTCTCTCTCTCTCTCTTTCTTTCTTTCTTTCTTTCTTATTTTATATATATATATATATATAAATAAAATAAAAAAGAATTATTAAATTTTCATATAGCTTGAAGCCATTAGGAGCTCTCAAGGAGAGAGTCTTTGGAATGAAGAAAGAGTTGAGAATAGGTTCTTATATATAGGTTTAAAAATCCCTCCAAAACATTTTAAAAAGCAATGTGGGATTTATAAAAATTTGAAAAAAGGAGCCAAAAGAACTTTTACAAATTCCAATCCATGTGAAAAGTTATCAACCAATAGAAATGCTCTTTTTAAAAATTACTTACTTTTCTTTTAACAAAAAGTAAACCAACCATAAAGTAACTTTCAAAATATCATTTTTAAAATAAACCAAATTAATTTTATTTGAATCAATTTTAAATAAATATTAATCATCATTTATTAACATTTATTTTAACAATCCCCCACTTGATTCAAAAAATAATTAATTAATAGAGGCAAACTGAATGTGTATCAGAATGATCATAATAAGTATAACCATAGGTACCTAACGGTTTGAACCTTTGGCTTATATATATAATTCAAAGTTTATAAGATATTTAAGTAGCTTATAGCTTTGAACTTAAATTCTATGAAATAAACCGGAATTATATATACACTTATTATAATCTAACTCATTAGTGACAAAGAATAGCGCTTTGCAGTCAAGCGCTTAAATCCTGATTTTCATGAGTATTTCAGAGAGATGACCAATTCTCTGTTTAAAGTAGTTAACCTTTATACTCATATAGGTGAATTTGTCATGAGTGCTCTTGTAACTTCTTTGACACCCAAGCTTAAAATAGCCTACAAATTCATTAAGAGTTTAACTCATCCTTTTCACATTACAAGATATGTGCACTAAGTAACATCATAGGGATAGCCAATATAAATATTATGTGCACTTACAAAGACAGTAAAGTAGCTTCTTATCTCTTTGAACTTAGAAAATGGGATCTCCAAATCTACTAAGTTGAGGTTCCACTACTCTGTCTTTATGGATATTGGTCTTAGGCCCATCCCCCTCGATGTTCTCAAAACTACCTCTCTAGGTAGTGCTTTTGTTAACGGATCCGCTAGCATTTCTGAAGTTGGTACGTACTCGAGCACGATCACCCCATCTGTCAACATCTGTCGAACAATGTTATATCTAAGGCCTATATGCCTTGATTTACCCTTATATTTTCTGTTTCCTGAAATGGCTAACACAGCTTTATTATCACAATAAATAGTAATTGCATAATCTAAAATAGGAGTTAATGGAATAAATTTAATAAAACTTCGAAGCCATTCTGCTTCTTTTACCGCAGCCGATAATGCTATGTATTCTGATTCCATACTTGAAGCAGAAATACAAGTTTGTTTCTTTGACCCCCACGATATCGCTCCTCCTGCTAAAGTATAAATCCAACCACTTGTAGATTTTGAATCATGAGAATCAGAGTTCCATGTAGCATCTGAGAACCCTTCTACTAGTTCAGGTTTACTATTATATTGTAAACAATAATTTTGAGTACCTTTTAAATATTTCAGAACCCTTCTAATTGCTTCCCAATGTTTAGGTCCTGGGTTACTTGTAAATCTACTCAATACCCCCACTATAAAAGCTATATCAGGTCTTGTACATTGCATTAAATACATAAGGCTACCAACTATTTTTGAATATTCTAATTGAGATTCTGCTCTACCCATATTCTTAAATAATTTCTTACTTGGATCACAAGGAGTAGGAGAAGGTGAACAGTCAAACATATTATATGTTTTCAATATTTTTTCAACATAATGTGCTTGAGATAAACTAATGGTTTTATCTTCTTTTATTATTTTTATTCCAAGAATAAAGTCTACCTCTCCAATGTCTTTCATATCAAAAGATGATTTAAGATAATTTTTAGTTTCTACAATTATATTAATATCTGTACCAAAAATTAACATATCATCTACATACAATGACACAATCACATAACTTTGATTTATAACCTTACTATAAATACATCTATCACATTCATTTGATTTAAAATCAAATTCTTTTATTTTCTTATCAAA
The DNA here is from genome assembly GCF_017979445.1 of Akebia trifoliata. Taxonomy (NCBI): domain Eukaryota; kingdom Viridiplantae; phylum Streptophyta; class Magnoliopsida; order Ranunculales; family Lardizabalaceae; genus Akebia; species Akebia trifoliata. Next base: position 23,718,683 of record NC_141375.1, on the reverse strand, counting down.
TTTATCATGCCACTGTTTTGGTGATTGTTTAAGACCATATAAAGATTTATTCAATTTACAAACCAAATTACTTTTATTTGATTCTACATAACCTTCTGGTTGTTCTAGGTAAATTTCTTCATCTAAATCACCATTTAAAAATGCAGTTTTTACATCCATTTGATGTATATGTAAGTTATGAATAGATGCTAATGCTAAAAGAACTCTGATAGAGGTTAATCGAGCAACAGGAGAAAATGTATCAAAATAGTCTATTCCTTCTTTTTGCCTAAAACCTTTGGCTACTAATCTTGCTTTAAATTTTTCTATACTACCATCTGGTTTTAGTTTCTTTTTGAAAACCCACTTATGTCCTATAGCTTTACAACCTGGAGGTAAAGATACTAAATCCCAAGTTCTATTAGATTTAATAGATTCTATTTCATCATCCATAGCTTCTTTCCAAAACACACTATCTAAAGATGTTACAGCTTCTTTATAAGTCTTAGGATCTGATTCTAAAACATAGGTGTAAAAATCTGGACCAAAATTATAATGTGGATCCTTTCTTGGTCTCTTACTTTTCCTAAGTTCTAGTTCTCCATTTTCTTGTCTTTTTCCTAACACTTGTTCAGAATGAGTTTCATTTTTTAAATCAGAAACATTATCTTTATGTTGAAGATTTTCAAAAAATTGTGCTTCTACAGATTCGATAATAACATTATCATCTAAGTTTAAAAATCGATAAGCTTTACTATTTTGAGCATATCCTATGAAAGCACACTTATATGTTCTAAAACCTAATTTTTTAATCTTATCATCTGGTTTTCTAACATAGGCTAAACAACCCCATACTCTCAAATATTTTAAATTCGGTTTTCTATTTTTCCAAAGTTCATATGGTGTTTTGTTTACTTTATAATACGGTACTCTATTTAAAATATGACATGCAGAATACAAAGCTTCACCCCATAAATTCATAGGCAAATCAGAATTTATTAGCATAGAATTTATCATTTCTATTAATGTCCTATTTTTACGTTCCGCTACACCGTTTTGTTGAGGTGTTCTAGGGGCAGAAGTTTCATGTATAATTCCAAAATTTTCACAATAAACAGTAAAATCGTTATCAAAATATTCCCCTCCTCTATCACTTCTTAAAATTTTTATTTTCTTTTCTACTTGATTTTCTACTTCTGCTTTATATAATTTAAAAGCTTCAAAAGCATCATTTTTTTTCTTAACAAATATATATAACAGTATCTACTAAAATCATCAATAAAAGTGATAAAATATCTTTTACCACCTCTAGTTAGTATCCCATTTAATTCACATAAATCTGAATGGATTAATTCTAAGATAGTAGAAGTTCTCTCTACACTACGATGTGATTTCTTTACTATTTTAGACTGTATACATATATGGCATTTATCATTATTTTCTTTATTAACTTAGGTACTAAATTTAAATTCATCATATTTTTTATAGCTTGAGAATTTAAATGTCCTAATCTAGCATGCCACAAATCAAAAGATTCAACAATATAAGCAAAAGAACTTTCATTTATTACATTCAACTTAATCATATTGTTTACAACATACCCTTTACCAATAAAAATATCATCTTTGGTCAAGATCAGTTTTCCAGAATGAAGGACTAACTTAAACCCATTTTTGTCTAACATACAAGCAGAAATTAAATTCTTCCTAATTTCTGGAGCATGTAGAACATCCTTCAACAAGAGAGTCTTTCCAGAAGTGAGTTTGAGTTCCACAGTACCGGATCCCGCAATCTTGATGGTAGAAGAATTTCCCATGTAAAGTTGTCCTTCATCTTGAACTTTGTATGATTTGAAAGCAGATCTATCAAATGACACATGCCGTGTTGCACCTGAGTCGATCCACCAATGTCCTTTTGTTTCAATCATGTTTACTTCGGACACAACGGCAACCACTACATCTCCTACCATGTTAGATTCGGTCTTCGGTTTTTTACCTTGACGTTTTCTACAATCTCTTGCAAAATGTCCCTTTTTCCCACACACATAGCAGTCACCTTCATTCTTTTTAAACTGACCATGACCATTTTTCCTGATAAATTTCTTGAATGGTTTTCTATTGGTAAAAGGCTTGTTGTATTTTTTCTTTTCTTGAATTACAGACTCAACTATATGAGCCTTAATTGATTCAGAGCGATCATCCTTTTTATCTCTGATCTTATTTTCTTCTTCTATTTTTAAACCTTTGAAAATCTCATCTAGAGTTTGCAAATTTTTATTATGAGACAGGGTTTTTCTATAGTCTTTCCAACTGGGTGGTAATTTAGAGATTATTGCACCCACTTGGAAACTTTCGGGAAGTTTAATATTTTCTTCCTCCATCTCAGTAACAATAAATTGCAACTCTTGAACTTGTTCAAGAATAGGTTTATTTTCTGCTATTTTAAAATCGAAGTATTTAGAAACTAAAAAAGTTTTTGTACCCGCATCTTCGGTTAAATACTTCTTCTCTAGTGAATCCCATAATTCTTTAGCAGTTGTGTACTTGCAAAACGAGTTGAACAATCTGTCAGTCATTGCATTGAGTACATGATCTCGACAATCCAGATCATCATCTTGCCATTTTCGTTGAGTCGATTTGTTCAGAAGTTGCATCCGTTGAAATAGTTGGACATGCTGTTGTAAGCACATAAGCGACCTTAAATTGACGGAGCATAAAGAACACCTTCTGTTGCCATCGTTTGAAATTCGACCCATCAAAACGATCAAGTTTTACAAGGTCTTGATTCATAAACTTGATGCTTTGTGCCATTAGAGCAATCTTCTGTTGTCTATAAATTGTTAGAAAAAATAGAACTTGAACTTAAATTGTATTGCTCTGAGGCACGTAGTAATCTACGTTGTCTTATAGACAACAGACGCCCCCACTCCGATTAAACACGAAGATGCAGATGGGTTGCTGGCGAACTTGTCTTCAGGATACAACAGAGCCCAGTTCTAACACAACTGTATATTTCCTCAAAATTTGCACTATTTTGAGAAAATCTGTCACTCAGAATCTCGGATACACGAATGCCTCTTTTTGTAGAAAAAATTAGTTATATATTTTAACAGAATTAATCTCCATAAATATATATCAATTTAAAAATCACACCCATTCGTAAATGATTTTTGAATCTCAATAGGTATGAAACCCATTGGAACCACTAGGCACCTATTCGGATCAAGGAATCCGTTAAGCACCCTTAAGCCCCTTCGACACCTTTCGGTTCGGCCTTGGTGCCTATCCAAAATTGGACGGCCCTATTAAATATTTAATTTTTCTCTCTCTCTCTCTCTTTCTTTCTTTCTTTTTCTTATTTTATATATATATATATATATATAATAAAAAAGAATTATTAAATTTCCATATAGCTTGAAGCCATTAGGAGCTCTCAAGGAGAGAGTCTTTGGAATGAAGAAAGAGTTGAGAATAGGTTCTTATATATAGGTTTAAAAATCCCTCCAAAACATTTTAAAAAGCAATGTGGGATTTATAAAAATTTGAAAAAAGGAGCCAAAAGAACTTTTACAAATTCCAATCCATGTGAAAAGTTATCAACCAATAGAAATGCTCTTTTTAAAAATACTTACTTTTCTTTTAACAAAAAGTAAACCAACCATAAAGTAACTTTCAAAAATCATTTTTAAAATAAACCAAATTAATTTTATTTGAATCAATTTTAAATAAATATTAATCATCATTTATTAACATTTATTTTAACAGTCATGAGTAAGATGACCATGGAACCTTGGAGAATCAGCCATATCCAAGCACTCTTCTTTGATCAACTCAAGCAGATCTTGAGATTTACTTATCTTAAGCTTGATATATCTCTCACTTTGCATTACCCGATAAAAATATATAGTAATGATCAAGATCTTTCCTGCGTTACTTATAAGAAGGGAGGTGGAACACCAACTTCTTCATATTTAATAGAATCTTTTGGATCCTCCAATACCAACAAGAATTTTGTATTCACTAAAAAACGACCTATTTTTCTCGCTACAACTTTCTCGTCCCACTCGTACTCATCATCATCATCATCATCGTCAACCGGTCTCGTGCAGGATGGTGGAAGATCCAATCCCAGTTTCTCAATGATGGCCATTTGGATCTTCCTCACACTCCAGTCACTTCTTCGCGGCATCGAAATCCATATCACTCTGTCGAAAAGGCGGATATCCATCACTTCCTTCACAACATATTTTGCAGTCCTGCATCTCCCTATTCCATCTCCTTTCCATCCCGAAATGGTAATAACTCCAATATACGGATCTGTCAAGTACTCCAGGGCTTCTCTCCAGGCCCTTTGCATTATTTCGGGGCAGTTTTCCAATCCCTCCAACATGTTATACTGTGCTTGCATTTTTTTTTTTTTTTTCTCAGCTTCTTTCTTCTGGAGATCAAACATAAAAAGAGTAGTTAAATTATTGTGGTGGCTCTTTGATATGTATAGGGCTAATTATGTTAGTGTTAGTGGTTAAAGATAAAGATCAAATAAACAAAAGGAAGACTAGACTAGACTATAGGAATAACATTGCTTCATGAATTTGAAGTTCTCGATTCCTTGATACTTTGCATTAATTAGCAAGAAGACATCATCATCAATATCTTTAGCATAGTGTTAGGAAAATGAATTCAACCATTTGATTGCATCTAGTCTAGGAAAAAATCAAAAAGAGAAATGGGGTTTTCATCATACTTTTAAACTCGTCGAGTCAACTTCAAACTTGATCAAGTCGACTTTAATGGATTTCACGAAGACTTCCAATTTACCAAACTCAAACCCGACCCGTTTAATAATTGTGTTGAAAACTTAAACTCAAACTTAGTTCATTTATAGATAGGTATACCTAACTTAACCCATAGATAACGTGTTTAATAAAATTCTCATATTTATTGAAAAAAATAAGTTTCATTTCCACTACCAAAATAAAATACCATTATTAAAAATAAAGTCATAATTTGTTTTTAATAGGTCCAACATAAATTAATTTTTATCATCAAAAGTGGGTAATTTAAAAACAACGTAAATAATTATTTATATGTTTAAGACTACACGTTAATGATAGAATAATTGAAAGTGCCAAAACAGGTTAATACCCCTAGTTGGGCCCCGACCCATTTAATAATCGACGGATTGACACTATTATGACTCAAACCCACTAATTTTGTGTCGTTTTTTAATTGTATTCGCGGGTGAGTGTGTTAAGATTGCCCCCCCTACTTGGCCCCCAAATTCAATGAACCAACTCGTTGAGTCAGCTCAAAAAATGCACCTAGGTAAATTAATTTAACTCAAATTGTATCTAGTCTAGCAAACTATCAAAAAGAGGGTTGAGGTTTTTAGCATACTTTTGAAACTCGTCAAGTCAACATCAAACTTGTCTAGTTCGACTCAAATGGATTTCACGGAGACTCAGCCCCAAAATTCAATGGAAACAACTTGTCGAGTTAGCTAAAAGAGAAACCGAGGTAAATCAGAAACTTGACCGAGTTATTCATATAAAAAAAATTAAATATTTTTTTATTTTAAATATTTACAGATTTAAAATATTTTATTTGACTCATTCAAGTCGACTCAACTTGATAAAGAGTCGAATCAAGAGGAGTTTTTGAGTTTAAAGCACAAACGCAAAACTTTGTGGCAAATAGGTAACAACAATGTGATAATTGTGTATTTTTTGAGATTTCAAATCTTAAAAAGGATAGTTGAGCCCACGTTGATTATCACATTTACAATCCAACAACTCAACCTTCTAGATTTTATGAAAATATTTATATAAAAAAAAAATATATTAAAAAATTATTATTTTTCAAATTTATCCAAAGTGTTTAAAATGTAAAAATAAAATAAAATTCAATAATAAAAAATAATTATTTTTTTAAATAAAAAATTAAAATTCATATAATTTTGTACTCTACAACTCTGTTGCATCGTATCATGTTTTTGAATGTCACAAGGTGATCAGATTAGATTGTTTTCTCTTTTTTTTTTTTTTCACTATTGGAGGGCATTAGTCAAAAACACGTCATATTATCAAAATTAAAAAAAAATTTATGCAGTTAAAGTGCCGGATTTTTTTTAAAAAAAATGAAGATAAATTTTTTTTTTGCAATTAAAGCGGGAATTTTTATAATAAAAAAAAATTGAAATTTGCGGCACTTAAAGTGCTGGTTTTTTACATTTTAATATTAAATTAAAAACCCAGCTTTGAATCCTAATGGTAAATTATAAAAAGTTTGTAATCCAATATGCAAATATAACAAACTCATTTCGTTGTTTTGTTGACAGATTGATGGCGAACCTTACTGGTACTATGAGTATATTGTTCAAAAATCACCTACGGATTCCGTAAGTGTTCTCTCCATGAATTAAAAGTATCTGCGAGCGTTCTCCCCATGAATAACTGTTTTCTATCCCTTTTGTGGAACCCTGCAGGCTCAAGAACCAAACTTTCAGACCTGAACACACTGAAGGTTTAACACACCATATGGGGGTGCCTACAGTTTTGCACGTTGACCAATTAGTTAATGTTTCAAGAGGCGCTTAAGGCTTCTCTAGAACGTCATGCACCTCATAAATAAGAAATGTAAAAGCTCAAGAGGCATTGGGATCAAATGTAAAAGCTTGGAAATTCTGAAAATGTGGATCAAATGCTTTCTCAAGGGAGTCCGCGTTGGAAATTCTGTCTTAGAGTTCTCGCATCAAGGGAGTTTCTGTAATAAAAATGAAACAGTTGGGTAGGTAGTGTAAATCTCGCTAGGTGGTGAAAAAGGGAGCCAGCTGTTATAGAGTGGGCGAGACTTGAGACCACTTCTCACACTTCCTTTCGCGTCTTCAATAGTAAAGGCTTTATTTGTGCCAGCTTACCATTATTTGGGGCAAATGACTTGGTTCTAGTCTCTCTCGATTCAACTTAATTTTAGTTAAGAGATTGACTTAACTCAAGGTGATCAAGTGAAATTGCATCTTTTGCTGAGAGAGTGAGCTTAAAAATGTTCCCATCAATCTGTTTGAGGTTTTTGAATTATTCTTGTTCAATAAGATTGAAATTTTCAAGGTATCTCAATACTATAGTTTAGGGTTTAGGTTAACACAGTCCTCAAATGATTGTCTGACTTGGCTGCTAGTAAAATACTAACCATTGACAATCTTACATGTCACTGTATGATTCAGTTAATTTTTGTTTCATATTCAAATCATTTTGGGAGTCAAGTCAATCATACCTTAACGATAGGAAGGGAAGGACTCTATGGCACTTACTATCTTTTGCAGCTTGTTGAGACCTTCTTAAGCGTTCGATGGGAAGGAACATTCTTCAAGACCTTCTATATTAGTATTTTGAGTATTTTGCTCTTTTGGGGAGTTGTTTGAGGAGTTCAATGGGTGTCTTCTTTTTCTAAGTAGAGAAGTATATGGTTTCCTATAGTTCACAGTGGGTGCAGAAGTGTCAATCAATTAGGTAATGAACGTATTTCTGCAGAAAAACCAGGAAATCAGGCCCCTGTCATACATAGGAAGAGTAACTATACTCTTGACCAGATACATTGAGTGATTTGTGCCCATGTGTTAAGCTGTTGATTGTAAATCATGATCACTCATAGCGGAACTAGAATGGAACAAATGACTGCGCAGAACATAAACACATCTCAAGACATCATTTTTAATCTCAGTATTTTGAATCATCTTAGTAACCACCGAAACCAAGATGACTCATATGGCTCACAAATATTTAAATTCTTAAAAATCAATTACATATATAACCGTTCTATACTGGTCGACTTGGTCGAGTTTTTCAAATTCTTGGACAAGATGACTAGTGTTTTGGGCCAGTCATTGGGATGGCTGATTCATAGTGGAAATCTCGCTCGGATGCCTCAAAGTCAGAGATCACTCGTCTAAGTTGTCTCTGTCTTGTCTCATTCCCAGTTTCAAAAGCACAACTCAATATTCATCTTGTTCAGTTAAGAAGAATATGAAGTAAAAGAATTTAGTACAAGGACCAACACATTACACATTAGCAACACTGCTTTGTTTACCTTAGATACATAAAGTTCTGACTAGTTCATGTGTGCAACTAGAAAACTTCAATGGTCGCATTACTGGTGGGGATCCTATGGCGTTTCTCCACGTACGCTGACGGAAACCAGCCTGCTTTACCTTTGCATTCTCCTTCTGACCATCCCGATGGAGCGACCTGAGTTAACATAATTAATGTTAAAGTAAATTGAACAATGTGGAACTTCAATTCTCAAAGGTAATACATAAATACAAGATATACAGAGTCAATAATCAACCTAGTGACATCAAGTTTTTTATGTAAACTATATAAATGACATGGTCAGAAAAATGGAAAATAAAAAAAGGAACAAGGAAGTAGGGTGTGGTGAGTTCTAGGGGAGGGGGACATGTTTCCTAGAGAAAAATTTGATGAATCAACCTACTTGAGGCCACAAGATCCACAGATCAGAACACCCAGGATGAACAATGACTCAAACACCATGGAAATGGAGCAAATTGATTACGTTTGAGATTTTGTATAGATCTAATGCCAAAGAATTCAGTTTTTGCTAGGCAAGCCAGGTTATTGGTTTGAAATTAGTAGGTGAAGGCATTATACAAAGCATATGAGTAAGAATATAATAGATTAAACTACTGGTACAATAAAATATATTTACAAGATTGTATTGCAATTAACCATTCCCAAAGCCAACTAAGCTATTGTAGTGTTTAGAAAAAAAAAAAAAAAAAAATGTTGACTAAGTCAACTAAGGTTGACTCAAGTCAAGTCAACTATGATTGACTCAAGTCAAGTCAAGTCAATTATTGTTGACTAGTCAAACAACTTTGACTAAGTCAAATTAACTAAGATATTTGTAAGAAATTCTAAAAGGATTAGAATTTTGTAATATCTAGATATTTAAAATATCTAGATATTTTTTTTTTAATATCAAATAGAGATATTAGCTGATTTTTTAATTGTTGTTTCATTTTCTTTACACAAAGAAAGAAGAGAAAAGTAAGAAGAAAAGAAGGAAGAGAAAGAAAGAAAGAAGAGAAAGAAAAGAAGGAAAGGAAAAGAAATAAGGTAGGCCCTTACAACTATTTATAATGGTTTTAGTAAAGTATATGTATGTATATATATATGTATATTGCTGATTTTATAGTTATAAAAATTCAATTTGTTTTGTTTTTAAAAATAATTTTGACTTAGAAATTTTAAAGTTAAAATTGTTTTGTAAATTTTTAACAACATGCATATTATTTATACATATTTATATTATTGTTTTTATGATTTTAAAGCATGCTAGTATTTGGTATTTTGTTTAAAAGGAATTCTTACATGTTTGTAATTGATTTAAACATGTTTATACGTAATTATATATACTAAAAACAAAATACAGCAACTATGAAAGTTGCTATTTTTGTATTAAATTGACACCATGATTGTTGGATAGAATATAAAAAAAAAAAATGGTTGCTTTATACGTACGTTATACGTGTTTATACGTACGTTATACGTATTTATACGTATTGAAAATAAAATACAGCAGCTTTAAAAGTTGCTGTTTTTATAATATATTACTATGTTTACTTTAGTTTCATGCTTAAAAATATTTGTTAATTTATACGTATTTTATAAGTACTTAATACGTATTTATACGTATTTTGTACTTGTCAAAAAGAAAATACAGCAACTATATAAGTTGCTGTTTTTTTTTACACAATACATATTTTGTTCACATTGTTATAAACAAACATGATTTTTGAATAAGTTAAACTGGTGGACAGTTTACTTTAATCATTTTAGTGATGGATTTCCAAGAAATGTTTCTAATTAAAAGTTGGGTAGAAAAGTAATTTATTAAAATGAATATGAGAACGAGTTCTCAATTGAATGTCGTACTTTTAAAATACCCAGTTAGTGAGATGCTTCGGCGTATGCCGTATAAGACACGAAAAGGAGAGAAAATATGAAGTGATGCTTCAGTCATAGACTGTGTAAGACACGAATGAGTGAAATGCTTCGACTAAGGGTCGTGTAAGACACGAAAGAAAGAAAAAGAAAAGAGAGATAAGACGGTACATTTAAGAGTGGACTGGGTATTTAAAACACGTGTATGTTTTATTTTTCATTACGTTTTGAAAAGAAAATAAATACTTATATGTAGTATTTTAGTGATTTATTAAAGAGATTGTGAAAACCTATAAAGAATAACATGTTGTGATATTTCCGGAATGACGTGTTATTCTAGGATAACAGTTGCGTTGTTTGAGTTCTTATGTATTATGGGATGCATAAGAACACAACATCACAACAGGAATCCGGGAGTTTCTTTTCTATCTTTAATAGAGAACAAGATGTAGATAGTTGTATAATTGATAGAGAATATCGAGGATCACACGCACGCCAGATTGGCATAGATGAAGATGGCTAGTTAATGATCATTAATAGTCTAGAGTAGTCAAGAAAGAATGACCTACTTGATTTGGCCCGTTTCTTAAGGCCTTGGTCAACGGCCAACCTGAGCCGGAAAACAGTTACCCAAATTGTGGCAGAGGCTGGCCATAGAATCAGGAACTAACGGTGGGGTTCCACACTGGTGAAGTATTGGAATAATCGTATTTTGACTGAGATGTTCACATCAGTCGTGACCCTCAACTCTCTATTATAGTACTCTATTATTTGATGTTATATTATGAACAATTGTTTTCTTCAGATTTTTAAGTGTTTTAATTTCCTACTAAGTTTTATGACATCGGAGTTCAATTATTTTTAATTGTGTTGAATATCAAATATGCATGATTTATGAATTCTTAGAATGTTTAAACTGCATATAGGATGCTGTTATTTAGAATTGTAAGATTCCCCTATTGGGTAACTCCCCTGTTACTCACCCCTATGACATCAAATTTCAGGCGCACCTGGTTTAGGTGATCCTTCCGAGGAGGCTCAGTGTCAGGGCCTTATAGATGATCAGTCCAAGCTTCCAGGAGTGGAGCATGGGTATTACTAGTTATAAGTCTTAAACTAGAGTTAGGTTTAAGTCTTTAGCTATCGTTTTTGGTTATGTAATTATGAACACTATAGTATGTCATTACTGTTTTATGTATATATGTCAAGTGTTTTTTATGTTTGAGGATACGTGTCTGTTCTGTTGAGAAATGATCAGGTATGACATATAGTTATATTATTTGCCGTTTACGTTTATGAATTGATTATCATGATATGGGTTTTATATCATGCCTCGGGATTCAACTTGGGAATCATGAGGATTCGGGTTGAGTTTTTGGGGCGTGACAGCTATGATATAGAGTTTTCGGAAAAATGAAAAGCAAAGACATGTTTCTGAGATAAAAATGACAAAAATGCACTATCTTTTACCTCAAAAGTCCACAAATTAAAATTTTATATCAAGACTCTGACAACATGACAACTGTGGGCATTATATGTATTGATTCATTTACTAAAAAGTATACATATAAAAATTATGTTGAAAGCAAATTACACTTAGAAGTCTCCCAAGCCAATATAATTCTGACAATGACAATGAAAGAGGATAAAAATACCTTCCGAACGACAACATAGTCACCCACTGCCAAGCTTAGTTCCTTCTCAGATGCAGCATTAAAAACATGCATCACCTGCAATAGATAAACCAAAAGTTGATAGTCCAAGCTTTAAAAAGTAACAACTTTCTAGTCCTAAAATTTGGGATTGTCAGAACATACTTCAGCCAAGAAGTACTTTGTATTCTCCAAGCAGCTATCTGATTGTATTACTGGAGGGCCAGACTCTTTGTGTTGTTTCTCTGAGACCATCTACTAGCAGATTAACTTAAATTAGGGTACGCCGCACAAGTATTAGAGCAAGAAGAACTCTACTGGTCTCGAGCATTAATCTTTGTTCTCAATATATACATACATAAATATTAATACAATAAAACAGGCAGGAAATCACCTCGGCTTCAACCTCACTGAATATAGCAGCAACTCTTTGATGATACGTCTTTTCCCCCTCAACCTTCAAAAGCTCATAATTAACAATAGGAAGTCTTACATCCTTGATAAGCAATTTAGATTTCCAGAATGAACTTCATAAATATTTACCATTGCTACAATCCTTTGGAAAGTTAACCTTTGTTGTTGTGCTTCAACAGCAGCCAATGCAGCTGTCGCTTCTTTTCCCAGAACTGCCATGTTTGCTTTGAGTTCTTGCATTTTAGACTCCGCTGCATGCAGCTTTGCGGAGTTTTCGGAACTAGGTAATTCCCTTGCTCGTAACTGCCTTCTAGAAACCTCTCCTGCCTGTTTGCTTCTTGCAGTCAATTGAACTTACAAGATTATGAAAAGGCTAATATTTGGGTGAGGAAATATAGAGATGTGAGCAATAACGATAGACCTATAGCATCATTTGATACGACATTGAATCCCATCTGTCGGGTTACCTGTGTCTCGGCCTCGTGTCTCATTCGACTATAACGTTGAGCAAGATGTCGAGCATCTTCCAGAGGAGTACTAGTGATCATTGCTCTCAAGGGTTCTAAAATCTGGAATCATAAAAGAACGTTAAGTCCATGCTTCTGCTGTTAAAAAAAATTAATATAATTATTTCTGAAAAACTCAAAGAGGAAATAAAAATTCTACATAACCAAGTAGATGCAAAAGGAAGTTCAGTGTGAATTAATGATGATGTATTACATTAAAGTTGGTAATAAAATTATTGAATTTTTTTTATTTTTGATGCATAATGCAGTCATCGATGTCATTAAACATTAAAAATAACATGATAATTGACCCACCTCTAGTGTTTCAATCGTTTCAGATGGGAGGATTGATAAAAGAAATTCTAGGTTATATTAATTTCAGTTACAATCTTGTTTCCCTCTCCTTCCCTCTCAATGGATTTTTTCTTGTGGATATAAGGGAATGACACTTTGCATTAATTTTAGACCCCAATAGTAATGGAACATAATGAAAACGGAAATGTACCAGTTATAAGGAATGAGCACGGAATATATGAAATAAATCAAGCAAGATTTGAACTATGATTCATAATTACTATTTAGATCTCGTGACCAGACGAGAGAGAGAGAGAGAGAGAGAGTTCTAATCATAAATCAGAATAGTTTTCTTTCTTCAAAATCCTGCTTATGCTTGTTTTGATCAAAAGACATGCTTCTCTGGACTTTTAGTAACTTAATCTATTCATTGACATTAAATACGTGATGATCAAATGGCTCTTACTCAGATAACCTTAGACCATTTATCTCCATGTCACCTTATTTCTGCCGCATTGGAAAACATACAATTTTCTAAGTGAAGACCTATATGACTTCAACCTAGAAGAATTAATACTTTCCCTATCTTTTGGTCATAAAAGAAACAACAATTGGCGGGAGGGGATTGGTGGTGGTGGGTGAGGGGGGGTGTGTGTTGGGGGGGGAGTATCTAAAATGCACTTCGACAAACTTATACCTACATAAGAAAGTTTTGTCAAACACATAGTTTTGCAACATGCATAAGGAGTATGGAGAGTCGATGGATCCTGTTTTAGTGCATTGTCCCATTGCTTAAAAGCTTTGGTATCATTTCCTATCCCTATTTGGTCTGGCTGGTTGTTTTCTGTGTTCCTTGAGGACCTTATTCAAGTCTTGGTTGGCAGGGGGGGTATTCTTTTCGGTTGCTAAGCGCATTCTCTGGAGTCTTGACTTATTTTGCCATATGCTGGGGTCTTTGGAAGGAGAGGAACAAGTGTATCTTCGATCAAAAGGAGGCTTTAATTCAGGATCTTATTATCACGATTTTGGCTATTATGTTTTGGTGGGGAAATTTTGGCTATTTAGATGGGACACCGTTTGTAATTTGGCCTGTCTGTCGCCCCTTTGTCTCATGTTGGTTGTTGTGGTGTGCCGTGTTGTCCATTGAGTTGGTCATCTCGACCTCCCTTTTTTAATAAAAAATTTTACTCATCAAAAATAAATATTGGCAGAACTACTCGTAAACAAAGCGCAATCAACTATAAAATGGCCAAACGGGTTCAAAAGCAGTTGTGGAAAGCAGAGTGGTGTAATGTAGGAATCAACCATACGATTTATTGTTCTTGCTCCTATTTGAAAATTAGATAAATAACGCCAAACATTAAACACTGTAAATAGAGATCTTGCTATTTGAACCACCTCTGTTAGTTGGATAGTGATGAGTCTTTTACCGCAATTAGGTTGATGTAGGTTAAACGCCAACAAAAACCGATCCCGTGCGTCTCTATGTAAATTCATCATCACATTAGTTACACTCTGTCCCCGACCACCGCCGTCATCATCTACACCTCATTGGTCTTCATTGCACATGCACAAATCTCGTTTTTCCTAATCAATCCACGCCCAAAACCATGTCGATCAACTTTCCTTTATTTCACATCCTATTGAGGAAAAATAATTTAGTTGTCCTTTTGACTCTCATCATCCTCAACCACATCCCTACTATGCTCGTTCTATGGAAATATTGTTTCTTGATTACCCAAGATTTAGCTCCATGAGTATGGTCAACATATTGTTGTCTTGTAAAAAAAATTTCCTTTAGTTTGATCAATACATGTTGGTCACATAATACTCCAAAAGCGTTCCTACACTTTATCCACTCAATATTGGTTATACCTCACCATTCATAACATTAGTAATTTCATTTACGACAATATGGACTAATATTTCATACCTAATCCCCTATGACTCTATGAATGTCCATACTCCTTAATCCTTACTAAAGCTACAATGCACATATTTTATCTAGTCCCACTTATCTTAAAATCATTTAGTTTCTAAGACATCCCTAAACAATTCTAATCCTGAACTATGTCCCCCTCTATAAAAAAAAAAAAATCCATGGGTAACCAGGTGGATGGGTTTTGACCACAAGTATGTGGTATTACCACTCACAGACTTTACCCACTCACCAAGTTGGCACCCTCAAGTCCCCCTCTACTATCGTCAACCAACATTATATCATACCATATTCAAGGAACCTATTCTTGGATAAGAATAGTTAATCTATCCATAACTAATATGGGACGGTATGGACTTAGGGTATATCCGTAATGCGAAACGCAATGTAACTAAAAATCCCTCATCTTAACACCAATTGATCTAGCACTAGTAACTACTCCAACATACATGTTCTTAACATCGTCAATGTACCAATTAAAGACTAATGTGTAGATTCTCATCTCTTCCACGCCTTACTCCAAATACTAGGGTAAGAAACATGAATACAACTTCCTATCCCACCATATGTTTAACCATATCTTTGTAGAAAATAAACTAGGGTTTAGAGAAGATAGAGAGAAAGAGAAGAGAAGAAATTCTGGAAAAATTCTGATTCTATTATTTCTCCTTGTGTATGGTTTATAAACTTACACAAATAAAGAGGAAAAGACAGAAAAGGACATGAACATGAAAAGACTAAATAACTAATAACTAAAAACATAAAACTATCACTACTGTTAGCACTCCCTTTCAAGCTGGGGCAAAGATATCACGCATGCTCAGCTTGCCCATAAGGCTATCAAAGTTAGCATGACCCAAGGCTTTAGTAAGGACATCGACTAACTGTTGTGTGGTAGGAACGAAAATGATACAAATGTCACCAGAAGTGACTTTCTCCCCGATGAAATGGTGGTCGACTTCAATGTGCTTGGTGCAATTATGTTGAACTGGATTATGAGCAATGCCAATGACCACCTCGTTATCACAGTACAACTAAAAGGGCATTGGAGGTGAACAACCAAGTTCACGGAGTAATAGTCATAACCAAAGTAACTCACATATGCCAAGAGCCATGGCTCTGAACTCAACTTCAACACTGGAACAAGCAACTACTGATTGTTTCTTACTGCATCAAGTTACCAAATTTTCACCCACCATAGTACAATACCCAGAAGTCGAATGATGATCAGTAATAGATCCCACCCAATCAGCAACAATTCATGCTTCTACACGCATGTGACCATGGGAACGAAATAGTAAACCTTTCCCCGGACACTCTTTCAGGTATCGAAGGATGCGTAAGGCAGCATCAAAATGTGTCGTGCGAGAGGCATGCATGAATTGGCTAACAACACTGAGAGCATAGGCAATGTCGGGTCGTGTAAGAAATAGGTAGATGAGTTTACCCACCAACCGTTGATAACAACTAATATCTGCAAGGGCTTCACCAAACTGTCACTCAATCGGTGATTGGGCTCAATTGGAGTATCAATTGATTTAACCCCAAGTTTACCCACTTCTTGAAGCAAATCTAGCACATACTTTCGCAGTGAGATAAAAACGTCTGTCTTAGACCGAGCTACCTCAATACCTAAAAAATATCTCAGAAGTCCAAGGTCTTTTACTTCAAAACGATTTCCAAGAAGATGCTTCAAAGTTTGGATCTCAGTAGGACAGTTGCCTATAATGACAATGTCATCGACATACACAATAAGAACTACAGTTTGAGGTCCACTGTACTTGACAAACAGTGTGATTAGCTTGACATTGCTTGTCACCCACATCCTGCATAACAGAGCGAAACTGTTCCAACCACGCATGTGGGGATTGTTTGAGACCATATAATGACTTCTTAAGACGACAAACTTTCCCATCAGCATTAGGAAAAAAAACTCTTGAAGGAGTATCCATGTATACGTCTTCCTGCAAATCACTATGCAAGAAGGCATTCTTCACATCTAGTTGGTGAAGTTCCCACGAGAAGTTGGCAGCCAAGGAGAGAAGAACACGAATAGAATTCATTTTTGTACCAGGGCAAAAGTTTCTTGATAGTCAATGCCATCAGTCTGAGCATAGCCCTTGGCAATCAACCAAGCATTGTACATGTCAATCGATCCATCTGACCTGTACTTCACTGTAAACACGCACTTGCACCCAACTGATTTCTTCCTTTGTGGTAAGGACACCAACTCCCACATATCATTCTTTGTTAAATCTCGCATTTCGTCATCCATAACCAAACTCCTTTCACATTGGATGGGATGGAAACAGAAGACATAGTAGCAATAAAGGAGCGATAGGATGGAGACACATCATAATAAGAAACAAAATGAGAAATAGTGTTCAAAGCACAAGTACATTTACCTTCATGAAAAGCACTGGGAACATTGGAATCTAAAGAAACTGGATTTGACTCCTTAGTGGTGTGGCATGGTGGATCCGAAATGGCTTGTTTTCCCTTTCTAGTGTAAACGCATCCAAACAAATTAGGGTTAGACACTTGACGTAGTTGGTTCAACTTCTCCAGTAGAGTCAGGAATAATTGGCAAAGGCAGTGAAACTGGGAAAGAGGACTCCGAAAGTGACTCATCATTAATGGATTGAAGAAACCACTCCCCCCGAAGGGATTGACGATCAAGACAAGGAAAGTAACACTGATCTTCAAAGAATGTGATGTCCATTGTAATAAATGGACGACGAGTAGGTGGATGATAGCATTTATAACCCTTCTGAGAATTAGAGTAACCAAGAAACACATTTCAACGCCTTAGGGTCAAGTTTAGTGCGAGTAGGACGAAAAACATAAGCAAAGCATACATACCCAAAGACTCGTGGAACCACAGGGAACAATGGACGATTAGAAGAAAGGGACAACAGAGAGAGTTGGAAGTTCAAGACGTTGGAGGGAGTACGATTGATAATATAACATGCAGTAAGAACTGCTTCAAACCAGAAATGCTTAGCAACATTCATCTCAATCAACAAAGGTCTTCCTAATTCCAAAAAATTATGATTTTTCCTTTCAGCAGTACCATTTTGTTGGGGTGTAGAAGCACAAGAAGTTTGTTGTTCTATACCTTGAGTAACACATAATTTTTTTAACCCCCCATAAATATACTCTCCTCCCTTATCTAAATGAAAGATTTTGATCTTTACTCTAAATTGTGTTTGAACCATCGCATGAAAATCTTGGAATATAAAATAAACATCATCTTTTATTTTCATTAAGCACACCTACGTACATCTACTATAGTCATCGACAAACGTAACAAAATAACGAAAACAAAATAAAGATGTAACAAGGGATGGACCCCAAACATCATAATGTACAAGAGAAAATAAAGAACTCCTTTTATTTAAACTTGTTGGATAAGAGGAACGACAATGTTTTGACAATTGAAAAACTTCACACTGTAATTCTGACAATGATATACACTAAAACAAAAAAGGAAATAGACGTTGTAAATACTGAAAAGAAACATGACCCAAATGAATATGCCACCGCGTTATTCGAGCTTTATTGACTACCTATTACTACTACTCTGAGAAGCATGAGCATGTGAAATGTGCTGAGACGTTGAGAAGGTACAAGCCATCTGCTTCACGACCACCACCAATCACAATCTTCGTTATCAAATCCTAAAAGACACAATGAAAGGAAAAAAAGGTAACACTGCAATTCAGATTTTTTTGTAATACTACTAATAAACACAAGAATAGTAGTAAGATTAAGAATATGTAAAACATTGGACAAAGGAAAGCTATGAGGGATTGTGATGGTTCCTTTACCGGCTACGGATGATAAGGAACTATCAGCTAGGTAGACCTTGTCCTTGCCTGAACATGGGCAATAAGACTGAAAAAAAGACGACACATTTGTCATGTTATCCGAAGCTCCTGAATCAAGAATCCAGGAGTTGGAGTGAGATGAGGAAACATGATGAGCAGTAACAAGAGTACTTGTGTGTGCGAAGGAAAAGATGACAATGAAACCATCCAATAAAGCCCTCAAACGAGTAATATCCTCTACAGATAATTGTGCATGTACTGCTGGAAAAGGTGTCTTAGAACTTGGAGTATCATTTAGCATGTCAACATTAGAAGCATGATGAGCGAAAGAAGATCGGCCTTTAGGCTGAAATGACTCAGGGCAACCTATCAAGTCCCAACACTTCGCTCGAATATGTCCAAATTTGTCACAATGCTCACACTTCGGCCTTTCTACTATTGGGTGCCCGAGTGGGTTTATCAAACTTCTTCACTCTTGAAACTTGTCTGTCTCTCTGTCTACTAGCTATCATAATTGAACTATCACTCATCAAAATATCCAGATGTCCTATAACCACACATCAACTCTCCTCACTTTGAATATAAGAGTACACTATGTTCAAATGAGGTAGGGGATCCTTAACTCTAACCATCTCAAACTGAGGATTTAGACCGGGCGAGGAATTGGAAGGTGTAACGGGTCTCAACATGTTTGTTAAATTGAACACAATCTTTAGGACTTTCTCAATTTAAGGGTAAGTAGTGATCGAACTCTTCCCACATACTACGTAATTCAGAAAAGTAGCCTGAGAATGTCTTCTCCCCCTGTTTGAGATGCAATGTATTTTGTTCCAACTGATAGATTCTCGCACTATTTTTAGCTTGAGGGTAAGTTTGAGTCACCGATTCCCAAATCAGTTGTGCGGTCTTCAAGAAGAGATCCTTGACTAATATGGGGGTGCATTGAGTGCAACAACCACGACATAACCAAGGCATTCTCAACGTCCCATTGGTCGTACTTAGGATCTGAGATATTAGGTTATTTCTCCTTCCCATTCAAATAGTTTGCCTTCCGTCTTCCATGGATGGCTAACTTCGCAGACTAGGCCCACTCTAAGTAATTCGTGCCATCGAGTTTGACTATGGTGATCTGGAGGTTTGGATTTTCATCTCTGACTTGCGAAGATCCAAACCCGTTATTGGTAGACTGTCCTGAAGTTACTTCTGACATGACTTTGGAGAGTCCAGATCACACTAGAAATTACTCGAAAACACTACCAAACCACTTAGAACCTAAGAGGGGGCCCTATTGTCTCATTTTGGATGAAATAAGGGTCCTAGATGGCTGGAGGTAACCCTAGGAGACCTGCGGCAGCACCTAAGGTAGGGCTGTCAACGGATACATATCCGATCGGATAATGCTATATCCGAATTCGAATCCGAAATTTTTTAACGATATCCGAATTCGAATCCGAATCCGATCAGATATCACTAATGAATATTCGAATTCGTATCCGAATAAATTATCGGATATCCGATATTATCCTATTCGAATCCGAAATTTAATATTCGAAAATTATCCGAAATTTATATCTGAAAATATTCGAAATTTATATCCAAAATTATGGAAAGCAGCTTTCCAAGATCTGCAAGAGGGAGAGAGGGAGAGGGAGAATGAGTACCAGCAACGAGTCTAACGGTGATGTCGTGACCGCGAGGGGTTGTCGACTTGTCGCCTGTTGGGCTGAGCCACTGAGAGAGATTCCAACGGTGAGGTGAGTGCCAGACTGCGAGGGGTTAAGATCGTTGAACGGTTGAAATCTTGAAGACGATGAAGCCTGAAGGGCGATGGTCGATGGCAATGGCGATGGCTGAGCCGCTGAGTTACAGAATGGGTTCGACAGTTCGAGTGTTTGACTTCGAGAGAGAGAGAGAGAGAATACGTACCTGCATACTCGCCAACCGGAGAAGGAGCTCGCAACCCCGCACGGTCGAAACCCCACCCTCGGTGTTTCTTCGACTGGTTCGTGTGGTTGAGGGTGAGAGAAGATAAAAAGAAATAAAATTTTTGTTGTAAAACAGGAATACATATGTTATGTATACATATATAAATATTTTGTTGTAAAACATGAATATAGAATACATATGTTATATCGAAGCGGATATTATCGAATCGGATATCGCAATATCCGAATTCGTATCCGAAATTCATTCGAATTTTAAAATAACATCTTAATCCGATATCCGATATCTGAAATGTTCGGATAATATCCGATTTTTCGAATTCGAATTTCGGCTATCCATTGACACCCTTAACCTAAGGTAACTGTGGGGACCTGCGGCAGCCCCTCTGTTGGGTGTGGGAACCTGCAGCAATACCTAAGGTTGTTGTTGTGGCTTGCGGCAACACCTAGGGTGGCTGTTGTGGCTTGCGACAGTACCTAGGGTGTGCTCGGGACTCTATTTGATCTTCTCAGTCGTCACCAAAGCTTTGATACTATGTAGAAACTGATCTAGGATTTTAGATAAGATAAAGAGAGAGAAGAGAAGAAATTCTGGAAAAAATTTGATTCTATTATTTCTCCTTGAGTATGGTTTAAATACTTGCACAAATAAAGAGGAAAAGACAGAAAGGGGCATGAACATGAAAAGACTAAATAACTAAAAACTAAAAATCATAAAACTATCACTACTGTTAACAATCTTCAGTCAAGGCATGTAACTTAATATCTTTCCTTACTAACTTCATCCATTTCATTTTCAATCTTCCCTAATCATTTTAGATCCTTCGACTTACACCTAAGCACTCCTTCCATTGTGTTATTTTTTACCTTCTTTCTACATGCCCAAATCATCTCAAACAACTTTCATTTAATTTTAATTTTCTTGGAATACATTAGACTCTAATGTCGGTCTAATTATTGTATTTTCAAATTTTCTCTTTTGTTTGATTCATATATGCCGATCATATAAAACAGCAGAAGTACTCCCCTAATTTTCAATCTAACAGTAGTTCCATGGGATATTTGGTAGACTTTTGGTATTTGTAAAGAAATAATATTCTTCACAAACACATCAGGGTGTAAGTGTATTTTTTTTAGTAAGATTCATTAATCAAGAAAAGGAGGTCAAGATGACAGTCCCAATTCAAAGACAGAGTGCGATCCAAACCCCAGCTCACGCCATGTTTAACAAGTAAACTTGGGAGTTCCTTTTATCTTGACTAAATAACATTGGCCGATCAGTGGAGCAAAGGAAAATTGCAGACTAAATTTCTCAAAAAATAAAAATGTGAAGTGAATATTTGAATTGGGCATCCTAGTAAGTAGAAACAACAGATTTTTTCTAACACTTTCCAAGATAAAAGTCAGGAATTTTCACGTAAGTAGTAACAACCGATGACAAGTACTTGTCCAGAACCAATACAATCCCCAGATCTGTCAAATACATAAAAATAATGCAAACCTGTGAAGTTAACACCCTATTCAAGTCTTCTTGCTCTTTCTCCACATGAACACGAGCCTCACCATATAGAGATGCAGCTTTGGCTAGAATATTGTCACTGACATTCTCGCTTCCATATTTGCAACAATCCTCCGATAGTTTGGTTCCTGGTTAGCACAAAATGTTAAAAATGTTCACTATACACGTATCTCCACTGTTACATATCAAAAGTTAATTTTATTGGAACCAGAAGGAATTACAAAGCCAAGAGGCAAGATTTGTGTTTTAAGATTCCGCAGTACAGTTCTTTTCCTTTTAAGGACTAATCAATTCCTCACCTATTTCAATTTGCTTGTATCCTATAGTTGTAAATGCTTCGCCTGCTCGAACAATATCTTTTTGAAAATCCTGAAACAAAACAATAGCTGAGCATGACACACATTAAGAAAATCAGTCCACAATCTGAAAAGAACAAGTTAGCATAAAAGATGAAAGATCCATCCAAGTTTGCTCAAGGGATATCTTATCTCCATCAGAACCTTGATGCACATGATCCCCGACCAACATCTACTTTTGGCTAAGATGGTTTTAGTTCGCAAGAACAAGTCAATCAATCTGAAACTTCTCATATTGAAATTTTATCTTCCATTTCAAGACACATGCCTTGACAAAAGATATAGCTCTAGATAACGACAAATGATGAAAATCATGCAGTAGCAACATTGTGTGAAGGGGCGAGATTGTCAAAGTGAAAATCCTAATGAAGCTTCAAAGCACCGAAACCCATGAATCAAAAACACAGATCGAGAATCCTCACACATAGATTGAAGAACTTAGTGTTCAGAACATCAAAGAAGATTTATCATAGAAGAGGATCTGTACATACAAGATCCTCCCAATGCTACTAAAACTGGTAAATCCTCACAAAGTACAAGAGGTAAGATTTGATTGAGAGCCTCCAGAATGAGCCCTTAAACATGACTTTTTTACAAATTACTAGGATCAGTTCCATTAGGACAAAGCAGCATTTCTGGGAGCCAGTTGAACCCTAAAGAATGGACCTTAGATAATAGTATTATCTAGTCTATGCATCTCAAATGAGATGCATAGAATAGACTTGTGGAGGGTTGTTCCCAGGTCCTAGGATCAAACCACTACTAATCATTAACAATATTACTTGTACTAAATAAACATTTATCTATTAAAAAACTATATATGAGATGCTCATGAACCCACAAGGTTGTGGACCAAAATGACGTGCCAAAGTGTTGAAATCTTTTTTTTTTTTTTTTGATTGATAAAGATAATTTATTGAAAAGAGAAAATGGGGGTCGAAATGACCACCCCAAAAACAAAGAGGACCAAACTGACTAACAGACAAGACAAAAGCAAAAAAGGAAAACAAAGGAGCTCGACCACCTATTTAGACTGGCTGTACCGAACACACCCAATCCCAACGTACTACAAAGTGTTGAAATCTCAATGTAGGGCAGACGAGTTCATACTTGTTGAACAATGGGATATAGACGTATCAATTGAGAAGATGAAGATTTCTAAAGTATATGTGAATATAAAGACCCACCTCTGTTGAATAGGAATCAAAATGACTTGACGATGATAACTCAAAGGGGAAAGACAAGAATATTGTACTTCAGGTCATCAAGCACCATTTACAACTCCGTTGTTCTCAACCATTATTCATCATTTCCTATCACTGCTGTTTGTGTAGAAATCAAATGGGGAGTTAGTCAACTACTTTCTTATTCTTTGTCCCTTTTCAGGACAGGTTTGGGCTCATTTCCTAGTGATATTTCGTTCTCGTGGTGTTTTCCATCCTCAGTACTAGCATTGTCTCAAAGTTCGTAGCTCAAAGGAATTTCTAATGGGTAAAGAATCCTTTGGACCTTAACCCCCTTCGCTGTGTGTTGGAGAATCTGGACAGAGTGGAATAGTAGGGCTTTTCAATGGAAAGAGGACTCACTACAAGAGGTCATCTTGTCCATAGTGGGGCTACTACTCCTTTGGAGCAAAATCTTTGACAAATTTAATAGGGGACATCTTCAAGGAATTCATGTTTAAATGGGATTCAATATGTCCAAACTGATTGAAGTGTAGCTGGGTTTTTCATCTTTGTTGTCTCTCTATTCCCTCATTCTCTTTTGCTTCTTAATAAAATGTTACCCATCAAAAAACATACATATGATTTTTCATACATGGGTAGCAGAACCCACATGGAGATGAGTTGGAAGCTAATTTTTGGAGAGGGTGGTATTCCCATCATGGAGATCATACACGAAAAATCAGCCCATTTAGAACTTGATCGAATGTGGAATCAAAGTTTAAGGTAAAATGGGTAAATGCAATCCACTATTGATGGGGTTAGAATTTTCAAACTGTTGATTTTCTAAGTTTAGTTTCCAAGATGAGGAGATTATCCTGAACAAAAATAAGTATTGAACTCATGTTTATGTGGGCCTCATGGCATGGTACACAAAAATGCGTATGAATATGCTCACCCATATACATATTTAAGGGAAAAGTAAAGTCTAATGCAAGCAAAGGATGTTTGCAGCCTCAACATCATAGGTTCTTCATAAAAGTCCCTAACAAACAATTCATTTTGTCTTATAGAGGCTAAAGGCAATGGCATTATTGTCATTGTCCTGTGAAATTTTCAATAAACGTTGGGGAAGACAACTGTTGTGTTTTATCATATAGATGACTAGATTTTCAAATAAAATGTATCAATCAATGTCACTTCTCAAACTAGATCCAGGGGGCTTTGGCGAGGTTATAGCAGCAAAAACAATATGCAATTTAAAGAAGAAAATACAAGTGAGAAATCTCAAATTTGCAAACCAAACAAAGAGACATTGTTGTACATCAAGTCATCTTTACCTTGCCAGCACGAGTAGACCTGTACAGTTTCTCTAGTACTTGATGCCTCTGCAACTCAACTTCATCTATAACCATTATGTCGGAACTTTCATAACCAGTCCCACTGAACTGCTTTATCACAGCCTGAAACACAAACAAGAAAAGAAATTAACAAATGACAAGCAATCCTGATATTGTGTAGTAAAAAAGAACTACGCAAGTAGGTAAGTATAGCCTGATTAATGGGAAAGAAACATCTTCATGAAATTGAAATAACATGTGCAAATTTCAGTGTTTAATATAAGAAATTAAAGTCATGCAATGAAAACCAATAACAGCCCAATTAGAAGAAAATCACATGTTGAAGGTTCAAAAAGAGCAAGAAGAAGACCAAAAAAGAACATGGACTGAGGTAGTGAGAGTGAATACAAATTACAAAACACGTGACCTTAGACAAAACTGAATGGAGTAGGATTCGTTCATCGACCCTCCCTCTTAGAACCCCTTCATCCCCAAGTGGCCTAGGACATTTAGTCGCACTTCCTCACACTTTTCAGAGTTGTTGGGTGCTTTCCTCACTCTGTGAGATCCTTGTTCCTTTCATGGATGCATTGGAGGTCATCTTTTTTGGCATCTAAAAGGATTTTGTGGAGTCTTACCCCCTTTGCAATTTGATGGGACCTTTGGAAGGAAAGGATCAACTGTATTTTTTAGAATACAAAGCAATCGGTGCAGAAAATAATCATTTCAGTCCTTGGGCTCCTATTTTCTGGGGAAAGATTTGAAAGGAATTCAAAGGAGTATTTTTTTAGGATTTATTAGTCAGATGAGAGTGGATTTTTAATATACCACTTATGTAGTGTTTTTGGTATGTAATTTGATGTTTGTAGTTTGTAGTTTGTAGTTTGCCTATGGAATGGTCTCCTCTACTGCCCCTTTCTTATTAATAACATATTTTCTTATCAAAATAAATAAATAAACAACAAGATCCCAAATAGCTTTTCTCTTATAAGCTTCACCCAATGAGAGCTTAAGATAGGAAGCTAAAATATTCTCCTCTTAACAATAAAGAAATTTTTTTTTATCAAGATTTCTAAGAATTTGTTTCTATTTTCTAGTTCTATTAGGATTTCTATTTTATAATTATTTTAGGAGGACAATTCCTAGTTAATTTCTGTTTTATTCTAAATTCGTTTCTATTATTTAGGCTATAATTAGAAGAACTTACAAGTGTCCTATTTGAGTTATAATAGGATTAGAAAGTTAATATTATGTTATAGATAGGTTAGGAATGTTAATTTTTAGTGTTTTAAAAGGTTTCTAAATTGTGATGATGGAGTTATTTATATAAGGAGTTCCAAAAAACGAAATTCAATGAATTCCAAATAAACTTATCAATTCAATTATCTTCTCTCTTAATTATTTTTTAGCCTTATGTCTTATTTTCTTTTAAGTTATTGCTTGCTTATCAATTGAATCTATTGATTCAAATTGATTTTGAGTGTTCCATTGAACACAACCTATCGAATCTATTAATGCACACGCTTCCACTACGTCAAAAATCTATACTACATCATCAGGTTGAGCATTGGTCCTATCCCAAATACCTTGTAGTTACAAGAATTAACAGCCAACTACGACACAACTGTGATGATTAAATCCCACACATCCCTTGAGATTTGTGTAAATCCAACTCAACTTCACTTCCGACTATTCTAGTATGATTTCAACCACTTCTCACCTAAGATGTTCACCAGTTTACAAGGGTCTTCAAATTGTAACTCGATTAACTATTGATTTCGTGGAAGGTTTTCATATGAGAGCAAATTTTCAGGTGATAATAAATTTCTTCAGAAGAGTGGTTGGGAAATAGTAAATGTGGTCTTTAAATTTTTTATCATTCAATCCCTTTTTCTTCTTTTATTCTTGGTTTTGTAGTCTTGAATGTTGATACAGTTGTCAAGTTTTAATGAGGTAATCCATGTGATAGACATGTGTCTAAGCATGAAAAATCATGATCAAGTAAATGAAACGGCTATGTTTAAGATAAAATCTAAGTTAAATTCTTGACCACACTTTGCAAAATATCAATTCGCATTAATTGAAATGTGATTGTTGATGTGTCAGGGCACAAGGTGGTGTCAGAATCTTGTTTTATTATCTTAATCATAATTGTCTAGTTGATTGTTTTGGTTTTGGCTGAGCTGATCTATCAGGTTAATTGTTGAGGTAATGTTGTCATTCTCTAGATTTGGAAGAACCTTTCTTGTCAACAAAATAAAATTAATTATTTCTATCTTTTCATCAAGTAAAGGTATGTGGTGTGTTTATCCGAGCACTATAAATGTATATTTTTTGTAACAATTTTTATAGTTCGGGCAAATTTTAATATGAAGTTATTGTCAATGTACTATAATTTTGACCGGCATAAATATAATTCGAGTTCTTTGATTATATTTTCATGATTGTTATCGGTAATAGATTTTTCCGAACCTTTGTTTATCAATTGTCAAGGTTCTTCTCGGCATATATTTTTTTTGAGTTATTATTGTTGTAAATGTATGTTGATTATCGGCATAGATTTAATCCAAGCTTTTTAATTTATATCTTGCCCTTATTTTGAACACACCGTCCGGCTATTATTTCATTGTTATTTCCTTACTTGATTTAGTTGGTTTTATTTTTTAATCTGGTAAATGTTAATGGGTGTACACATGTCAATAAGTTAAGCTCCTTAGAAAAAGTGGTATCCACAACAACTATGAAGTAACAGAGGAGATATTGAGGAACCTCATTTGGTCAATGGGAAAATCTAGAAATAGTAATGGCACAAATTGGAGATGAAAGATCATGGCCCATTGGAGCCAGCCTCAAAACAAAAAAAGTTCCCATTGGCAACTTCCTTTAATAACATCATTCTTAAGGTTTCCACAATAATATTAAGAAGGAAAGGGAAGAAAATCTTTTCAGCTTAAGCCTCTTGAACTATTGAAATATTCCGTCAAATTCCCATAAACAAAAATAGACAAAGAGGTTGAGGGCACGACGACTCACACTCCATAATCCAAGATATTCACTTTGGAACAAAACTCATATGACCTAACATGTATTGCAAAGAACTCCAATTTACATGATTATGATCTTCTTCAATTTCAATCTTATAGATAACCCCAGGGAACCCTAAATGCACTCTTGAATCGATGCATTCGTAAGAAAGCCAAGATATTCACTTTGGAACAAAACTCATGTGACCTAAAATGTATTGGAAAGAACTCCAATTTACATGATTATGATCTTTTTCAATGTCAATCTTATAGATAACCCCAGGGAACCCCAAATGCACTCTCTAATTGATGCATTCGTAAGCAAGCTACACTCCAGCCAAGATTTTGACAACCACAAATAAAGGCGCCCTGATGATGGGCCATGACATAAGGGATCATAATCTCTCTTCTCAGACCATCTCTATGTTACCCAAATACTTCCAAATTGATGCTACCTTCTTAACTATCAAATCCCATCCAAACTTCTTCGTATATTCTCATACAATAAGTATTTCTTTAATCATACCTATCTTATCTGCTAACCAAATTGATGAGGACATTATTGGAGACATTTGGACCACTTATTGGCCATTTTTATTACATATATTTAGCCCAATAAAGGGCTTCTCTTATTCTCTTTAGAGATCAATTCCTAAAAAAGATAGATCCCCTCATAAATAGGGTAGAGTATTTTAATTTGGAGTCTTTTCTAACATTTTCCCCAAATTGCTCAGGCTGTTCTGACTTCTGGCACGAAAAATTATATACCGAATAGAAACTTCCTTATTCTTTCTCAGTGAGATAGCTCACAATTATCTCCATATGAAAATCATCCTTGTAACATTTTGAAAACTCTTCAAATATCCCATGCTCCATGTACCACTGTCTCAATGGATCACTAACTATGCTTAATTCACAATCAAAATCTTCGACCAGACTACAGATATCTCAATGTTCTTCAACTATCATATTAACTCTAACAACTTCCACAATTTATTAGATTGAACATGTGTCTCTACATCACTTGATCATGTCAACTTGTTGATCTACCTTGTGTCTCAACCTCAAACAGCAATTTGTCTCAATGTTCTTCAATTTCAAAATGGTAGATCTCTTCAGTTGGATCCATCAAATAGGGGAACTCCATGGATTTCCAATCACACAATGTTCGTAGTACCAAGACTGAATGTATGATGCTCTCAAAGGTTCAGAAAATTGGTGCCCTAGTTGTCTCGATTTCGATAACATCTCACTAGCAATGAACACAAATATCACGGATCTAACTTATATATATCTAAATTTTCTAAATATCAAAACAAATGAACCAATCATTCAAACTAAAATCCTCTCATGTAATAATTTTGTTTGTAAACCAAAGGGGTTTCGTTCAATTAGACTTGACAGGTGATTCTACACTCTACAGAGAAAAAAAAATCAAAAACAGTAATGAAGAACATAAGACAGAATCAAGAGGAAGAAAACCTGCTGCTGTTTGGCGACTTGCTCTCTGATCTTGCTCGCTTGTTTCCTTAAAGCGTCCATGATTTCAGATCCTTCGAGATCACAGGGAAAGCTGTCTGAATGCTTGTGTATGAATTATTTGCAGGGAAATTTTATCTACACACCAATTTTCTTTACGAGCCCTCCAATTTTTAAGGGCTCCTCAAATATTTAAGTATTTGTTAAAAGCACTCCATCTTTAAGTATTTGTTAAGAGCACTCCATCAACAACTCAACCAAAAAATCTGCATCTCTTGTTCTACACCGGTGTCGAGCCATGCAATTTCGGCTACATGGGACTCGATTGATTCAAGGGCTCATGTATCTCTGACTCCATTGATTCTAGCAATCTTCGACTCCATTGATTCAAGGACTTATATACCTTTGATTCCATTGATTTCGACAACCTTTGACTTTGACTCATTGGTGTTTCTGGAAGCCTATCTCAAAAGTGGACATCTGACATGTTTTAATCTATATATATATATATAGAGAGAGAGAGAGAGAGAGTCCCGTTCAGCACCAAACATTTTGGCCAACATTTTAGCCAATCATTTTTGTCCTACATGGGTTAGAAGTTTTGAAATGGGCTGATTTTTGGTATGGATGATTTCTACGGTGAGGAGATCATCCTCACCAAAAATCAGCCCATTCCAAAACTTCCAACCCCATGTTTACAAATTGAAAAATCGTGGATCGTCCATTTTTTGTAAACCATTTTGATGGGGTTAGAAGCTTTGGAATGGGCTGATTTTTTGTGATGATAATCTTCTCATCATAGAGATCATCCTCACCAAAAATCAGCCAATTCCAAAATTTCTAACCCATATTTTGAAAAATGTTTTGCCAAAATGTTTGGTGCTGAACATTTCCCATATATATATAGAGATATATAGGGTCAGGTTCAAGGGCCACATGAGAAAACATATGAGAAAACTTTCGTTTTTCAAAATTAGGGTTAGAGGTTTTGGATTTAATTGATTTTTTGCAAGGATGGTCACTATGATGAGAAGATCATCCTCACAAAAAATCAGCTCAATCAGAAACTTCTAAATCTGTCAAAGTGATTTACAAATTAGTGATAAAAAGTGGTAAAAAAATCGACGGTCCACATTCTAAATCACTTTTAATGGGGTTAGAAGTTTCAGATTGGGCTGATTTTTTTTTTTTTGGATGATCTTCCCATCATAGAGATCATCCTCACAAAAAATCAACTCAATCCAAAATTTCTAACTCATATTTTAAAATTTTATTAAAAACGAAAGTTTTCTCATATGGCCCTTGAACCTGACCCATATATATGGGTCAGGTTCAAGGGCCATATGAGAAAACATATAAGAAAACTTTCGACGGTAAATAAAATTTTAAAATATGGGTTAGAAATTTTGGATTGAGCTGATTTTTTGTGAGGATGATCTCTATGATGGGAAGATCATCCAAAAAAAAAAATCAGCCCAATCTGAAACTTCTAACCCCATTAAAAGTGATTTAGAATGTGGACCGTCGATTTTTTATCAATTTTTATCACTAATTTGTAAATCACTTTTGATGGATTTAGAAGTTTCTGATTGAGCTGATTTTTTGTGAGGATGATCTTCTCATCATAGTGACCATCCTTGCAAAAAATCAGCTCAATCCAAAACATCTAACCCTTATTTTGAAAAACGAAAGTTTTCTCATATGGCCCTTGAACCTGACCCTATATATATATATAATATATATATATATATATATATATATATGGGTCCCGTTCGGCACCCTAAGTTTTACCACACACTTTAACAAACGCGTTTTGTCCTACATGGGTTAGAAGTTTCAGAATGGGCTGATTTTTGGTGAGAATGATCTCTATGGTGAGGAGATCATCCTCACCAAAAATCAGCTCATTCCAAAACTTCTAACCCCATCAAAAATGATTTACAAAAAATGGACGGTCCACGATTTTTCAACGTGTAAACATGGGGCTAAACATTTCGGAATAGGCTGATTTTTGGGGAGGATGATCTTCTAATCATAGAAATCATCCTCACCAAAAATCAGCCCATTCCAAAACTTCTAACCCATGTAGGACAAAAAACGTTTGTTAAAATGTGTGGTAAAACTTAGGGTGCTGAACATTTCCCTATATATATATAGGGTAGCGTTCAATGACTAACTTTTTGACATAACATTTTTCAAAACATGGGTTAGAAATTTTGGAATGGGCTGATTTTTGGTGAGGATGATCTCTGTGGTGAGGAGATCCTCCTCACCAAAAATCAGCCCATTCCAAAACTTATAACCCATGTTTACAAGTTGAAAAATTGTGGACCGTCCATTTTTTGTAAACTATTTTTGATGGGGTTAGAAGTTTTGGAATGGGCTGATTTTTGGTGATGATGATCTCCTCACCGTAGAGATCATCCTCACCAAAAATCAGTGCATTCCAAAACTTCTAACTCATGTTTTGAAAAATGTTTTGCCAAAAAGTTAGCCTTTGAACGGGACAAAAAAGTTAGCCTATATATATATATATATATATATATATATATAGGCAAATGTTCAACACCCTAAGCTTTACCCTACACTTTAACAAACGTGTTTTGTCCTACATGGGTTAGAAGTTTTGGAATGGGCTGATTTTTGGTGAGGATGATCTTTATGATTAGAAGATCATCCTCACAAAAAATCAGCCCATTCCAAAACTTCTAACCCATGTAGGACAAAACACGTTTGTTAAAGTGTAGGGTAAAGCTTAGGGTGGGGAACGAGACCCATATATATATATATATTTGCATCAAGTTTGCTAGCCAATGTTTTTTGTCCTATATAGGTTAGAAGTTTCAGAATGGGCTGATTTTTTGTGAGGAGATCATCCTCACCAAAAATCAGTCCATTTTGAAACCTCTAACCCCGATTTACAAATTGTAGACTATCCATATTTTATAAACCACTTTTGATGGGGTTAGAAGTTTCATAAATGTTTGATTTTTTGTGAGGATGATCTCCTCACCATAGAGATGATCCTCACAAAAAATCAGCCCATTCCAAAACCTCTAACTCATATTTTCAAAACACGTTGGCTGACAAACATGTTCATAATATATATATATGGGTCAGAATCGAGGGACAAAAAATTTTGACACCGTTTTCAGAAATATGGGTTAGAAGTTTCAGAATAGGTTGATATTTTGTGAGGTTGATCTTTTTGGCTCATTCTGAAACTTCTAACCCCATCAAAAGTAATTTATAAAATGATAGTTCACGATTCTTCAACTTGTAAAATTGGGGTTAGAAGATTCAAAATGGGCTAATTTTTTGTGAGGAGGATCTCCTCACCATAGAGATCATCCTCACAAATAATTAGCCCGTTATAAAACTTCTGACCCATATTTTCAAAGGATGGTGTTAAAAATTTTGTCCCTCGATCCTAACTCTATATAATAGGGTGGGGTTTCGTGAACTTAAGAAATATGACTCAAGATATAACACAAGAACTTAATTGTATACACACAAATTCTAATGATTGAGATTTTATGCATATCTCAACAATACATGTCCTGATTACACTTATCTCAAGTATAATTTTGAACCATTGGATTTTGTATTTATATGGTCTATATTTTATTATGTGTAATAGAACACAATGGTGAGGGCCCACTTGGTATAGTTTTAAGGGGGATAAATGTCCCATTTTTGCTACAGTGTCGTGGGGATAAACCTTTGAGACAAAGGAGTGGGGTCAACAACTGAAGATCCCCTTTCCCATTCACGATCCCCACTCCCCTCATTTCATTTTCCGTCCAACTTATTTCACTCTCTCTCTCTCTCTCTCTCCCATCCCCAAGTTGTCTCTATCTCACCTTCAATTGTTTGCACAAGTGTTAATAAATACTTGTGAGCCAAACCTTCGTAATGTTTGAATGGTGTGCTTAGTCTTTAATATTTCTAAATATTGAGAGCTGCTACAGTGAATTAAGATAAGTCCTTAATTCAATTTATTGTGCATGTATGTACCTACTAGCATTTATGAACAGTATATGATCTTTGAATATGCGATTGAAGTCCAATTGATAGAAGCTCTCACTCAATAAACCACAGATGAGAAGAACAAATGGGAGAAACAGTAGTGTGCATCTTCACTTCTTCTTAGCTCTACAATGTAATTAATAAAACTATCGTAGAAGGCGTTGGAATGTGGGACATTCCCCTGAATTGATTTATATAAATAAATGCTTAAAATTACTAATGACAAAATAAAATAAAAAACGACACCTCTAGAAAATATTAATATTTATCAACTTGCCAAAGGGTATCCATTACGCATCGAATACCAAATGCTTTATATTGGTTTTGTGGATTTTGTTCTAATTTTTGACATAATTTTCTTGGCATTTTGTATGTTTTGTGTATTTTTTAAGATTCAGGTAATGAAACACTTTATGTGTATGTTTTACACACATTGATTTAAACTGTTCACTTAGATTAGAAGGTAATGAGACAATATTTCCTCACATGTATGTTTTGTATTCTTTTCAATGCTTATATTGGTCTTGCCATTTGAACGCTAGCCAAAAAATTTATTTGTTAAGATCTATTGTCCCAATTGGTGGGCTTTGTCATAAGTTGTTCCTTGGTAGACTTAAAGTCAATCCATTGGACGAAAGCAAATTTATTTATTTCCTTTTCTTTTCTCTTCTTTTCCCCCTTATTTTTATTTTTTCCTTCTTATTTGGATTGTCATTGTTGGCATTTTCCTTTGAGATAATTATTGAGAGAGTTGTTACCACAGATTCCTTCACTAACAATAACTCATGAAACAAGTTCACATCACATATACATATAATTGTATATCACTATCCTTTGGATTGTTAGACATTATTTAAATCAACAATTACATTTCCTCCTGATAAAAACTTGTCAAACGATCTTCATTAGATGGACATGTGACCAACTAGAATGATTTTTCTTTATACTTCATTATGTGTAGCCTTCAACTTCTTAATTTACATATAATATTCAACATGTGCTCACCTTTTATTTCTTTGTGGTGGACAAGCGTCTAGTTAAAATGCTTTGTTCTTTATACTTATATCAATAGACTTGGAGAAGTATTCCAACATACTTGACATCGTTTTTGAGTAAAATAGTGAGGTGTAAGAATGATTTTTGTCAAGAGGTTGAATATGATGGATTGTCTAGAAACCTGAAGGGGATCAATAGCTTTATAAAATAATATAAATTTAATAAAACAGTTGAACCTTTATCAAGGATGTGAAAATGGGTTTTTCACTCAAATTTTTTCGAACGTATAGATCATCCATGCCATATGCGCAGACAAACTCTATTTCCAATCAAATCATTGTGCTATGTTTTTTTTTTTTTTTTTTTTTTTTGGAAATATTCAAGGCCTCTCAAAAAGTTGCAAGGGGTACGACAACCTTATCTCAAGAATTCAAATATCCTAACAAAAAATAGAAAAATAATCATATATGATCCATTGGACTTTTATTGTTTCGTTCCTTTTCTTTTATCTATAACAGCTTGGACATAAGGAACGACATAAAAAACAATGCATGTAAAAGAGTGTCCAATCATATATTTATTGGGTTTTCAAAAACCAACCTTGGTCTAACGATACGAAGAGTTAGTCTATTCTTACTCCCTATTTGTAGTCCTGCTTATGAGCTTGAATATTCCATCGGGGAATCCATTGTACAATTAGTTTTCAATATGGTGATGACCATTCTTGAGAAAGATTGATTCATTTTAACATTTCTAACCTAATGAAAAATTATTCAAAATTAACTTTCTAGACTAAATCAGTAATTAATATTAAATGGGAGTGACAACATGGGCCTTAAAAATAAGAGTACAAATCAGAAGTAAGAATAGGGAGTCAACAATGATTAACTTTAATCCAAAATATTAACACACAATATCTAATATGATTTAGAATCCTAACAACTATACCATATAAAATAAATTTATTTTGGATTATTACTTTTCTTTCCACACACATAAAAGAAGCATTGATGATAAATAATTGGGAAGTTGTTTATTACACCCAAACTAACACTCATTTATTTTGTGTCATCATGATACGGAATTACAATTAAATGGCTTAAACACACTCGCAACACACGACACACAAAACCAAATATTGTTTGTAGTTATAGTATGACACTGACAACACCCAACACACAACACAAACATTATTATTAGTAGATCTAGCATACTATAACCCACCAAGGGTTAGCTGAGATGACAAGATTGATTGGGTTTGCTCCTCAGGTCATGACTTCGAATCTCTATATGCCCCTCCATAAAAAAGATGATTATTTAATTGTTGTACACATGCTGGGTGGTATGGTACGTGTGGTCCGCCATAGAAAAATAAATAAAAAAGATCCAGCATATTGTAGTAACATAATCCATACGTCCAAGTTCTTGATGGGCTTTAAAACTTACTTCCACTACACAAATCACATGAATCATAAGTTGGATTTGTAGATGGGACACCACATTGCTATTAGGGCTATCAATGGATCGGATCAAACCCAATCTTGATATGAAACTTAGGGTCCAAATCGAAGATTTGGATTCTATTAAAACCCCAATTTCATAAGAATCCAATCTTATAATTCATTCAATTGATGTTGGATCAATAGTACATATGTTAAATGGATCGTAAGATCATGTTGAGACTGGACTGAGGTCTTCATTTAGGCCATGAGAATTATCATGTCCAAATGACACATCATATCTTTAGAGTTCATTGTCTAGATTAGGTTTATACAAGATCCTTTTTGTTATTACTATTTTTTTTTTTTTTTTTGGCCTTATCTAAGACTTTGAAAAAAGGATGTCTAATTGTTAAAAATTGCCCTTATTTTTAATATTATTTGACGCCCATAAATTTTTTTGCTCTACATCCATGTGGCACCCGTTTATGTTTTTGGTTGCCACATGGACTTTTAGTCTATATCGATCTAGTATTTTATTTAAGTCGTGATAATCTGACTCCCCCATATGGCATACTCAAAATAATCTTTTGACTCGGGATACACATCTGCATATCCCCATAAATATGTTCAGTTATGTATCCAAAGGCAAAAAGATCTATGGTTCTAGCACAAGCCATTTCAGGAGAGTATTTTGCATATGGCACGAGGGCAAGTTAGAAAATCATTACTCTCTATTTAAATATATGACTTTTATCCATATAAGTTGTAAGTAATTTTTTCAAATCAGGTCAGATTGAATCTGATTTGAAACACTAAATATTATTTTAGACCGATTCTAATCTAAAAATGGTAGATTGAATTGAATCCAATCAGATTGATCCCCATCCACTTGATAACCCTAATTGTTGAGAGAGAGAGAGAGAGAGAAGGCACCTTTGATTAATGAGTCATGCTGGGGTGCCAAAAACTCGTGGTGTTGTGCACATTACCATAGATGCTTTTCTGCGAGATATGAGTAAAAAGCATCTACGGTATGTGCACGCCATCACATCATTTTTGTCACCCTTGTGTCTCCATTTGTGTCGTTCCAGTATTTTCCTTGATTAATTGTGCATCATGTGTGTCGTCTCTTGGGTGGAATAAACGTTGGGCATGCAAGGAAATTGATGCGACACTTCATACCCTCCTCTTCATGTTTTTCCCATTGCAGGTTGTTCCACCACATTGGCTCTTTTTTTTAATCACTTTTTGAGAGATGGGTGAGACAAAAAGGGAGTTTATGCAAGTTTGGACACCCTCTCACTCTAATTGCCTTCAATTTTGGACAATGCAAATTGTGCTCACAGATAATCTTTAGGGCCGGAAGCTCCCAAAGGCACAAGGTTTTCAATCACGGGAACAAAGAAAGGCCTTCATCTAGTGTTTCAAACACTGTCTTCATTCTACCACAAAATCTGATTTCCAATGTTTCTAATTCTGGAAAGGTATTAGCTTTGGTGAAATAAGAGAGAACATTCTTGAGCATTGAACAATACTCCAAACGAATCTGTTTTAGACAAGAGAAGTTGCTATTTGTACCTGCCACAATCAAGTTGGTTAATCTTGCAAGATTCGAGACCCAAAGGTTCTGTAGCGACATGAACATATAGAAATTCCCGAATTATACGTATGAAAAAAGGTGCTTCAGTCCATGGCATCTTTGTATCCAACACCCTTTCACCCGTTCTGATGGAAAATCAAATTGTGATAATGATCCAACAAACCCGTTGTTGCGCATAGAGAAAAATTGTGTCCAATACAGAACAACCCCAAGATTCTTTGGGAAACCATCCCCACCATTTATCTCCAAATGCCCTCCTTTACTACTCACCGTACTCGTAAAATAAGCAAAATGTTGGGTTTGGGTGAGTGAGGTGGTGGTTGAGGAAAGAGAGGAAGCAGACTTGTAATAAATGTCTCTGTAGAGGAATTTGTTCTTTTGAAAAGAAGCAACATTGATTTCCTTGTTTCCTCCTTGTTCAAAATCAGAACAAAAAGGAGAGATGGTGACATGGAATCTTATCAAGTAAGAGAAAAAGTAATGGAGGTACCCTAGGGGTTTAAAGATTTCAGTGCTACTACTTACTGATATGAAAGCTTGTGGAAGTTGCTTGTCATCAAGGGGGGGCTGCTGCTGATGATGATGGTCAGACTCCCCATCGTTGTTGCACTGATCCCATATAAGAAGTTCTTTTGGCAGTCAGTGGATTTTTTCTCAATCAGCTTGGCATAGGTGATTTGTGCCCAACAGATACATACGTTTTAGAGACTTCGTCCCCACGGAGTAGACTTCCTGGGGAAAGCGTTTGATTTTGGTTCCCGAAAGCTCGAGCACTTGAACCCCTGTAACTCCTTCCAATTCTAACGTTTCCAGGTTCCGATAACCTCTTAATGAAAGTTGAAATAACTGGGTGGTGGTTCTAGAAATGTTGAGAAATCGGAGGTTTGGTAGCTTAAACTTCCCAAAGGAAGAGATGTCTTGGAGGGCCTGACAACCTGATATGTCGAGCGATTCAAGTGCATGTAATTGACTTAAATGAGAAATCACGATCTCCAACTTAATTAAAAGAATCTCTCAGAACGAGAGCCTTGAGATTGATGCAGTGAGAGAGGGAAGATGGTAGGGATAGCAAGGAATGGGCATTGGAGAGGTTGAGAACTCGAAGTTTCACCAATGATTGAAAAGAATCATTGGGTAAATAAAATAGCGATTCACAATTCTCTAGTAAGAGTTGCTCGAGATCACTCAAGTTGGAAAAGAATGATGATGGGAGAGAGAGAAGGTATGAATTGTTAGAAAGATTGAGAAGCTGAAGTTTATATAGACCCTCAAAGGAAAATGAGAGATCATCTGGAGAAGGAAAAACAAATGAAGTAGCTGAAAGATCAAGTATTTCAAGATTCTCTAGAAATTGTATGGAGTGGGGTAATTGGCTTAAGCAACGGCAATTTCGTAAGTTTAGTACTCTGAGATTTTGAGCCCAACAAGCGAGTGAGGTTGGCA
This sequence comes from Akebia trifoliata, assembly GCF_017979445.1. Taxonomy (NCBI): domain Eukaryota; kingdom Viridiplantae; phylum Streptophyta; class Magnoliopsida; order Ranunculales; family Lardizabalaceae; genus Akebia; species Akebia trifoliata. The sequence continues at coordinate 23,679,775 of NC_141375.1, read as the reverse complement.
AGGATGAGATTGATGCACCTGAGATTTGTAAGACTGAAAAAAATCATCTGGGATGTGTTCGAGTTTGTCACAACGGGAAATCAGCAACATGGAGGCTTTGGAGCATCTTGGAGAATGATGGATCTGTTGCAATTCAGAGTTATTCAAGGATATCCAGTTGGCGCTGCCTTCCAACTCTAGATCGGCCATTGCCAAGCAGATTTTGCGAGGACCAAACATAAAATCTTTGTATTCCTTATCACCTTGCGAATTAGAAATAATTTTATAAATTATACTCTCATGTGCCACGTAAATATTTTCATGTTCTTTTGGCATTATCATACCTCGTCGTGTGAACTCCATCAGCAGATCTTGCCCTATTTCCCACTCAGTAATGATATCCTGATTATCGTTCCCTCTCCCAATTAATAATCTCTCTCCTAACCAACAATAAATCAACTCAGTACTCAACCCTCAATGAAAGGAAAAGTTAAGAATACATGTGAAACAATCTAGGATGGAGTCTTAAGTAAGATGACCATGGAACCTTGGAGAATCAGCCACATCCAAGCACACTTCTTCTTTGATCAACACAAGAAAATCTTGAGTTACCCATGTCGTAAGCTTGATATCTCTATCAGTTTGCATCACCTCAGTAACATTTTTTGATGCCGTAATAATCAAGATCTTTCTCGCATTGGTTAGGTTGGGAGTTGGAATACCAACAGCTGTGTATTTAATAGCTTTCGCCGGGGGATCCTCCAACACCAACAAGAATTTTTTATTCTCTAACAAAGGACAGATTTTTCTCACTACAACCTTCTTGTCCCACTCGTACTCATCTTCATTATCGTCAACCCTTGTTGTGTCAGATGATGGGAGATCCAATACTAGTTTCTCAATGATGATCATTTGCATATATCTCACGCTCAAATCACTTTCCCGTAGCATCGAAATCCATATCACAATGTCGATAAGGTGGCGATCCATCACTTCCTTCACAATATATTTCGTAGTCCTCCCTATTCCTTCTCCTCTCCATCCCATTATGGAAATCACTCCAATATCCACATCTGAGAAGCATTGCAAGGCTTCATTCCTGGCCCTCTGTATTATTTCGGAGCAGTTTTCGAATCCCCTCTTGAACATGTTATCATGAACTTGCATTTTTATTTTTTTTTCAATTTCTTTCTTCTTGAGATCAAACAAAAAAAAAGTAGTTAATTATTGTGGTGGCTCTTTGATATATTGGGTTAATTGTGTTAGTAGTTAAAGATAAAGATCAAATAAACAGAAGGAAGACTAGACTATAGGAAGAGCATTGCTTCATGAATTTAAAGTGCTAGATTCTTCGATACTTTGCATCAGCAAGAAGACATCATGACCAATATCTTTACCATATTGGGAAAAATTAATAAACAATTTGATTACATCTATATGAGTAGGAAACTATCAAAAATAGATATGGGGTTTTTAGCATATTTTTAAACTCATAGAGTCAACTTCAAACTCGATCAAGTTGACTCGAATTGAGTGTATTTCAAGGTGACTTGCCACCAAAATTATATGGAACCAACTCGTTGAGTCAGCTCAAAAAAGAACTTAGGCAGATCAGAAACTCGATTGAGTTATTTTTCTATATGTAAATTTTTTTTTTCTGGAGAATAAAAATTAAATATTTTATTTATTTTTGTAATAAATTTGAAGGAAAATAAGTAATCTAACCTAAATACTTCCAGTCTTCCACGTTTGGAAAATGTGCCATATGAGGGAAAATCTTGATGAGGTCACTCCAGCACTATTCTTAAAGTAGGGGTTCAACTTGGTCCGGTTCAAACCAAGAATCGAACCAAACCGATAGCTTTGGGTTGGAACAAGTTGTGCTTTGGTTCTGGGTTTAGAAAATGGAGAACCCATCAATTTGGTACGGTTCCGATTCAAGGTTTGTATAGAATCGAACTAAACCAAGAACCGAATCTTATAATATATTAAATAAATTTATTCAGTTATGTGTATTATTTTAGAAGTTAGGACATATATTAATGACTGCTTTAGGGAAAAATTAATGATATTTTTTAAGAATAGATTAATTATTTATTGTATAATTTTTTTGTTTATTATTATTTGTAATTAAAAATATGTTGCTCCCAACTAAGTTTATGGGATATTGGCTACCCATGGAACCGAACCAAACCAAAGCGACATTAGTTTGGTTCGGTTCTATTGGCATTTCAGTTCAGATCTAGTTCTTATTTAGTGGAACCGACCTATGTTGGTTCGATTCCAATTTAACCATAAATCGAATCGAGTTGCACCCCTATCTTAAAGTAATCCGCTGGCATAAGATATCAAGTAGTGATTCTTTTTATGCAAGGTCCTTCGGGTCACTTCTAGCCTAATTAAAGTAATTCCACAGACACAATGTATCAAGTGTTGTGTTGATTCTTATCTCATGCAAGACCCTTCGAGTCACTCTTACAATAAAGTAGACCTACACTCTTACCTTGAAGTAATTCATCGAATTAAGCATCAGGTCGACCAGGAACTAATCTAATAACTATAGCATCAAACTCTTATTGGGGGTTTTTAAGGATCTCAATATTAAGATCCAAACTCAATCGTGTAAAAATTGGATCAGTCTAAAAAAGATCAAACCCTACTTGATATATAAAATCTAAATAAACTTTAAATACATAACTATATTAGTGGTGTCAATGGGTACCCATTTACCTGAAATCGAAAATCCCAATTCTAGTTCCGTTTGTATTGGAATTGATTAGAGCCGGTCTAATATAGAACCAAACCAACATTAATCGAAACCATTAGGTTATATTCGATGGGTACTCGGAATCGATTTATTTTGTTATTTATTTTTATATTATACATTATTTAAGGTTTTCCAATATTTTAGAATTAACATACATCATGAGAAGTTCTTCAAATTTTTATATAAACTAAATATTGGAGTTTAAAATGGGTCATTTCTTTTTAAACTTATTACTTGTAAAGAAGATGAATTTTAATTTTCTTTGAAAAAATTCATTGAATCATATTTTTAGTGGAACAATTTTTTTTAATAATGATTTTGAAATACTGTATTCCTATTCGAGCTTTGAGAATTGGAATTGATGGGTATCCGTGATTTTTGACGGTTTCAATTTCACTTATTTTAAAATTGGAACCGGAACTGAAAAGATATAGTGGTTATGATTCTAATTTTCATAGGAACCAACCCATTGACACTCTTAAACTCTACATATAATAATTTATAGTGTTCCCCATATTTAATGAAATTGGGCTCCTATTAAATTAGGATATGGTTGATCCAAAACTGATCTGATAGATTATCAGAATCCAAATTTATTGGATTTGGGTCACTCTTGGCTTGTACTTAAAGTAATCATACAGACCTGACATATGAAATGGTGATTTTTTTCTTCTTCGAAGAGCTATTCTTTTCTTCATCCAAAACTCTCCACCTTTAAGGTCATTGCATCTATATACATTCTAGAATCAACATTTTGCCCAAAATTCGATTCTAGAATCCGATGTTATGTCTTGTTAAGTTTATAAAAGTGATTCTTCTAAGGAGAATCAGAAATTGGTTAAAATCATAAACAATGTAGGACCTATGGCCATGACTGGTCACTTTATACCCCTATCAACCCTCAAATATAGAGGAACTTGAGACATTTAAAAGGAAAAAAACACTTCTCATACTTAACTTGGTGCTATAATAGAAAAGACCTTATTTGCACTAGCTTACTATTATTAGTTGGGGCAATTGACTTGGTTCTAGTCTTGACTTAATTTTAGTTAAGAAATTGGCTTAGTTCAAGGTGATAAAGTAAAATTGCATCTTTTGATGAGACGGCTTAGTTGAGGTTTTTGAATTGTTCTTGTCTAATAAGATTGGAATTTTCAGGGAATCTCACTTTTAAATTTTGAGAAAATTGATAAAAAATTAAACTAGAACAATTAGTAAGTCAGCATAATTATCCAAATGAAATCAGACATCATCCAAAATCTGAATCGACAAGGATAATGTTCAGAAAAAAACTGTAGTAGTAACAAAATAGTAGATTCTAATATCCAATAAACTCTTGTAAAGTTAATAAAAATAAGGAATAATGCTGAAGTGACCTTTGGCTGGAACCTCATATCGCAATACTTCTTGATGTGAAAGTGTATTAGAACCATAAATGCTTTTCATCGAGATATGAGTGAAAAAGCATCTATGGTTCCTAGCCACTTTCACGTCAAGAAGTGCGAAATGAGGTTCCAGCTTGAGGTCACTCCAGCACGACTCAAAAATAAGAGTCGTGTTAGAGTGACCTCAAAATTGCACCTCATAGCACACATCCTGAAGCTAAAGTGAAGAGGAACCATAGAGGCCTTTTGACTCGTATCTTGATGAAATGTATTGATGGTTCATACTCACTTTCACGTCAGGATGTGCGATATGAGGTACAATCTTGAGGTCACTTCACCATTATTCTAAAAAATAATTAGAAAATGTATACCAAATAAACATAAATTCGGGCAATACCAAAATCTATAACTTTAAAAAAAATTATCTAAAAGGGCAGTACATAATTCAATCGAGCCTGAAGACTCACAATTGTGCATGACCTTGACTCAATGTAATGGTTCATCTCAAAATAGTGGAAGTTATTGGGCGAAAAAAGAGGCTATTTTTTTTTTTAAAAATAAATACTCAGAGAGAGATGATTCAAAATAAAATATAACGAATGCGTAAAGAAGTTACGTTGAGTTAATCGTTCACTAATAAATAAGTCATACGATTTGGTTTCATATATACATGACTCTCAATTAATGAGACCTACAAGGATTTTTCATAATAGAGCTCCCAACCGCCAAAAGTGAGTCCTAATAAGCCCAAACGATCACATAAAACTAATGTTATTAGATAGTTTCTCAGGACTTCTTTATTCAAAATCATGCACGGTTCTATGTCTCTCCGTGTGCTAGTAGATTAACTCTAGACCTATTGCATATAATTATTGCAGGCTAACCATGCACAAACATAGTTAAGGATCCTGGTAGAGGGACTTTTTTCTAAGTAGTCCCTAAGTTTTAGGCAGTCTTTTAATTGTCCATTTAGTAAAATTTTCTTTTCTTCATGGTTCTTGGACCTCATCTCACGTTATAATGTCTTTGAATGACTCAAACTACCTTTTTCTCATCTTCTTTACTTAGTTAGGTTTTCCAATGATGACTGCGATAATTTTCAACGATCTTTAATCATGAACGGAGAATGATATTCTCTTAATTTTGAACATTTAGACGTATTTTTTTTTCAATGTTTCATTTAAAAAATTAAGAACGAATTTGAGATTCTAATCTTTTTTATGATTACATTGTAACTTTTGACTTGCAATTATGTTATATGCATTTTGGTTATTTCGAGATGATTTACTAAGTATCGAAGTCGAAAAAATGAAAAAAAAAAATAAAAAAATAGTTCACATTATAGTGTCGAGTTCAACATTTAATTACTTAGTATCGAACTCACTCCTTAGTGTCAAGTTCACTACTTTTTATTGTCTAGTTTAACATTAAATTAATATCGAGTTTCACAATATTTTCATTAAAAAAATCATTGAATTCGATAGTAATTAAATATTGAACTAGACAATAAAAAGTGATGAACTCGACACTATCAAAATGATCGAGATTTTTCTTTTTTTTTTTAGTTCGATACTAGGTAAATATCGAAAATATATAAATTATATTTGTAAATAAAAAATTACAACATAATCATAAAAAATTTAGAATCTCGAACTTCATTCTTCATTTTTTCATATTATAAATCATCAAAATAAAAAAATAAAAAAATTGTCTAAATGTTCAAAATTGAGAGAATATTTTTCCCCATTCATGATTCATGATCAAAGATCGTCAGAAATGATCGCAATCACCATTGGAAAATCCATCTATATGAACAGGGGCGGAGCTAGTGGGGGCAATTGCCCCCACAAAACTTTGAGACACCCTTATATTTTTAACTAATTACATGCCCCATTTTTCCCTACTCCCTCACCTCTCTCCCCATTTGCCCCCACACCCTCATCTCCCTCCAATTCCCCCCCCCCCCCCACCCCCACCCCCACCCCCACCCCCACCCCCACTACAAGAAAATATGGCTCCGCCAAGAAGATGAGAAAATGATAGTCTAGATATTTCAAAGGCATTAAACATGTGAGATGTGGTTAAGGGATTATTAAGAAAAGAAAAAAATTACTAAATAAACTATTAAGCCCAAAACTTAGGGGCTATTTGAATAAAAATCCCTCCACAGATACCTTTAAGAAATTTTCCCATAAAGAAGGGATCCAAGATTGTTCTAACTTAATGTGATATCTATTTACCATATATGTGTCTATTATGAAAGATCTAAAGAGGAGCTTTCAATTGGAGCATATAAAAGAGAGAATATGACACATGTCAATACTAACTCCATAATGCCGTCAACAATAAAGAATATACGATTGTAGAAAAAATAAAATGAAAAAGCATAATTCATTTAATAGAACCTAAATATATTTGAAGAACAAAAACAAAGTTTGGATTTGAGGCTTCAGTTAGGATAAGATAGTATCTTCGTTTAGGTTACATTCATCATTCATGATCAAAGATCATAAAAAATGATTGCAATCACCATTGAAAAGCCTAACTATGTGAAGTTGATGAGAAAATGGTAGGTTCGGTATTTCAAAGGCATTATACACATGACATGAGGTCCAGAGACTATTAATATAAGAAAAATTTACCAAATGCACTATTAAGAGACCATCCAAGACTTAAGAATTATTTATTAAAAAATCCCTCCGCCAAGGTTCTTTAAGTAATTTTTCATTGACATCAACGCCAAGAAATTAAAAACAAAGAAGAGTGAAAATATTTATGTTCAACCAATTTTTTTTTTTTTGGCAAAGTCATTTACGTGAAAAGTAAACAATTAATAAAATGGAGGAAAAAACCAGAAATTTCTTGTCATATGGTTAAAGATGAAGGATTTCTAGGGGAATCATATATGGAGTTGGCAAAAGATTGAGATTATGAGAATATTTTGGTCATTTCAGTTAGTCTCTAACAGACGATCATGGTCAAGGAATATATCTGGGGGTATCTCAAATATTTATCAAAATTCGGAGGTGTACATCTAAATTACCCTTTTTTATTTTACTTCCCCATTTCCATCCATGCTCTCTTGGCTCGTGTTTTTTCCTCTCGAAACTGCGAAGTGAATCAAAACCAGTTTCTTCTGCAATCCATCTTCCAAAAGGATTACTCGCCGTTTTAGAGAATCTCACTTGATTTTATCGTAATTCAGATTCGCACTCTATAACATTTTGAATTGCTACAGACACCCATTGCCTCCACCGAAAAAGGTTTGTTTTCTGATCTGGATCTGTTATTTCTCCATTTTTTTCACTCTAGATTTTGATTAAATTTGAATGTTTCTCTTGATTTTGTTCTTAATTGAAATACCAGATCAATGTTTAAAACCCTAGGGGTTTCAATTTAGAAGTTATGGATTTGAATCTCAACATGTGTTTTCGTGTTTGTTTTCTTCTTCACTTGAATACCAGGTGCCGAATTGTGATAATTTTTCTCTTTAATTGTGAAAGAAAGTTCTGAAAATGAATGTTGTTTTAGGGTTTTGAAAATTAGAGACCCAGTTTGATTTTCATGACTTCGTATACGCTAATATTCACAATGTTATTTATCTTTGTTCATATATATTGACTGGAATGTAGTTTTGTCTTTCGAGGAAATCTCCAAGTTGAGATTTAAGAGAGTATTGGATCTCTACCCAATGTATAGTGTAGTTTAGAGCATAATGACAAAATTCTCCGATTATTTGAAAAAGTCACGATTAGTTCGCAATTCTTTTAACTGGCAATTTAATCTGGAATTATTTGCAAAGTTTTGAAAATTACATTTTTTTATATTATGTTTACTATGAAATTTTGTTTAATAATATATATTTTTATAATATAAACTTTTTAATTTAGTTACTATTAGGTTTAGTAGATGAATTATACACCTCTATATACATAATAGTATATATTTTTAATTTTCCTGATTTTTTTATGAATTTTCCTGATTTTTTTATGAATTTCCCGAATTTTTTTTTTTGAATTTTTCCTTTGCCGAATTATTCCCAACACCAACTTCGTCACTATGGTTTAGAGATGAGCCTTTACTCCATGTTTTATAAATCAGCACATATGATGACCTGATTGGTGCTACAATGGAATTTTAATTGTTTCAATTTTTATTTTTATTTTTTATTTTTATTTTTATTTATAATTGAGGGTGCTATTTGGTTTCTTCCTAGTATGCTGGGAAGCACCTACTATAATGTCACAATTTTTGACTTATATGCCAATTGTTTGGGTTTTAATTGTTCATGTTTGGCCCTTTGGACCCATTTTTATGGGGCATATGGGGACCCATTTTGGAAAAAGGTCTCTATTGTGATCTTGAAATTTATTATGAGTGATCGATCTTATAACTTAGTTTTGAATGAAAAATAATGCCTCAAACCAACATCCTTGAAATTGGTTTTTTGTTCATTTTCTTTAGTTCCATGTCGTGATGCCAAGTCGGGGGCTAGGTTCTAGATTGGGTTACAGGACTTGGTCCATGGGGTTGTGGCCCATATATGGTCTTTGTCTAAGATGATTGGTTATTTTTTGTCAAAAGTTCAATTATCTTTTATTAAAAAAAATCGTTATGTCCTTGGATTTTCAAATTCCACTATGTACTAAATTAAGTTTTATTTTACCCATGTTGTAAAGAACGGAGAATAATGGCAATCTCTCACTTTAATTCCTTACCAATTTACTAATTGGGTGGCTTTTGTGGGACACATGTGATGGGGACATCAAAGCTTGAAGAATAGATTTTATGTTTATTTATTTTTATGTTTTTTGGGCTTACTTTCATATTTTATTGGCTTATGATCTTAGTATAATGTTTGGGGGTAGTTTGGTAACTTTAGTATGTATTTTATTTAATTTTATGAGGGTCAAAAATTTAGGAGAGATTAAGTTGTGAAAATTAGAGTTTTATTAATTTCTTTATTTGGTATTTTAGTTTTATTAGGATTCTTAGATTGATTTTCTTTATACATGGATTGTATCAGGATTTATTGACAGAGAGTTTGATAAATAAAGAATTAGTTTCTTGCATGAATTTTCTTGATATGATTTCTCCATTGTTCTTAGTGCGATTCCAAGGTTTTATCCTTCTATCTCTTATCTTTCTTTTCTTTTAATTTTTCTCATTATTGATTTTCTTGAATTCTTGATTCTTGAAACCTACAAACCTTAATCCTTAATCCTTAACATTACAAGCATCAACCTTAACCCTATAAACCCAGATCCCTTATCGTAATTGCAAAATGTTGTAATTAAACCTCACAACCAAACTGATGAGGACATCACATGCATACCCTTCAGAGTGTTCCAAAGTAGAAAAAGATACTTAGATTCATCGTGGATGGACAGAGTATGAACGTGAAGTTTATGGACGAGCACCGTTGGATCTTTATTGGGTCATCATATTTCATGTTTTTATTTAGTTTATGTTTATGAGTTTATTTTAGTGTTTAGGATGAGTATTTGGAATTATTTTCATGTTTTATTAGCCTATGGTGTTAGTATAAAGTGTTTAGGTGCAATTTGATAACTTTATATTGATTTTTTAATGAGTTTTCATGGTCTGAAAAATTCAAGGGAAATAAAGTTACGGGATTGGGACATAGATGGTATTTCTTCTTTTGTTTTATTAAGTTATTTTAAGTTTTATTTACTACCATTAGATCTTCTTATTTTAGTTGGATGGTTGAGATTAGATTTAGGGTTTAGAGAACATTATAAATACTTGCTTCTTACTGTAATTTTCTTTAATGATGAATAAAATTGATATTAGAGTTTTGATATTCCCATTAATAGTGTGGTGTGAGGCCATTTTGGAGTGAGTCTAAGGTAACATTTGTTTTCTCTATCAATTTCTCAATCGAGGTGGGTATTTTTTATTTATTTATTAACATCTTCTTTCTCATTTTTCTTATTAAATTTCTGTTTTGAACCCCTAAAACATCCATAAATCCTACCCAATCCATTCTCTAAACCAAAATCCCATCTACATTCTCTCCTCTGTTGAAACCTAACCCTATACCCATAAAAACTTGACCTAACCTTTCCCTACTCGAACCACATAATTATTTACCACCCAAAATTCTAATTACCTTCCATTTTTTTAGCTTACAATTTCTCCAAACATTGTTAATTTTCTGTCCCCATAAATCAACACTACTTATTTAGCTATTTTTGCATTAAAGAGCCTAGAAATTTGTTTTGAACATCTAACTGAAACCTTAAGCTAGAGGAAGGCTTATCTTCCATTGGAACCTATTGTTAGTACTTGAATAACTATTACTGTGAGATTGTGATGAACCTTAGGATTATTTTGATTATCGCTTGGATTTTCTTACATATCCATGAATGTATGAGCTAATGATTTATATTTGCATTTCTTATGTTAATTCAGTCTAATCTCAGATTTATCATCCTAGGGTAACATTCATGATCATGCATCATCCTAAACTTTTAAAGTAATTTTTTGTGGTTCAAATCCTTAACCCAAATCCCCTAACCCCACCCCCCGTATTCATCTTCTTCCCTCATCATCCTGCATCAACATGTCTCTCGTAGATTAATTGGTTTTTTGCCACAAAAGTCTATAAATGGCTTTTCATCGTCTATAGTTTTAGAGAGACACAGAGAGAGAAAATCACAAACTATATCATTTTTTCTTTGATTTATTTGATCTCACTCTTTTGCATTCTTTGCTAGTGATCTTTTCATTTTTTTTTTTTTTTTTTTTTTTTTTTGAGTGCATTTTCATCATGAAGTTTGTAGACTCCTTATCAATGGTGCTAGTTGAAAAAGGCGTAGATCATTGGGTGTTGGGAGGTGACCATGGATCTTGACAACATCATCTCAAGGAGAATAGAGGAAATATTCAAAATAATTCTTAGATTTCCAAATTGGGGCTATTTATGTACTATTTTTGGTAGGAGCTTTTGTAGTAGATCTAAAGTGAGATTTGAGGTTTCTAGGGACTGCAAATGGGTGCACTGATGTTTTGTTAGGCCCTCCCTTTTGGGTTGCATAAAATTGAGTTGGGGAATGAAGTCAAATTTTAATGTCTCTTAATTCTCAAAGATTTAAGATCCATTATTTCACTATTATGCTTGGAGGATTGGCACTTCTTTGTTTTTGTTGCAGCTTGAGAGAGCTGGCGATGTAGTAACCAATGGAGAACCAATCTCAGAAAGATTTCTAAGCTTTGTTTGGATCAAATACAATTTCAACTACTGATAAAACAAATGAGGCTTTTATTTGAAAGTTCTAATTTTCAAATTGAACCTTGAACTGTTTACCTTCTTGATTGATGGTGTTGAAGAAGTTCCAAACCTATTATTTGAACTAGAGGGTTAATCTCCGTGCTTCCAATGATTCCAATGAGATCAAAAGAAGCTCATAAGTTGTTTTATTGACAACCAATGGTGGAATCACTTCATTAATTTTTTCTCATGGAGTATGAAAACTAGGGGAGTCGTCTAAGTCTTCACTCTTGTCTCGATTTTTGTCCTATATTCATGCGCAAACTCTTTTATCCATAGGATTCAAGTTCAACTTTAAAAAGAAAAAAACCTCTTGGCTTAAGCTTGGAGGAATATACTTTATAGTGTTGCCACCTTGGTGGAGTACATGTTTCAATTTGACGAAGCCTTCAAGTCTTCGTGATTTTGATGTTGGGGGGGAGATAGAGGCTTGGGTATGATTAGCCCCTACTAAATGCTTGAAACTATGTTTAGTCTTTGCTAAAGTGAACATTAGGTTTATCCCCTTAGAAAAAAGTCACCGTCTTTGATTGCCCGTGAACAACAATGATTTTAGCTAGAAAAAACTAGTAATGCCTCATTATTTTTTATAATGACAAAAATGTCCTTAATATAACAATACAGACGAACAACTCTTCTGGTATTATCCCTCATCTCTCTTTACTCATATCTTTTTTTTCTCTCTGTAGTGTGAACTCACCTCTCTGTATCCCCCAACAATTTTCCGACTAAGACATCCATCGATCTAAAAGGTAATGATTTCATGTGAACTTGACTTTTTCAGTCTTGGAAAAGTTGGTTTTGTTGTACTCATAATTTCTATTTTTCATTACTTGGATTGCTTCATTGGATAAAAGCTTTAGAACAGTGTAGGCACGTGGATTTTTGTGGGAATCTCATAGCTACTTGGTATGGAGTTGCCACCGTTCTTTTAGTTCAAGGGTGTGAATGGTCATCCAATTTTTTAAAACATCCAAAAAAAAAAAAGACTCATAATTGGTCTAAGCCAAAAGATTTGGATAAGGAAGTTCATTTAAAGTAGCGGAAATTGTAAGGTCTTTTTTTCTTACGAAAGTACCTTAGCTTTGCCATCTTTGAGAAAATTCAGTAGTAATATTAAAAATTCAATCATGTATGAGTCTTAATTTTATTATTATTAATTATTTATTTTTTTATTTTATTTTTTGGGGAGGGGGGGTTGGTTATTGAGAACTTAGATAATCCAATTGAAGATGGATAACTTCCATTCATACCTCGTTTCATTAGAAGAAATTCAAAGGATGCATGGAATTCTAATTGGAATGCAAATTTTTTACTCAAATGAGGGGGGGGGGGGGGGGGGGGGGTTTATTGAGAACTTAGATAATCCAATTGAAGATGGATAACTTCCATTCATACCTCGTTTCATTAGAAGAAATTCAAAGGATGCATGGAATTCTAATTGGAATGCAAATTTTTTACTCAAATGACCTTGGATGCCTAATGTGTGTGTACAAGAAATGGGAAGTAAATAACAAAAAGAAGCAATGAGAGGAATCTCATGCCATGTTAATGAAGTTGTGATCATTCTCATATTGGAGGTATTTCATAACTCAGGCCTTTTGAAGCTATGTAAAATACATGAGCTCATGAGGTTTATGTGTTACACTTTAGGCTATAAAAGTACCTTCTCCATGCCGACATTTCTAGAAACATTGAACTTGTTTTTCCCTAGAATATGTATGATTATTTGTTTGCTCAACATGGATCTGGTTTGGTGTAATTGACATTTGTGTGCTATTTTTGGAACATTAACTTATCAAACTAATAAATAAATAATCTTTTGAAGATAAACTTCACTTGCAACATGCATGAAATGGAGCTAGGTAGGGTGGTCCTAAAAAAGGTTACAATGAGAAGGATTGTTGAAGAATCTTCATATGAGATAGTAATATATATTATGAAAATAAATTTCACTTTTGGATTGAATAGTTGAAATTAGAGATATCATTGGTTTACTTAACTATGATGACCTTTTAAACATATATGTTAATGTGCTCCTTTTTTTCTTTAAATGATTTTTATAAAAATACTTTCTAAAAAATGGGGTCCTAATAGATAACGAATGCATTGTTTCCAGAATTAGATCTAGTCGCCCAAGAGAGGTTTGTAAGATCACTTAGAAAATTCATATGATCATGTGAACTGAAACGTTTTAGAATTCTTGATGGTCGGATGGGTTTTGGAAATTTATGGATCAAATGGATAATGAAGTGTGTGGCATCCTCTGTTTTTTTTTTCCCCAATCCAATTGAATGACTAGCCAGTTGGATATTTCAAGAGTTTTAGGTATCTCAGGCAAGGAGATCCCATTTCCTTATATCTTTTTGATATTTTAGGGGAGTCATTAGGAAAATTAGCATCCAGGGTAATTGGGTTGACTTGGATGGGTTTTCAATGGGTGTTGGGACTTGTATTGCTTTGAAGCAGTGCTTGGCCTTGCCGTAATTTTCTCCAAAAGAGAGGTCTTTGGGGTGGGGTGTCATTCTTGATATGGTGGGTTTAGTTGTGGTGTTGGATTGTAAGATGAGGATGTTTCGTGCAACATGTCTAGGCTTACCCCTAGGCACTACTTATAACCTGAGACTGGTTTGGGACTGTGTCATCAAGAGTGTGAGTTCTAGGTTAGGATCCTATAAGTAAAAGTTTTTGTTGAATGGAGGCAAATTAATCTTGATGAAAGAATCATTGCTACCATTCCGATGTACTTTTTGTTGTTTTCCATCCCTATGTACATGGAGAGGCATTGGGATAAGCTTATTAAAGTTTTGTGTTCTATGGCATTACTTGTTTAGAGAGTTTAGAGGTATCTTTTTTAAGGATCTAATCTTTCGATGGGCTTTGGTTTATCAAGGCAATAATTAGTCTTCTTCTGTTTCCCTTGGAGATCATCTCGTCCTCCCATTAATAAAGTGGTTTCATTTATTAAAAAAGAAAAGCATGTTAGGGATTTCTTGTGGAATTGAAAAAGGAGGGACACACAATTTTCATTTGGTGAGTTGGAGGTCTGTTTGTGTCCCAAAAACGAGGGGGTTAGGGATTAGGTTCATTCTTTTAATAGTACTTTCCTTTCAGAGAAATGATTATGGAGATTTGGAGTTGAGTTGAATAGTTTGTGGGTGCTGGAGGTCAAAGCTAAGTGTGGTTCTTTTAGTTTCGGGATAGAAAGCGGCCCAGTATCGCATATTATGGGTGTAGTTTTGGGAGGATTGTGGCGAGTTACCTCTTAAGGCTCAATCTGGCAATCTTTATGCTATTTTAGATAATAAAAAAGTTCCTAGGTCCAAAATTTATGATTTGGTATGGAGTTATCTCTTGGAATTTTGGATTTAGGAGGAATTTCAATGACCGGTTGGTTGACTCTTTGGCATCTGTAATCGGATATCCTTTTGAAATCCAAATTGATTCATCAATTGAGGATGCTCTGCTCTAGCCTAAGAGTAGAAGTGGTTTATTTTTTGTCAAATCATTTTATCAATCTCTATCTTTCTCATGTGGTCCCTTCCCCACGTCTTTAATTTTGGGGGCAAAAATTCCATTCAAGGTGTTTTTTTTAATGAGACAGTTTCCTTAGACAAGATTCTCATTGTGGGTCATCTTATTATCAGGGGCTATTCCTAATGTAAAGTTTTGTTCTGTTGGTGAATCAGTCACCCACATTCTTAACCATTGCCGTTTGGTAAGGAAATTTAGTTGAACTTCACTCCTAACGTGTATTGAGTGGGTTTTCTCCAAATTGGATGCCCTTTTCCAATGTTCGGGGCTTCATCTACCTTCATATTGTGTAAGAGAATTCAATGGAGCATACTTCCATTTGCTATTTGCTAGGGAATTTGGAAGAGAAGGAATAGGCATGTCTTCGAAGGAAAGGAGATAGTTAACTGTCAATGAAGTCATCATAAGCATTTTGGGTTTGTTGTATTTCTGGTGTAAGTTTTTTAAGGAATTTAGGGTTTCTTTTTTGAGGACTTCCTTTTTAGGTGGGAGGAGAAAATGGCAAAGGACGAGAAGGATTAGTTTTTTCCAATTCGCTCTCGGGTAAATCTTTCTCTTAATAGATCTCTTCTTATTCCGAATATTTCCTTCAGGGAGCACTCATAAATTGTGCTACGTGATTTACAGCAAAGGATATATCAGGCCTAGTGAGTGTAAGATATTGTAAAGCTCCAATTACCTGCCGGAACTCAGTAGGATTAGAAAGTTGAGCACCGTCAAGAGTTTTGATTATTGTGGTATCCCATTAGGCTCATTTGTTTGGTTGTTTTTTGGTTCTCTTTTTCCCTTTTGTGGCTTTTTAATGAAATCTCTTTCATCTATCAAAAAGGAGGAAAAAAAAGGTTGGAGGATTGTCTTCATACACCTAAGACACAACAATAGTTCTTTGTTAATCTTCCCTCGCTTAAAAGAACTAATGTATATCTACTTGTTATATCATTGGATATCTCCAAAGTGTGTGTTTTTTTTTTTTTTTGGGTACATGTGTAGATTCTTTATATATTTATTTTCTTACTTGAATTTTAAAAACAGTTTGATTTAGATATTTACTGAAGCATATAGTACAATACATAGGTATACATGTTTTTTGGGCTTTGGCCTTGCCACAGGTGCCGTGTCAAAGACCTCAGATTTGTGTCATGTTACTTAGTCCTTTGCTGATAGAACTTGCTTTCAGTGTTTATCTTTTGTTTGATCTGATGTTGTTTATTTACTTATTTTCTATGATATTGCAGAAATGTATGAGAATGCGGGAGGCCAGACTGGGGTACCAAGACCCCCATTAAACCCCCAGCCTGACCCATTTGGGAATGCATTCTATGGAGCTGGTTCAGGACTCATCCGAGGTGGATTGGGTGCATATGGAGAAAGAATCTTTGGTTCAAGCTCTGAATATGTGCAAAGCAATGTATGTAGCATGTGGAGGGTAGACATCACTATATGGGAACAACAAAACGAATATAATACATTCTTTTGACATATGTTCAAAATATTTGGCACTTGGCTTTATATTATAAATTATTGCTGATAGATTAGGAGTACTTCCATGTCCTTGAGGAACACAAGTAGTGGTCTACATCACGTTAGAAAACATTTGCTTCTGACTCCAATCTGGGATGTTATATCATTGCATGCCATCACAGCCCAAAATTTTCATTTTTTTTCCCTTTCATGTTCCAATGACCTTGTTCTTTCTAGTTGTCCCGTTAAAAGA
The DNA here is from genome assembly GCF_017979445.1 of Akebia trifoliata. Classification (NCBI taxonomy): domain Eukaryota; kingdom Viridiplantae; phylum Streptophyta; class Magnoliopsida; order Ranunculales; family Lardizabalaceae; genus Akebia; species Akebia trifoliata. The sequence goes on along the minus strand of NC_141375.1, from coordinate 23,663,102 downwards.
ACTTGATCAGATGGCTGAGGTCGTCTGATTGAAGGGTTTTATTTTTTGGGTGGTGGGGTTTCTTTTGGCTGTGGCCTGCATTCCTTTAGCAAACACCCATATGAACGTGGGATGCAAGGCACAATTCTTGATTAATATATGGAAAGGCGTTCTTATTCACAATTTTTTATCTCATGAACAGATAAGCAGGTATTTTTCTGATCCTCAGTACTATTTCCAAGTGAATGACCAGTATGTGAGGAACAAATTGAAAGTTATACTGTTTCCGTTCTTACACAGAGTAAGCAATTACTCATTCTATCTTCTGTTTTGGCGATTTTTCTTTCTTACAAGTTACAGAATGTCATGTCTCACTTTTGACCTTTTTGTCAGGGGCATTGGACAAGGATAACCGAGCCAGTGGGGGGCAGATTGTCCTATAAGCCTCCAGTCTATGACATAAATGCTCCAGATTTATACATCCCTTTCATGGCATTTGGTACCTATGTCGTTCTCGCTGGCTTCTCGTTGGGTCTTTTTGGAAAGTGAGTGAACATATTTGAGCTTTATAAGAATTCCTTCTTACAAAACTTGTCTCTTAACTGTTTTCATAGTGAGCTTATATTGTCACACCAAATTTTTATAACACAATTAATAAGATGCCAAAAAGGGGGTTCTAAAACAAAAGGAAAAAAGGAAGAGGGAGAAGTTGTGATAACAATCTGACAGGAGCCAACCTTATATTTCTTCCTCGGCTCTCACATCTCTCTCATAACCATTGGTTTAGAGCTTGAAGGGTTTTTTTCACCTGTGTAGAAACCCAAATCAAAGAGCTTTGTCATGAAAGAAGAATTGGAAACGGGTACAGTCATTAAAAAATAGAATGGTTATCTGCACCCAATACACTATATAATTTCATTAAAGTTTACCCGTGCCAATAGAGGCATGGGCATCCTCTTTGGGGTTAAGGGGTATGAGAGAAGGCAATAAATTTTGAGGGGTATTATTGAAAAATTAATAGAAGAAGAAAGGCAATACAGCTGGAGGGGTATTTTTGGAATAGGGATAATAGAGGAAAGGCAATAAAGTTTGAGGGTATTCTTGGAAAGGAAGGTAGAAGAGGAAAGACAATAAAGTTGGAGGGCATTCTTGGAAAGAAAGAGAAGACGAAAGACAATAAAGTTTTTCTCGAGATTTATATCGAAGTCAAATTGTAACTCCTCTTTATGTGGGGGATTAAGGGAGTGGACCACCATTGTGTTTTATTATATAGATTATTGAGTAAGTCTAGCCTTACTAACTTAGTAAGATTAGGGTCGCCGATCTCACCTTGTGGCATTCAAGGACAAAATTCTATGAAATTTTTAAAAAGAACTTAAAAGAGATTATTTTTCACCATTAGATTTCAATTTAAAATTTGGGAATTTGGTGAGATTGTAGCCATTTATTTTCAAAACCTTGGATCAAGTCCAAAAAAAAAAATAATGGATTTTTTTTTTGATAAGTAAAAGAAGTTATATTAACAACCGGCCAAGATGGCCGATCAAGCGAGATCAATACAGTTCAGACGCTACTCTCTCGTAATGCTACAAACCTAATCCCACCTCCCTACAAAATCAGCAAAGAACACCCCTTGAAACTCGTCATACACTTTTGACCACACAAATCTGCCACCCAGTACATCGAGAATAAGGTCTGTGGCACTCATGTCCTTCTCCTCAAATATCCTTCCATTACATTCCTTCCACGCGCACCAACAAATAACGAAATGGGTGATGCTCCACAACACCCTCTTCAGACCCTCAAACGAGTATCTAACATGTAACCAAGAAGCAAATAGGTCGCATGTAGTAGCCGGTGCACAAGAGGACACTCCGAATAAACCCAAGAAATGTGCCCAAACCTCTTGTGCTACCTTACAATGAATTAGGAGATGACTTGCCGATTCCTCATCATTGTAGCACATCACACAACAATTAGTAGTACCAAAGCCCCTTCTCATCAGTAAATCTATCGTTTGGATTCTGTCCAAGACAGCCGTCCAGATAAAAAAGCCCACCTTAGCGGGCACCTTAGGTCCCCACACCACTACCTCCGAAAAGGAACATGAATCAGTCCCAACCAATGATCTATAAAAAGACCTTACTGAGAATACCCCTTCCTTAGTTATTTGCCACCTTCTCTCGTCCTTTTGTTCTACGTCGATGTGAGTCAAGCAAATTCGGTTTAATAATCTACCTACCTCTTGGACTTCCCAATCGTTAAAGTCCCCACAAAACCCAAGATCCCAAGACCAAGATCCATTAATGCAATGCCTGAAACTTGTGATTGGTTGACCTTTCTTCAAGAAAATTGAGTAAAGAAGTGGGAGCTCAGTCTCAAGAGGTCCAAGGCCACACCATCCATCTTCCCAGAATCTAACTCTGTCTCCTATACCTATTTTGAAACTAGCTCTCAATCTGAATTCCAGTAACACTTTGAGAATACTCTTCCAAACTCCACAGCCGTATGATGCTCTTGTCATTCTACTCTCCCACCCACATTTGTTCTCCCCAAACTTAGCCGCGACGATCCTCCAAAAACTATTTCTCTCCACCTCAAACCTCCAAATCCATTTTCCCAATAATGTCGCATTCATCACCCCAAGCCACTTAATTCCAAGCCCTCCCTTTCTCCTTAGTCACAACCTTCCTCTGTACCAAGTGGTGCTTACGATCCTCTTTTCTATCATGCCAAAGAAAATCCCTGATCATCTTATCTAGTTTCAACTCCACGTTGTTAGGCAACTGTAGCAAAGAAAGGAAATAAACGGGAATGCTTGAGAGAACACTCTTAATAAGAGTCACCTTGTCTCCCTTTGAGAGGTATTTGGCTTGCCAAGACGCTAGTTTTCTGCTCATTCTTTCCAAAATCGGGTCCCACATCGTCAAGGATTTATAGGGAGCACTCAAAGGAAGGCCTAAGTACGTTGTGGGGAGGCTTTCCACCTTCCATCCCAAAGAAGCCGCTAAAAGATCTAGATTTAAAACCTTGCCAACTGCAAATACCTTACTCTTCTTCATGTTCACCGGGATACTCGGGGTTGCTTCAAAACAACTAACCAAACCATTGAATCTTCTTCTTTGTTCCTAGTTCCACATCCAAAAACATTAGTGTCGTCTGCGAATTGAAGATGCAACACAACTGGCTCATTATTACCCACTGTTATCCCCACACGCCACACCCCGCTCCAACATCCTCCCTAAAGTTTTTGCACAATAATAAAAAGGAACAATGAAAGGTGGTCACCCTACCTCAAGACTCTCGAGCTCCTAAAGAACCCCTCTGGATTCCCGTTAACAAGGATTGAGAAGGAGGCCAATAAAATGCATTTATGGATCCAACCAATTCATTTATCATCTTCTGCAAGAGGAAAATCAGAAAATCCCAGTTAACGTGATAATACACCTTCTCGAGGTCTACTTTACACACCACACCCACCTTCCCGGACTTCAATCTGGAATCGATAAATTCATTTGCCACAAGAACTCCATTTAGCATTTGTCAGCCTTTAACAAAAGCACCTTGGTTGGGACTATTTACATTAGCTATAACACATGTCAGTCTATTGGTCAACAAGTTAGAGATGATCTTATACAAAGTATTGATCAAGCTTATGGGCCTCAACTCTTTGATGTCTTCTGTTCCAAATATCTTTGGGATCAGCGCAATGAACGTGCAATTGGATCCGAGATCCAGGAAAGCCTCTCTAAAAAAAATCCTCTGCTACCAACATGAAGTCATTCTTGATTATCTCCCAACATACCTTGAAAAATTCAATAGGAAAACCATTAGGCCCTGGCGCTTTCTCATTTTCCATACTTTTAATGGTTGTCCAAACTTCTTCTTCATCGAACGGTCTCTCCAACCATCCTCGCTGATTACCTGAGTTTTTCCATGAAATCTAGAAGACTGCACTGTTGGATTGACAATTTGGTAATTCATTTGACCTCAACCAACCGTAGTAAGATTTGTAATCTTACTAATTTAGAGTAACTCCAACACGTCTTCCAAAACCTCTTTCATTTCCCTCAACTGCCATTTTAGAGGGCAGAATCCACTAGATGGGTCTCCAACACAGTCTTCCAAAACCTCTTCCATTTTGGAATTTAAAGTTTCAAACTCCAAAATGGAAGACATGTACTACTGCTCCATTTTTTTGGCTCCAAATTTTTTGAGACCGTTGGTTGAATTTTGGTGGCTCTTAACTTTAAATTGAATAACAAATATCATCATTTTGGACAACACGATTGGAGTGCAAACACCTTGAATATCCAAAATGATCAGATGTTCCATTATGGAAAATCAAAGTGGAGTTTCCCCTTGGAGTTGTTTTTAGTAAGGAAAGAGTTTCTCTAGATTATTTAACGTGTTATAAAAAAGTTGGTGTGGTAATATGATCTCTATCTCTCTCTCTCTCACACAAACACTTTGGCTGTCATGTGATGCAGGTTTAGCCCGGAAGCTTTAAGTCTGCAATTCACAAAGGGACTACTTGGCTGGTTTTTCCAGGTCCTTTTGCTTAAGGTTTTATTGTATTCACTCGGGAGTGGGGAGGCACCATTATTGGACATTGTGGCATATGCCGGGTATGCTTTTACGGGGATGTGTGTTGCTGTTCTTGGGAGGATCATGTGGACCTACTCATATTATTTCCTAATGCCATGGACATGTCTGTGCATGGGAGTGTTCTTAGTGAAGACCATGAAAAGAGTCCTTTTCGCGGAGGTGAGGAGTTATGATTCTAGCAGGCATCACTATCTCTTGCTTTTCATGGCTTTAGCCCAGTTTCCATTATTCTTCTGGCTTGGTAGTGTTGGAGCTTGAATTTTGATTTTGTGCTGTTTGTTCTTGGGCTTTCTCCTCGGAAACAGTGCAACAATGCTGTGTTGGTAGTAGTTTTAGTTACATTTTAAGACAGTCTAGCTATTCGAGCTGACTGCATTGGTGGGTAATCAGGAAGTTCTGTACCCATGCCAATGGGATTTTCTGGGATGGGCCATACTTGTATAACTTCAGTTCAAATTGCTTGCTCAACTGCATTTTATACTATACTATGTTCATTTGCTGGACTTGTACTAAGAGGTTCATTCTCACAAATACTATATTTGGACTTCATTTTATATGTTCAAACCATCTTAAATGACTTCATTTACTTTATTTATTGGTTAGTATGCTTTGTTCACTTTTAGTATGGTTTCTATCGTCGTCTTATTATATTCTTTGATGTCCTCCTTGATATTGTAATAGGGGTTTTTATTTTTTATTTTTTATAACGTTTCCTTGCCATCTCAAACAATTTTTTTTTATTTTCTAAATTACGTCTAAGACGGCAGCCCATCTGCCATTTGGGCCACTTCCTCAGTTTGAATGGGGCAATCTCCAAAACAGAATGTAAAATGTTTTCCTTCGCCAACTACTGAGGTATTATTTTTTATTTATTTATGATCTCTTGATGTTGTAGATATTTCATCGAAGCTGAATTACATTGCCTTCCATAGTTTTCACGATAAACCTTTGATCCCTCTTTCATCAATAGGCTTGGATTTTGTTGAAAAGACCGTATATATTTATCTATTTGTATGATTTCATTAATTACTCCATTTTCTCAACTGTTTCAACTTTAAGTCAAGGGTCTTGTAAATGTGTGCCCTAAGGGCACATGTTAACAAAATCCTTAAGTCGATAGGAAGAAAATAAATAAAGTTTGAGTTAGGATCTTGAATGATATCTACGTGGCATGTTTTGGTAGGAGTATCAGACACATTGGGTTTCTAACCAAGCCGATTTTCTATATGGCACACAGCTCCATGTGTTTGTTTTGTAAAAAACACGTGCCATGTAAACACTTTATTTTTCTCTAGGAATGGGACACCATTCTAGATTACCACCATAAAGGTTTTGCCATTGATGACTTTACCAAATAAATCTGAGTTTGTTATACATTTAATACACCTTGGAAATAAGCATTTGCGAGTATTTTTGGTAGGGATTTTTTTTTTTTTTTAAAGTATTTTAGATAGTGTTTATTATTTATTTATTTGTTAAAGTTATTAAATTCTTCTTAATGTTGCCCTTAGGACTCGTTAACAGCACCCAATAAATCATGATTAAAATTTGAAAGCTATGGCCTTTCCGGGTGGGGGGTGAAGGGGAAGCGTCTATTGTTAACCAATTTTTGCTAATGACACCCCAATTCACATGTAAATCACCAGACTTAACACACATCTTGGGATGGTGTTAGCAAAAATTGGTGTGACAATAGAAGCTCACACCAACTCTTGCTAAGAGGGAAGAAGTTAAAGAGGATATCTCAATAAGTAAAAAATGAGGGTATTACGATCATTTTAAGAGTCTTTCTTCTAACTATGGTCAAGTAGGGCTTAAAACGGGTCAGATATAGTTCGGATATGAGTATGTCTATATCCATATCCAAATTTTTGTATTAAGATTCATATCCGGATTCAAATCCAACTTGGATCCTAATAGTTAAAATCATATCCAAACCATTTTACTTTTATTAAATTCATATCCGGATCCGATTAAATTAATTTATTCGGATTTTATAATGTCAAATCTTTTAAGTAAAATTGTTAAAATATAGTCAAATGGTGATTTGAATTCAAGACCTCTTTATTTTAAAGAAAAATTTTGATCACTACACCCTATTATTGTTTATTGATAGAAAATAATTTAAAAAATATAAAAATATAACTTACAAAATAATATATCATTCGGATCTTGAGAAATATAGGAATGAATTCATATCCGACTCGGATCAATGGAAATCATCTCGAATCCGAATCTTATTTAATTTGGATACATTTGAGAGACCAAATCCGCTAAATTCAGATTCGGCGCACTCAAATTTTGGATAAAATCCGTCTCATTTTTCTTACGTAACGGCTATAAGTGACAACGAACAGAACAAACATTTACTCTAAGCAAAAATTCATAAACTCTTTCCCCCTCTGTAAAACCCTAGTTCTGCGTGTCGATCTGCAAGTCAAATTGAAAGGAAACTTCACCCGTTTTAGAAGAATTGTAAGAGAGGTGGTTCTCCATCAGGTATCGAACTTAGGATCTTAAGTTTTTCAATAATTTGACTAATAGATGGTGAAATTAGAAGAAGAAAAAAAATTCCCTTTTTCAGATTTTTTTCAATAATTATACTTTCGAGGAGAAGGTTTATCTGATGTGGGTATTTGATTTTTTTTTTGGGGTCTTTGAGAGAATATTATTAGTTTTTGTTTGGGGTCCTTGCGAGAATTCATTCAATGGGGTTTCTCTGATATGGTTTATGTGATGTAGTTTGGGATCTTTGAGAGAATTTATTCAATGGACTTTCTCTGAAGTGGTGTATTTGGTTTTGTTTGTGATCTTTTAGAGAAATTATTCAATGAGGTTTCTCTGATGTGGTGTATTAAGCTTTGTTTGTGAGAGAATTCATTCAATGGGGTTTCTCTGATGTGGTGTATATTAGGTTTTGACGAGCTTTCTTTAATGTGGCGTATTAGTTTCTGTTTGGGTTCTTTGAGAGAATTTATTCACTGGACCTTCTCTGAAGTGGTGTATTTGGTTTTGTTTGTGATCTTTTAGAGAAATTAGTCCATGGGTTCTCTGATGTGGTGTATATTAGGTTTTGATGAGCTTTCTCTAATGTGGTGTATTAGTTTCTGTTTGGGTTATTTCAGAGAATTAATTCAATGGGGTTTCTCTGATGTGGTGTATTAGGTTTCGTCTGGGTCTTTGAGAGAATTCATTCAATGGGCCTTCTCTGATGGGGTGTATTTGGTTTTGTCTTGGTTTTTACAAGAATTATCCAATGCGGGTATCTCTGATGTGGTTCATGTGATTTAGTTTGGGTCTATTCATTTGGGGGGAGGGTGTTCAATGGTGCAGTGTATTTGGTTTTTTTCGGGGTCTTTGATTTATTCAATGGGGTTTCTCTGATGTAGTGTATGTGATTTAGTTTTGAGGAAAATTAGTTAATGGATCCCGATATAGGGGCTGTTGCTGAATAGTCCCTAACTCTCAGACGGTAGCTTAATAGTCCACCTCAAGTTAGTTGTGGGGGGCTCAATGCTAAACTGTCAAGACTTGACACTTGGCATTTTTTATCCAATGATTACTAATTTTCGTAAATTTTGATTCAGGAATACAGCTTAAAACATCAAATATGGTGCGTATTTTTGATACTTTTATTTTTTGTTTCCTTTAAGTTTTTTGGTTTATTATATTTAGTTTAACTTCTTGTTATCTATTTTTAATTAGGGTAAAGGCTCAATTCGCTCCAGTATCCAGCAATTGTCCAAGTTCTTCGATGGATTGACTAAGGCTCAAGAAAATGCATTGAAGCAAACCTGTTTTGGACATTTTCTGATGATGAATCATATGAAATCTGTCCAAACAATTATAACTATTTTACTCACTAAACATAAACCTATTTTGACATTTACCTTGGGTGGTGTGGAATTGAAGTTTTCATTGGCAGATTTGGCTATAATCTTAGGATTGAAGTGTGTTGAGAAGGATAAGAGTAGCCTCACAAAACCAAGGGACGAAAGCCACAAAACTTTCAAAGATAGGTTTTTTCCTAAAGTGCCAAAGGTTACTAAAAAAGATCTTCTAAATGCTATGAAAGATCTTGAAATAAGCCCTGATGATCATTTGAGGTTATCCCTTTTGTATATTCTCGCTACCTTTTTGTTACCTAACGGTAATGACACTGTACAACCCGAACATTTGGATCTAGTAGATGATTTAAATGCATTCAATAGTTTTCCTTGGGGTTTGATCGTTTACAAGGACCTTGCAAGTGCTATGATAACTGCAGCAGAGGTCGTGGACAAGCCATCATACAACATATATGGATGCGTGTATGCCTTACAGGTATTTGGTTGCATTAATCATGAATTTATAATGCACAATTATATAACAATCCTTCTATTGATTATTTTTCCTTTTTATGTTATAGGTGTGGGTATATGAACGCATTCCTGATTGTAGGCCTTCCATTAAGGAGGGGGATTCTTGGCCCAGAGCGATGAGATGGTTGCCTGATATCTACTACCATATAAATAGTTTACAACAGAGTTTTGAAAAAGAAGATTTACAGGTATTACTTAGATTGTTAACTTACCAATTTAATGAAACGATGTAAAACTTACAATTTGATCTAACCACAGGTCCTTATGGAGATAGACCTCTCTGAGGAAGAGAGAAAAAAAGATATTGTGACCGATGCTTTAAATTTTGATTCTAAAGATCTCGATGCTGAGATCTTAGAAAAATATAATCCTCCAAAACACATCAAGAGTAAAAGGGTTAGTAAATTTAGTCTGTCTTTGTAACTCTTAAAAAATTAATTATTTCAAACTCATTCACACTACTTACTATATTTTCAGAAGGTTGAAGAAAAAGAATTGAATGTTGTGAAGAAATTAAGAGTTACAAAGAAGGGCAAGTCCATCAACTCAGTGGAGATTAAGAAGGTGAAGAAGGTTAAGAAGCCAATAATCTTCCCCACAAAGCCAAAAATTCAACGTAAAATAACGAATGGGGACCAAGCGAAGAAGGTTGACACTCCTACTCAAATTCCATATGAGAAAAATGGATCATTGCCAGTCATAAATCAACTTCAGAAGAAAATTGATGATTTAGAAGCTGAACTAAAACAAGTTGTTTTTGATAAAGACTTAACTGTAAAGATGCTTGAAGAGAAGATAACAATCTTGGAAAAGCATGTGGATCTCCAAGACAAGATGCAAAGGAGAAAGCCAAACTCTTTGAGCAAAGACTAAAAATTTTGGAAGCTAAGGTAAAAATCTATGCCTCATCAAATTTAAGTTATACCCCCAAAGTCTAATTAATATACATTATGTCTAGGCAGATGGGGAGGAGGAGGTGAGAGGAGAGGAGGGTCATGGAGAGAGAGATGCAAGAGGTGATGATGGGGTGAGAGGAGAGGAAGAGATGAAAGGAGACCTACAACTGGCAACATACACCCCACATGCCATTATAGAAGTCCCCAACTCCATTCCAAATAAATGTGAGAGGAATGCAAGAGGTGATGATGGGGTGAGAGGAGAGAAAGAGATGAGAGGAGGAGACCTTCAACTGGCAACATACACCCCACACGCCATTATAGAAGTCCCTGACTCCTTTCCAAATAAACGTGAGGTGCCGAAGTTGCATTTTATAGTTATTTAATGTTTGTATTTGTTTTAATCTAATTAAAATTTGTATGTATTATAGGTGAACTTTATGTTCATGTGCAGTTGGGAATGAGGGTACCAATTCCAAACCATGCTTTTGATGGGTCTCCATATTATGACCCAAATGTAATCAAGGGGCTGAAAACAGAAGAAGTTGCAAAAATTGAGAATATCTGGAAAGCAGATTCGAGATCAACTGAGTATTTTATTTTTATTTTCTTTTACAAACATTCGATGTTTGTTTTTATATATGCATGTTATAATGTATTCTCACCACCTATGTAGGCCACCAATTGGGTTCATTGGTTATCACCAAATTACAAACCACACCATACAAACTTTAAGGTTCAAGGGATTCTTGAAAAAATATGAATCCATTCCATTAGAAGGGTGGATAGATTGCGACGTAAGTAAAATTTGTAGAAAATCTCATATGCTAAGCTAGTTTTGAATCCTGATGCTGGCATATATATTCTTATATTATGTTAATTTGTGTAGGTTGTGAATGCTTACCTGGTCTTGATGAAGGACAGAGAACATACATACCCAAAGACCTTCCCCAAATGTCACTATTTCACTACTTATTTCTTGGTATGTATTTTTAATCTCATTATTTCACTTACGTCAGTTTGGTCCAGTTCTATAGGTTGCCAATAATCTATAATTTGGAAGTAACATTTTTCAATAAAATAAATAAATATATAATAAACATAAAATTTCATACAATAAATCATTAAGTTATCCATAAAAAGTCATTAATTTATCTATAAAAAAGTGATTTATCTGTTTTATCACTCTTAAAACAATTCATAAATGGTTTAGAAATTGTGGACCATGGATTTTTTACCTAAAATTTGTAAACCATTTTTGATTGACTTACAAGTTTCAGATTGGGCTAATTTTTTGTGAGGCTGATTTCCTCGCCATAAAGAGCATCCTCACAAAAAATCAGCTCAATCCGAAACTCCAAAGCTGTCATCAGCTTGGTTCGGTTCTCAGTCAGAACCGGAGACAGTTGCACCCCTAGCTTCGATGACTAGTAAAGGTCAACCCTTGATGCTTGTAGAGGCTCAACTTTTACCTGTCGTCGAGGCTCAACACTGTTGTTAATTTTTCAATGATTTAGTGGTCAAGGCTCCACGCTCTTTGTTAAAAATAATCAAAAGCCGTATCTTAAAATGTTGAGCCTTGACCTTTACTAGTCATCGAGGCTTGAAGTTGTGGGTAAGTTTTCAAGGACAAAACCCAATAATTGACTGTTTTTCATATATAGGAATAATTTACCATTAATTTGTCGATCGTTTTCCATAATCACAGTGTTTATAATGGGAGGATTGTTTATGGTTAAATTTACTCTTTTGCAGGAGTTACTAGAGAGGGTAGAGAGAGAATGGAATGTGTTTGTTTCTACTCTCGACCAACCAATTACCATGGCAGATAAAGTGTTGTTTTTCGAATGGGGCAAGGCTTCCAACCAAGTTAATCCCAAAGTTTTGAAATACAACATAATGGATTGTACAAAGGTATACTGTTCTTTTTTTCTCAAAATTATTCTTTTAATTATTATATATTATTCTTTTAATTATTATATGTCATCTCTTTGTGTAACTTTTTCCTTCAATTTTTCTCATTCCCAGGCATTCATCCCACTATGCATTGACAAGCATTGGGCTTTAGCTATCCTACATATAAAAGATAAAAAAGTTGTTGTTGTGGATAGCCTTAAACAAAAAGCCAGTAATCGATATACTCAACATTTTAAAAGATTGGTATGGGTGTTTTAATTTATTATTGTACTTATTGTGCACTACCAACATGAATTCTAATTTCATAATTATATTTTTCAGCTTCATTTGCTGCCAAAAATTCTTTTCAGTGTTGGTGCAATCCGTGAGTTTGTGGAGTCATGGTGTGATTGGCAAATTCTAGATTATCCCAAACCTCCAAAGCAAATGAATGGAGATGATTGTGGGATCTTCATGTTGAAATACATAGATTGTCTATGCAAATCTGATAAGATTGATGAATTTTCTTCGGTAAACAATTTATCTCTTTAGTAAAATTTAAATTCACTGATCTATGTATGTTATCTATTAAAATTGTAGTCATTTTGATGCAGGATCAATGCATAGAATTGCGGTACAAGATTGCTGCTTCACTTCTTTTTGGAGTAATCAAGCCGTAAAGATATGATGAATACTTGTGTGTCGTTGTACAAAAAGTGTCCAATGATATATTAAAAAAAATACAATGTAACTTTGATGTGAATGAATGTGATGTAATCATTTGTACAATTTATAGATTTGTCCAGTAATCAAAAGGTGATCAGTTCCATTGCAATTGCTATATTATATTGGCTGAATTTGCAATTCCTGAGATTCAATCGTTCTCTTATTTCGGTGCTCGGTTTGGCTTACATGATTGGGTAACTGCAGAGCATCCATTGGAGTCGGTCTTGCTATTTACAGGTTTATATCATGGTCAGGTTGTATGGATTGTCTCACAAAAAAATTTCGTTGTGAAATAAGTACCCATACAATGTTCAGCACGATCACACAAGCATGTACGCATGAAATCCCGAGATGTCGGTGCTCCTCGTAGGTGTATGCTTGCTTGTTAATTTTCACACAATGAATGGCATGATCTAACCTCAACCTCATCGTCATTGGGAAAACTTACTTCAAGCGCACAGGAGTGTTAGATTTTATTATATAGGGCATCATTAATCGAGGAAATAAAAAAAAAGTCTGTAATTGTGTGGACAATTCTATAAATTCATTAATATTTTTCATTAACTTCACATTAATGTTAGTCCAACAACTAACTTCAACTCACTTTCCTCCAAGAGTCTTATTCAAACTCAATTATATTTGAGAGGTCAGGTGAGTATATTTATTACCTTCAAATGTAGCATTTGTCAATTGTTCGGGCTCATTACTCAACAAGCAACAATACCCAACATCGGATTTTCTGTTCAATATGTTGAGGTCGGTCAAATATGTATTCATATTGAACCAATCATTAATTAATCCCTTCAGATGGTCCCTCAAGTTATGTTCAAAATGTCCACACTATACGCATGGAATGAATTGGGAACTACAGTTGTTATTGCATTCATCTAGCACTTGTTGTGGTCCGACACAACGGTTAACCTTCTCAAGTCAAGACACTGCATTTTTTAATTGAACAGCAAACCCAGCTTTGTTATCCTCGTTTTCGATACTCAAAACTGCATAAACTATCGGAAACATACGATTTCCACCCCCAACAATAGTTGCCCCTAGTCAACGTTGCCTTAGCCTTTCCCATTAAGTGGACACCATCAATGAAAATGAGCAGACGACTTTACATTGATTATCAAATCCAACCCAACTAGCGTTTAATGATATAAAACACCGTACAAATCAATGATCCATAGGAGTCTCGTAGAAGATCATATTAAATTATAAATAAATAAAATTAAGTTATTTTAATAATAAAAAAGAAAGAAAGCCTAATTCGTCCGAGTTTTACTAAGTCAAGACTTTCAAAATATAGATCCAGTTCTCTCAGTTGTCAAACGAGACACCATATCATGGGATTCACATTAGGATTAAGGAATATAGTTCGAGTCCTTTCGATTGTCAAAAAAAAAAAAAATTCATAATCATAATCATAATCGTAAAGATAAACTGGCTAAACTAAACAATGAGGTTTAACAATGTTGCTAGCAAGAAGTATGAGATACATATAAGGAATTGAGTTCTTCCAACATGGCAGAAGATCGTTCGGTCTTAAAAATATGATGGCTCATCATATCATTGAGTCAAAAATCAACTTCTTGATGATAAATTGTGTACTGGGACACTATCTTCTGGACTTTTGGAGCCATTTAGGATCAACTATAAGAGTGCCTCAACTTAACGCTCAATGTGCAATCCACATCCATAGTTTTTTGCTTATTTTTTGAGGTGGGATGACGAAATTATCGAGGAAGTGATGCAACTTCCCAAGGCACCATCAAAACATCCTCAATCTTAGAAAGCTTCAAAATGCATTATTGAACACTATCATTTCAATCACATTTTAATGACATTGGCCACATTAAATTGAACGTAGTGAAGTGTATTACTTGATTGAACAATTTCTAGGAAATCTTTCAATTTCTTATTATACTACGTTGAACTCTGTATTCCTCTATCTGTAGATTACATTTTTTGAAATTATTACCAGCCACAAATATTTTTTAATTACAAAAATACTAAAACTACTGGATTCCACCTAAACAAAAGAGTATGAAAATCCAATTTTTGTCATTCCTTCAAAATAAAAACCCTAAGATTGAAATACTAAAATTTAATTTGAACCCCATTCAACACCAAATACAATCCAACTCTATTATTTGGTCTCAGATGGATCCCAATCCAATCTGAACTCCGGTCCAAGACAGCCCTCCACAGAATCGTGAGAACTTTTTTTTTGGTAGATCAAACAGGTTGAAGAGAGAAATTTGATCCCAATCGGAGGTATGACTTTACCAAACGGAATTACAATAATTAAAAATTTAAAAGTAACTGCAAGAAACAAGCTTACGTCTGTTGGTTTGCGAAAAACCAAATATACACTTTTAGAGGGAAAAAAGAAGAAAGAAAGAACTGCAGTTAAAAATGTTAAGGATGGTAAATATTCAGAAGACGCTTTACCTCTGATGAGATGAAGTGGACCAGCCAAAAGTGCAGGTTAACTGTCAAGTTATACAACTAATGTTACAAGCTTTTTCCAGTACTCCATTGCAACTGTTTTTTCAATGATTATGGAAGCTTTGAGCCCTAACAATTGCTCTCTGCTCGTATTTGAAACTTCAGAGAACTGCAAGAACTACAGATTTGGTTGTGTTACAAGAACCACATGTTGGGATTCCATGGGTCTCAATATAGGCCATTTTCTTCTAAGCTTTGTCGAAAGTGCAGGCCTAACCCTCTCTCCATGGTTTGTGCCGAATATTTTACTTAATCTCACATTTTGTGTCAAGTAAATCTACAAGTTGTCTTCTATTTCGTCTGGTACATGCAACTTTTCAATTGCAGACTACCAAAAGCACAAATCATACATAAGTATCTCGAAATTCTGTAAAGTGCAACATGTGTTTTATAACCAAAAAAAAAAATCGATAAGGATAAGCCCAATACCTTAATGATAGCAACATCAGCTGCAGATGGTTTTAAATCCAAGGCAAGTCCAAAATGAAGCATAGCTTTATCGTGCATTCCTCGTCGCTTATAAATCCTACCCATCAATGCATACACACTGCTTTCGTGGGGTGCATACTCTTTAAGCTCCTCTAAATCTTCCAAAGCTTCATCTAATCTTTCAAGACTCACTAATATGTTGGCCTTCTGATACATTGGGAGTGGATTCTTCTTATCTGCCAAAATGGCCTTCTCCATTATCTGCAAAGCTTCCTCACTTCTCTGCTAGATGATAAAAACAAATAAATTTACAAAAACTAGTTGAATGACAAGAATTTCCAAACTAGAAATCTGGAAATCCCACTATAGAATATAAATAAGAGATTGCTTTGTAATCAGGGCTGGAGCCAGGATTTTCTTGTAAAGGGCTTGGGGGATGGAGGGGGAGGACTATAGTTGACACGTATGGTTGAAGAACTTGAAGATGAGTGGTTTCGAGGAAAAATTCAGCCCCTTGAGTAAAACTTTTACCTTCAGCCCCTTGAACCTTAAGATTAACCTATTTTGACATTCAAACCTAAAAAACATATTTTTTTTGAAAGAAAATAGATTTTCCATAAATTGATTAATGCAAGGTTCGAAATGATGGATTGAACATGTGGTAAAATAGATTAAAATTAATTTCTTACAGAAATTGAAACATTTGAAGATGACTAATTTTAGGACCAAAAATGAAGGGTTGTAAGTTGAATATTATCTTCTGTTAGTGTGGAAAAGAAGAGTAAGATCAATGGGGGCATATCATTAGTTTGAAAACATAGGGATATCTCAAATATTTACCAAACTGTGGAGAGATGCCCAAATCAGCCAAAAAAAATTAGGAGGGGGGGGAGAGAACAAGTCTAGTTTGAAAACATAGGGGCATTTCCAATATCCACTAAAAATTGAGGGGGCATGTCATTGGTTGAAAGTAAAGGCATGTCTCTAATATTCACCCAAACCTTTAAAAGAGAGAGAGAGAGAGAGAGAGAGAGAGAGAGGGGGGGGGGTATCAAGGTTAAAAGGAGCCGGTAATGGGTTTGAAAACACAGGATGCATCTCAAATATTAATGAAATAGAGGGGGAAATGAAAAACACCCAAAATTTGAGAGGAGTTAACTGTCCCCCCTCTTTCCCCACTTGGCTCCGCCCATTAGAGTTAGAAGTGGCCCAAACCTTTAAAGTATGCAAAGCTGTTCCGAGGTAACACATAATGACAGAAGAACGAGGATTGATATGGAAAGCCCTTCGGAAGTGATGTTCTGCAAATTCAAACTTCTCTTGCCGAAGGTATACCATCCCAAGACCATACCAGGAGTTGTAATGCCGTGGATCTATTCGAAGGGCACTCTGGTAGCACTTTATTCCATTATCATAATCCTCCAAGGCTACATACCTGTTAATAAACGAAATAATAATGGCATATAGAACAATTAACATCTCTATGACACAAAAGTAGCTGGAGTTAATTTAATCTGGTCTGAACTTGTGAAGAAAAACAGGTGGGTCCCATACTCATGGCCACAAAGTGTGTGAGCATATGCAAATCTTGAATTAAGATGCACAGCACGCTGGAAATTCTTCAGAGCAGTTTCGTGGTCTTTCTGCAAGCTATAGCAGTTTCCTATAGCACACCTGTATTCCCATTGTATAAACAATCACAAAAAATAAAATGACATTCAGAATTGAATTCAACAATTTTATCATTTAGAGAAAAAAGCATGCCACGAATTTCTAGTGCCTCCAATGGAAGTATCATCATAGCTCTACAATATTTAGGTTTAGCAAGTGAATTGGGTCACCATTCTACCAACTATATCAGGGCAGATATAAATTTTTTTTTGATAAGTGTAATATATTGAAAAAAGCAAGGGGAACAAAGTACAAGGAGGCCGAGGAGGCCTCTCAAAGATTTACAAAACAAAGAAAAGCTAAAACATTAACAATTACAAAGGGAGTTCTACCTAAAAATAGTCTTCAAAAGTAATCCCCGCAAATTCTAAGTTTTGTTTAGACCAAAGGTACAACAATCCCATGATCTCCAAGAACCCGTCGTGAGAACTTCTCATCTTACTATTGAATACCCTGTTATTCCTCTCGTTCCACACACCCCAAGCAATAGCCGAGGGAAGTAAAGCCCAAAGGAATCTTTTTCTAGAATTGAGATCATTACTGGTCCACACCACCAACAGCGCAAAGAACTTACGAGGGAAGACCCAAACAACACAGAATAGACTAAGGAATTTTGACCAAATAATATGTGCATAAGAGCAATGAATTAAAATATGGTCAACAGATTCTCCATCCCTCATGCAAAGGGGACAACAATTGGGTATGATCCAACCCCTAACAATAAGGTTATCCATCGTAAGAATCCTCCCAAGGGAGGCCAACCAAACAAAAAAAGAAACTTTGGAAGGAACATACTTAGACCAAATGATGAACCCCAAGGGGGATCGATCGACAAAAGGGGTTAACCACTTGAAAAAAGACTTAACAGAATATCTTAAGTACTTAGCCCTCATCCATTCCCGTCTATCCTCTTCACTTCCATTGAGATGAATCGAATGCAGGAGATCAAGGAAAGATGTCACTTCTGTTAGCCCGAACTTAAATCCCCTTTTTTTGTAAAATAAAAAAAGAAACGTAAAGGGTAAGTCGTTCCAACTAAGCCCATTCCAGATCCAGTGGATCAATTCTGGCTTGTATCTTTTGGATCTGGACCAACTGTACTCCAAATCGGATTTGACTTGTCAACACCCCAAGGAAAAATAAATAAATAACACGACGACAACAAAGCCTTACCCCAAAAAAACCAAAATGCCAAATCAAATAATCTTTCCTCAACAATCATGCTATTGGGATCTATGCAAGGAAATTTCAAACAGATAAGACAAGACTATAGCATGATACTGAAAATCATTTTCCTGTTTTTCTGGCACAAAAAAAAAAAAGACCCAAACACTTGAAGCAGTACTCATGTGACTCATTATCATCCTCAAAGCCATATCCCAAAGATTTAATGTCGGCTAAATGAATCTTGTTCCTCCACTCCACTCTGTCCAGGGAATGAAAAGCATCATCAGGACTCATGTTAGGGGTGGTAGAATTCTAAACGAGTGGCCAACCTGACACAACCCTCCAGGCTTGGGACCAATCCTTTTTTTATGCGACAAGATGTCCCCCACCCCCTTTTGGAAGTGAGACTAATCCCTGCAGATATCCCCTGCCATCACAAACAGGTGTATCGCGTAAAGTCGTGGGTGGGGAGACTTGATCTTACGACCCTGTTAGAAAAGGCTGTAACATACACCATATTGTGTTATGAGTTGAGATGTCATTATCACATTTTTTGAGTCACCAGAAATTTGTATAGGTAAATGCCTAGTTAGGGCAGGTAAGTGGCACTTCTTATTAGAAAATGCTTTATTTGATAACCAGGTGTCCATATTATTCACATCCATAGGGGTTTGGTTCGTATATAGCTATGGTTGGGGTGAGACGGGGAAGCACACTTCAAATAAATAAGGTTAGCAGAGGTATTTCACGTACAAAGGTTAAGGTTTGATTGGCAATGCTATGCAATAAGGTAATGAATCAAAAATATCTTCACTAATAATAAGGCAAGTGACAAATTGGCATAAACAACAGCCTGTGGAGAGGCCTCTCAAAGTGTGAATTGGAACGTGGCTCAGAAAAAAAAAAAGATGGAGAAAAAAAACATCCAAAACAATTCTGAAGTTCATTATGCACTATATTGTGCAAAAGGTTTGAAGGAGATACCAAGATTGAGGAGCTAAGCGATCAGTTGATATCAGCTCCTGAGACAGGTAGCTCAACTTCATCTCTTCCTTCAAATGCTGCCAAAAAGGAAGGATAGGTTTCAGTGAAATAAAGTGTAAGTAGTTAAATCCAAGAGAGAATGGCTTGCTACCATCAAACATAATGTAGTATTGGTAACTAAAAGAGAATCTCTAGGCACAAGGATCAAATCTAAAGCTAACAAATTTAGAAGGCCATGTAACATGTATCGTCACAGAATGAAAATATCTACACCAATTTGGGGAAGCCATGTTATATGAACAAAAAGTATTGGAAGTAGACAATCACCAATTATTGGACCACAAAAAAGGGAGTACCTTAGATGAATTCAGTCAGACAAGGACATGCACGTCTTAACTCCTAAATTTTCATCCAGTTTAGTTCTACAATTACCCTTTCTCTTATCATCTTCTTTTCCTTCTTTGCTAAATGATTATCCATCTTAAATCACTCAATTAACCCTTTAAATGCATGCAAAAACATAATGATAAACTTCAACTAATTGTAAATCCAAAAAAAAAATATGCATGACATAAGTACTTATCTAAACTCGGAGAAGAGGACATAACAGATAGTGATAAAGAAACCCTCACCACCAAACTGAGGGCATAGATGATTCTACACCAAGGCACACCATGATGGAAACAACACCATCAAGACTAAGAGAACTGGAATCCACCAGTCCGTGGGCAGAATTCAGCAATCAAATTATGGAATCCACCTTCTAAATTTGGACATCTCCAATAGAGCAAAATAGTTAAAATTTTATTCATCAACATTACTTCAAAATTAACAATCCCAATATCTCGACCTCTTACCCTAGGCTTCCAGATCAAATCAAAATACAAAGGATCCAAATGCAAATTTGCTACTTCCTAAAGTTATTTAAAAAGTAACAAATTAAATAGAAATCGAGGTGCCATGAATATCTGTTCAACTTAGCAAAGATTCAAAAGATGATGATTGGTGACAGTTATGGTAATGTAGGTAGGACAACAGTGTATACAAAGGTCTAGAGGACATCCATCAGCAGTGCAGACAAAGGTTGAAGTTGGTAGCAACAATGGATGTAGAAGTGGCAGTGGGGGGTGATTGATGTTCTCATTATGATATTTAATCATCATAATGGTAATTCAAGCCTTACAAAAAGAATGAACTTGCTCTGAAATCAAAATCAGGACGGAGGAGCAGATTCCACATCACGGTGTAGCCTTGATGAAATCGACATAACTATGATAAGGGGAACTGGAATCCATCAGCCGAGACAAAATCATCCATTTTGAAAACTAGGATATCTCACCCAAGAAAATCCCAAAATTGTATTCGTCAACTCCCTCTCACAATTACATCCCAATTTATAAACTTCTCTAATACAAGATTTCCTAATTCTAAGAAAATCAAAATAAGGAAGATCCAAATGCAAATGAACTACTTCCTAAACTTATTTAATAACAACAAAATCCTATTTCCATTTAAGATATATACTCTACTAAAAGAAAATAAATCTAAGATAACTTGCTTTCATCACCTTGGATTACCATCATTAAGGGATTAGGACAGTACAAAACTCCAAGATTAGATAGAGGGAGAGGAACTTACAAAAAGAACAGTAGAATATATATCCGTTCCTTCTAAACTATAAGGTGATGCCCGGCGTGCAAGACTAAAAGCCTGGTCAGCTTCTAAGTAATCTACCAGCTCAAAATATGCTTTTCCAACCTGTATCCAATATGTTAAAATCTTAAATGCCCAATTCCAATAGAATTATATGGAAAAAAGAGAAATTTATAGAACTAGAATCATGCAAACAACTAATCAACATGAGACAAACATCATAGGCACGTATTCTAAAAACCTTTTTTTCTGATGAAAAAACAAATATTAAATCTAAATTCTTTCTCAAAGAAACTAATAGTCTTAGCAAACAAAGCTTTGGGTATTTGAAAACTGATTTTCATAAATGCTAAAATTTATAAGAGAAACAGTATTTTAAAATTTCCTTATTCAAAGTTGATGAAATACCTTTCAGATACTGTTTTAAAAATTTCCTAAAATCCCTGGGAAACTCACATCACCTGAGCAAACATTTCAATTCAGCAAGGCAAAATAATGAACTTTTATACATACAATCAAGTTCATAATATTTATGCTCAGCACCTAAAATAATGTGTTCAGACATATACAATATTGATGGGAATGGGAACCATCAATCACGAACCCCTTTTAAACTAACTAAAATCAGATCTCACACGGACATCGAAGAACAATCTAGAGACACAACATAACATGAGCCAGTAAAATGATTTGCAGAAGCAGGATTACCTGGGAAAGCACCCATCCTGTATTATACTGCTTGTGTGAAAGCTTACGGTAAATATCCAATGCATCCTGTTCTATCAACAAACAGTAAACATTCAAATTTATAATAAAAAATTAAAAATAGAAGAAATATCAATTCTTTTTCAACAATCAGCGTGTAATACCTGGCATCTATACATACAGGAAAGCCTGAAGCCTTCTCCAATGGTCCTCAAGAGACCAAGTAGCTCTGATACACCAGCTGCAATTCTTGAACCATTTATCGTAATCCCACCAATCTGTATGCTTGTTCTTTCCCGTTCAAGAGATCTATCATCACCTGAGGGAGATGCACTAGAAGTTGTTGTTGCGTTATCAGAACGAGCATCGTCAAAAACCTCAGGCTGTCTCCCTACAGAAAGATAAAAGTGGTAAGCTAGGTCCCAGATATTGTAAGAGACTGCAGAAAGCTCAACTGGATAGCCAAAACAATCTGATAAACCAAATGAACTGCCCTCTAAAATGCCCCAGACAAAAAACCATGTGTCTCAAATTTATAAAAACCAATGAGATTGCTTTTCTATTGGTAGGGAAGAGATTTCAAATTCTGTGCAGTGTTTCCAGGCTGGTCCCAAGCCCAGACAAAGGAGGATTGCGTCAGGTTGGTAGCCAACTAACCATGTAAAAATCCACCAATTCCTAACATGAATCATGACCAGTGACAACCCCAATTCTTTGGGAGAAGGCATTAATGATAACGTCAAGAGATTTGGGAAAAAAAATTGTATTTTAGTTTTAAATGTGTATGCCTAGCTCCTCTTTCTTGGCCTCTAGGTAAAAATTCTTCTTTCTTAATGTATCTTGTACATTATAACTTTTAACAGAAGGAACAGTATTACCATGGCAAAAGAAATATCTAGAACAACATCTTCCAGGCGGAGTGCAATGGTCAATGAAAAGTGAACCCCCGTGGTCATATTAACTTTTTTTTGTCTACCAAAATCAAGTCAGTATCTCCGAACATCATTCAGCACTGCTAGCAGTAAGTTCGAATGCAAATATTTTTTAAATTCCAGAATGTAAATCACTAGTAAACATTCCATTTCCACTTACACTAAGGACTTGTATGTCCAAAAACACATGGGGAATACAAGACAAGAAGTTGGGGCTACCTATAGTATCACTCTGACCTAGTTCGATTTGTTCACATAAAACTGTTACTATCAATAGAGTATTAGACATTGTGACTATTTATTTTGAAATTTAACTAATAGACTATAGGAATGATTAGGAATAAGAAGATAGGGTGTATTCGGTGAGGTCTATGTATGCTACGGGACTCCCCTCTTCCAATTTCACCTTCCCAGCCTCTTTTGTTTGGGGTGTAAAAGTTCCCTCTAAAGTTTCTGTCGTTGTGTGCCAAGCTTCGTTGGAGAAAGTCACCACATTGGATTAGTTAATCAAAAGAGATCTTCAAACCCCAAACGGTTGCTTGTTATGCTCAAGGGAGAGGGAGACAGTGAATCTTCTGTTTATTCACTGTGATCTTGCTCATGAGGTTTTGGCTCACTTTCTCGGCCTCTTCAGATTGAAGGGCTGTTTTCCGAGTTCGATCAATGAGCTCTTTAAGACTTGGGCAACCTGGGGTTACTCTTTAAGAGGTTCGAAACGAGTCATTTGGAATCTCACCTCGTTTGCCATCTGTTGGGGAATTAGGAAGGAGAGATAGATGTATGTTTTAAGGGAAAGAGCTTGCAATTCATGACCTATTATCATCCATTTTAGGTCTTTTGTTCTTTTGGCATAAATTGTATAGAGTTTTTAAAGGAATCTTCTTTGAGGATTTCATTGCTAGGTGGGATATGGTTTGTAATTTAGAGGAGACGTAAGTGGCTCTCGCTCCATTTTGATAAGTCTGTACTTCGGGGTCATCTCATCCCCTTTTTTAATAAAATGTTAACTTATCAAAAAATAATTAGGAATAAGAAATTGAAGCATTTCTTAGTTAAAAATGGAAATGCTAGGATGATATAACACCTTCATCAAAGCTTTCAGCAGCCCAGGACTGTCCCTTACGAATTGTCATAGAACGAAATGTTGCAGAGCTTAACCTAGATGATGATGATGAAATCCCTCCAAGATATTTAGCAGAAGAATGACTCGTTCCATTTCCTCCTACTTGCATACCATTTGAGTTTGTGTTCCCTGCTGCTTCAGCAGCAAGCCTTGTACTTCGTCGAGGCCCTGAATCAGGAAATAACCTCCCAGAAACCTGCGGTCAAACAAAAGCAAACACATTTCAAGAAGACTGTCCTTAAATTCCATGAGACATAGATAGTTTGATTTTTTTTAAAATTACATCATGTGTACATGATGTTTTAGCACATGGATACACTTAGATAACGCAATCATTGGTTCAAATGACTCGAGAAACAAAAGTTGAACAAATAGACAAATATCCTGAAATACACGAGAGACGCAAGTATGGACCTGAGAATAACCAGCACAAGCAGAAGAGGAGATGCCTGCACACAATTCCAACCAATAGATAATAAGGAGGGGATGTAACTAAGCTAGTGAATTGATGAATAGGTCATAGGTGCAAGTACAACGGAAGGTAGCTTAAGGCTGGTATTAAATCTGTGGCTACAAAAAGCAAGGAGAAAAAACGCAAGAGGTACAATATGTAAGAAGGCTGTTCAATCAGATTTTAAGTAACTAGTCATGGTGATAATGTTACATTGTCGTAAGGCCTGACAATGTATTGGCATTCAAAATGCCATAAAATCAGAGAGTATATAGAGAAAAAAAAGAATTGAAAGAAGTTTGAAGGAACATGAGTAGGTTAGATATGTAAGTCAATAAATAATAGGTCATGAGCAAATTCCACCATATAAATGTCCGCAGCTGAATTCACACACATCGGAAACCTCCGACCAACAAATGGCGAGGATTCATTCATTATAAGCAAGGGAAATTTGAAAAAATATCCAGGAAGGTAAAAGATGATGAGATTGATGAAAGCACATAATTAATCTGAGCATGTCAGAAAATGATCTAAAGGAAAGTTCTAACTGAAGGATTCCATGGTTTCTCTAGTTCAATATTTAAGCCTGTTTGGGAACACTTCAAGTAACTTTTTTTACTTCTGAAAATTGACTAGTCAAAAAGTTTGTTTGGATTAATTCTAAAAAATCAAATTGTAAAAAGTAAAAAAGAAATAACTTTTTAAAAAAGCAGAAGGAAACTACTTCCAACTTTCTAAAGGTTACTTCCTCTCAAAGCTATTTTATTCCACAGTTACTTTCTACTTCGTACACAAACAGGGCCTTAATCTGAGCATGTCAGAAAATCCGCTAAAGGAAAGTTCTAACTCGTTAAGTATTCCATGGTTTCTCTAGTTCAATATTTGAGTTCATGATTCTCGAAAGGGGCCATTTCCCTGGTGATCTTATGCTTCAACTATTCAAGAAAGTGAGGTTCTTTTGCTCACTGAAATATATGATTAATCATTCACATGAAATCCCTATCTAGTGAACCATCAATGTAAGTTCCACAAATGAGAGAAGAGCATAGAAGAGAGATGAAAACAAGTGTACAACCTTTCGTAATTTCCCTTCATCCACGAACTTCCTTCTAGGGGCCTGAATAGTAGCATTCACAGTGGACCTTGGAGAGCTTTCACCAGCCAAAGTGTTTAGATTTGGCTGCCCATTTCTACATAAAGGTGGTGGAGCAACACCTGACAACTGCAAGATTATAAAGGAGTTAGGACTCTGTCACTGGGAGAATACTTTAGGATGCTCTATCATTACAAAATACATTTGAATAAGCATATCGCAGAATTTTAAAATTGGCACAGTGAATAAAAATCAATAAGACAGACCTATATACTGTTGATTCTGAAAGGAGAAGCAGACTAGAATAGCCAAATGTACTGAAAAAAGGAAAATTATTTTATTCACGAGTGGCGTTTCATTCTAAAAAGTGTTGAATACAACTACGGGAGATGGACACATTATCTGCACCCCCTAAGACCATATATAGGCAACAAGTTTTGAATAGGACAATGATTTATTGGAAGAACGTAAGATGTAATCCAATGTATAAGATGATATCCGAAATTCCGAACGTTTATGACCAAGCCGATGCATATGAAATTCATTCAGTATACACACATGGATAGGACATATATCTTTTTCTTGCCAGGCAAGCAAGGGGTTAGTGGTCAATGGTGAAGGTGGATTCAACAAAGTATGAACTTAAGCCATGGGATCAACAAGCCACATGAATTTTAGCTAAACAAACAATGAACATCAAAGACAACTCATCCACATGCCAGAGATAGTCAGATATGAAAATATTAACCTTAAAAGCTATAAAAGAAAGTAGCGATTACCCCTGAAGCAGAAACTAGAAAACTAATGGGAGAAGCCCTTTTAACTATCCAAGCTGGAACACCAAAGTTCATTCCAGAACTCAGTAGGCTTGTATGCTTTTTTATGTTCAATGATAGAAACAGAAGAAGTCAAAGATTCATAACCATTAGAACCAGACAAGCGCAAGCAAAAAAAATGAGTTGTTGTGGTAGGCAGTTATTTGTCCATTTACATTTGCTGTTCTTCAATGAATTTTTACCTCCCAGGATGGTGAAGTATGTTTGACAAACCTCCTTTGATTTGCCTCCTTGAACCTTTGGCTTTGAACCAATCAAAGCTCAAATGCATGGAGTTCAGATTTTGACTTCTAGGCTCCCACCGTTTTGTGCACATGTGACACATTTTCAGGCTTACCGACCCATGACTTTTCTACTCATCTACAAAACTGAAAATAAGCCTATTTTGTGATTTCGAGCCATTGAATTTGAGCATTTTTTTTTTCACCAACAGGACTTATCATAAAGCCAATGATGAAAAAACTAATCAATATGCAATGGTCAGAAATCCCCAACAAGACTTGAGTTCTGTTGTGCTAGTCTACCCATAGGAGGGCCAAACATTCTTGTGTCTGTCTACTAACTCCATGAAACTACAGGATCTGCACTCTTTCATCAATTGAACTTAGGAAGTGAAAGGTTAAAGGAGGCAGCCAAAATTTCTAATACTGAGGGTCCAAACAAAGTTGCCTCATTATTCAGGGAGAAAAGTCAAAATATATATATGGGAAATGTTCCACACCCTAAGCTTTACCCTACACTTTAACAAACGTGTTTTGTCCTACATGGGTTAGAAGCTTTGGAATGGGCTGATTTTTGGTGAGGAGGATCTCTATGATTAGAAGATCATCCTCACCAAAAATCAGCCCATTCCAAAAAATTTAGCCCCATGTTTACAAGTTGAAAAATCGTTGACCGTCCATTTTTTGTAAATCATTTTTGATGGGGTTAGAAGTTTTGGAATGAGCTGATTTTTGGTGAGGATGATCTCCTCACCATAGAGATCATCCTCACCAAAAATCACCCCATTCCAAAACTTCTAACCTATGTAGGACAAAACACGTTTGTTAAAGTGTAGGGTAAAGCTTAGGGTGGGGAACGGGACCCTATATATATATATTTGATGTATCTGACCAATTGGTTCTCTCTTTTAAGATTTTTTTTTGTTTTCTAAGTTCTTCATTATAGAAGTTGTTTGACTTTGATAATGATAGCAAAAATAATCCCCAAATTCCATACAGAAATACAGGTTGGCAGCAAATAGATAATTCAAAATCAAATTAATGATGTTGTGGAGAAATATGTCAAGTTGTAAACCAATTGAGTTAAAAGTTGTAAGTAGAAGAGCAGCAAATAAAAGGGGTATCTGAATTACCTGAGCTGGCATTGGTGATGGAGTACTGTACAGGGAGACGTTAGCAAGACCTCCATTTAGAGTTTGACTAGAAATCCCCCCAACCATAACTGCACCATGATGATTACCAGATATATCTCTAAGGCTGTTCCCATGTGCATGTTTCAATTGCCTTGAGTTCACATCTTCTGAGGCTGAGGTCCTACTAGAAAGCCCAACACGATCTTCACTTGCAGTTTGCAACATTTGGGAATTTGCTCCATGATGCTGATGTAACTGCTGAATGCAAAGGGAAGCTGCTTCACCGAAGGTTCCATTTGCTTCTTCTGCAGCACCTGTAACATAAACATCAATAACTAAAACTCACAGAGAAATGAATACCAGTTACTCAAGTTTCAGGACGAAAATTGATTGATCACGTTGAAGAAGGATAACTAAATTGTGAAAGCTGTCACTGTCAGGCAAGACTCAATATAAAACAAATGGATTCAACCGCACAAACACAAAGGCAATTACAACAAGGTTAAGAAGGAAATTCCAGCTACTAAAAAATTTTGTCTAACTATTTTTTATAAATGTTTTTTTTTTGGCTAACTAAAGAAAAAAATTTAACAAAAGGAGAGAAGGTGAGGTAGAGATGACCAAACCAAATACAAGAAGACACCAATGCAACAGCCCTGAAATATTACACACTCTGTCCCACCAAAGTAGGAAGTCCTCATAAAAGACTCCTTTAAATTCTTTAAAAATCTTACACCAAAAGAATAACAGACCTAGCCCCGATAAAATAAGCTCTTGACTAGTTTGTTCCTTTCCTAAAAAATTCTTGCATTCCTCTCCTTCCAAAACCATGGTTTTAAATCTTGTACGATACGTCTCGGTATCGTCCACCAACAAGACAGATAAACAAGTCAAACGCATCAGACAAGATCTAAAACCATGGTCCAAACACCTCACGAAATAGTAAATGGGGTTAGGCTCTAGATCAATCTCTTGGAGTCACGGAAGCTCAATCCCAGCTGACACCACTCCATGAAAACCTCCCTTGCAGTAGTTCGATTATTTTGCTTATATAACATACAAAAGAATGCCATAGTTCCAAATGAATAGATACAAAGGCTATCCTTCATTGAGATCCTTCAACCCCCAATTAAATTAAGGGAAGCCCACTCGATAGACAGTGGTCAAAGCATCAAGCCAAGCACGTGGAAAATTTGCCTAGGATTTATTCCTTAGTTATCAGAAGGGTCATATGACAGGAATGGGAAAATCGTAAAAAACAGAAATCGAACTATATTATGACCAGAAGCGGCAATGTAGCAAGATTCCCGACTGAGAGGGCAAGCTAGGTGGAAGGCTCCTACTATTGGAACCCATTCTGCCAAGTCACAATAGCATAAAAAACACATGCTGCATCATCCCCATCGTACAATCCATTCAAAATGCACTCTATTCTATATGCATAATGTCAGGAGAGCCTCTGAAATGTTAAATTGATGCCAGAAACACTATCAAGGAAATATAAAACATTGAATCAGGTGAGAATGAGCAAGACAATAAGAGAGGTGGATGGAAAATGGATGGTCATTTTTTAATAAGAGAAATAGATGTGGATCATCTTGTGATACACGATAAAACTCGCAAATAAGTTTTTTTTCCAAAAAACTAAAAATCATAATAAACATAAATGTTCATTGTTTTTGTAAGTACTGAACATGTAAAGTGAAGAGAGAGAAAGAGAAAAAGCAAGAGAGAGAGAGAGAGGGGGGGGGAGGGGGGCTTGTTTTAAATTTGCAAGGATATATCCCAAATTTCAAATGGGATATTTAGTTCCAAAGGCAGAACTCATATAATATAATCCAAACCATAGTGTCTTGTTTCAGGTTCAGCTCATACCTTTCCCAACATACTGGAAAACATTTATACCATCAATTATCAATGGGAATACACAACCAAATTGGACAATCAACTCACATTGAACTGCATCAGCTCAAATCATCCCACAGCAGTTAATATTAAACTGCAACTTTTACATTAATTACCAAGTTATCACATCCAAAACCGTGCGGTCTTCATGAAGTTACAGAATATTGGAATAGTTTTTAGAAAATTCACCGACTCTAAAACTCGTTTCAAGATTCATCATAGAATGGGCAAATCACATTGGGCAAGTTGGTGAGTCAACCTAGTCGAGTTGCACAAGAAAATAATTGAATGAGAAAAGAACTGATTTGCTAGAATCAGCCAAGCGATGGTTGGTTTCAACTTAGAAATCACAAACCTTTTCAGGACAAAGCCCAATCAACTTGAGATTTCCAAGCCAAGTCCTCGTTTTTTACATATGGAGTAACAGGACAACTACAGAGGGGTTAATGGTCAACAGTTTAAAAATTCACTCCCAAAATTTGAAAACAGGGTTCAAACTTGTCTGAATCAGTGAATTAATGTTGTGGGTACTGACAGAAAAAGAAGTTCCAAGTTCAAGCATGCTTTGTACTGACCTAGTATACAGAGTTCCTCATATGCAGCCCACAGTAAGGGGTCTATGGACAAGGCCTGCTTAAAATGGTCAACTGCACTTTTCATTCTATCTGTGTACCTAAAAAGATAGCACCAGCAGATGAAAGCTGAAATCTTTAAAATATGATCGAAACAATATATAATTGCACCTAAAGATGCAACCAGCACATATATAGAAAAAGCATTTAAATTGTGTGTTACTCAAGAGCCAACATTCAGCCATACTCACAAAATATTGAATTAATTTTACTTCCAGTATGCTACCAATGTAATAAATTAAAACAAAGGAGGGTAATGGCATGACTGTAAGCTGAAGCTTCGGGAGGAGAAAGATGGAAGAAAAGAGAAGGCAAATGGTGAAGTCACCAATGTCAACGGATGTCATAGAAATAAATCTTCCAGCTAAAAGAAGTAAAAAAGTAAAGCTCAACGGATGTCATCAACCCATTAGGTAACACATCACCTAAGTATATCACACTCATTTTAAATCAATTCCTTTTCTTGCTAACGATTAAGGACTATGAGTTATTGGATTTGGTTAGGAGTCTTCAATTTCTTCCCCCCCTTTTTTTTGGATAGGCAAAATGAACCCATGTATGTTGTATTAGCACTCCCAGATTTTACCAACATACCAAGCTAGCACCTTCAAGAATCTTATAAATCATCATCATCATCAAAGCCTCATCCCAAAACTTCTTCAATTTTTAAATAAGTCTAATTTGACGGATTATTATGTCTAATTTGGAAGACTAAGACTACAAACAATAGGGATTAATTGGACGGGGCTATCTCCTAGGCTAGAAGGATTTTGGTAGGCTATAATACAACATCCAGGTACTCAGTTATTGAAAACTTCCTCAAAAACTTAAAAAGATAACTTCTCAAATTTTGAGATTTATTCAAGAACTCCCAGTTTCAAGTGTTCCAATGCTCTTTCTATCTAGGTGTGTCTCTCTTTATTTTCAGGGTTTCTCTCATTTATGCTGTTCTTTGCATCAGCTACGATACCTCAGTACCAATTTTAATAAGGTCATCCAAGCTTGTAACTGTATAAATGGTAACAGAACTGCACCATTCAGAGATGCTTAAAATAGACACAAGCAAGTACTAAATTTTGGTTTCAATGTATATTTTGGTCAACCTGGAAATGAAATAATTTGTAAAACATATGTTGAGATTAAATATTATATTTTACATCATAAAATATCTACATCTAGGGGTGTCAAAGGCCCAAAGACCCGTTCAGTCTGGCCTATTTTAGGCTGACCTTGGGCCATGCGTGTAAATCCATTGGTCGGCCTACCCTGCCTGGATGATTTATATATATATTCAATTTAACATTAAAATTTCAAAGTGGAGTGTCAATATACTGTTGCATTGGTTGGCCTACCCTGCCATGCCCGAACTATTGTTATATGTGCAGGAGTAGCGAGGAGTTGTGCAATCATCTTCTTTTGCATTGTTCAATGGCAAAGGAGGTATGGGATCATTTCTTCTTCTTGTTTGGTGTGGAGAGGTATATGTCGGGTACAGTGAGAGATCTCTTGATGGAGTGGTCTCAATTGGGGGAGAGCTTTCGTCTGTCCAAGAGGTTGCGTTGGAGTTTAACGCCGAACGCGATAACATGGCGCCTTTGGAAGGAAAGGAATGCTAAAACGTTTGAAGGGAAGTTTCTCTCAAATCAATATTTATTTTTGTCAATCCTCGGGTTTCTTTATTTCTAGTGCAAGATATTTAAGCAGTTTAAAAGGATCTTTCATGAGGACTTCCTAGTCCGTTGGGATTGCATATGTAATATGTCAGAGACATAGCTCTGTGTTTGATTCTTTTTCTTTTTCTAGCTTTTTATTTTTGTTTTCCCCTTTGGTAGGTCATCTCGAACTACCGCTTGTATTTGTTTTTGTTTATCTATCAAAAAAAGAATTGGCCCATTGAGAGCTTTAAGGGTAAGCACAAGATTCGAGCTAGACCCAACCCCAAGGATTGGCCTGAATACCATCGCACTAGACTAGCACCGTCTGGACTAGGAAATTATTTTTCTAAGGATTAGGCTGGTTATTAAACAGGTTGGACTGAGGCCAGAATGAGATCCAATTAAAAATTACCTAGTTTAGACTTGCTCAAACCTAGCTGTCCCAGACCATTAGCACCCTATCTGGAACCGTAGCCATTCCTTTTTGAAAAAGATTCACTTGCAACTATTATAAATCAATGAAGGTGCCAACTTGCTAAGTTGGTAAGGTTTGTGAATGTTGATACCCAAACATGGGTTCAAAACTCGCCTTCACCCACTAATTATTGACCATTATCCTATTTGCCTATCAAAAGAAAACTATTATTACATCAATGAAAATTGATGAGTGGCTATCAAAAAACTGATAATAATAAAATAAAATAAAATTTTGATTGGTAAAAAGATGATAATTTTTTTTCATAGGTAAAAAAATGACAATTGATGAATGACAATAGCTCTATAACGGTAGTAAATAATTTCAAGCTTGATTCAAGACACATGGTGAAACATAGAAAATTGTATGATAGGCAGATGAGTAGTAGATAAGCAACCTATAAATAAGCCCAAGAAGGTAATGACCAGCCGCACCATTTGGAACCTGCATATATAGAAAAGAAAAAGGTGATATTCTATTTAAATAGAAACAACAACAAAGCAAAGGGTAATATTCGATATAATGCAGCAACCAATGACAACCAAATGTCTGCTCAAACTTCACAATGTAAACTAGTTCATTTAAACAATTTAGTGTACTTCAAACTTCTTGAAAAATGCCTCGTTAGTTACTAGTTAGTATCATGCAATATAGATTAAACAGGAAATTTTCCAAAACCTCTGAATTAGTCTCATTAGTGGGGCACAATGCTGATTCCGCTTCACCAAGAAGATCCATTTGGAAGCATGACATGGCAAACAAGTACCGGGATTGAGCCATTTGTGTTCCTTCACATTTTAGGACCAAACAAGAATCAAATTTGTCAATGAAGCACCCCTTGATAAATACATGACGATATCAGAAAAGGGGGAATTGAAGAATGCTATATACCTTTCAAAATATGGTATGCACAGTAGGCTTGATTACTTTGCAAGTAACAGCTAGCCAATAATTGCAAATTCAACTGCATTTGGGGGTAATTATTGGAGTTGATAGGAGAGAGAAATTAACAATCCAGAAGTGACAAAAAGAACAAGAGACAAATAACATGTCTAGATAGAGAAAATAATAACATAAGCAATGGAGGAAATTTTATGTCAACAAATTAGATCATTATTAGCACAGATCTGTAACCAAGTCTGATAAATTCAGTTCACCCCACTAGGCTAACCTGAATTTAGCCAGACAAGACTTACCCCGGTTTATTATTTGAATTATCTTTTTCTGTTATGATAGTATATGTTTGCACATGGTATAAACTTAAATGAACTCTGCTTTACACCTCCCTGTGTACCCATTTCAACAGAGCATGATAAGGAAATGGGTATAGGTATGAATCCATAAAAAACAAAAAATATCAAAGAATTTTAAATAATTACATGACAAAAGTATTAAAAAAAATATATTATTATGGTATTAAAAATATTATGATATATCGAGATATAACCATGTCCCAATCCTGATAAAGGACTACGAACATAACTAAGATGTTGGTTTTAAGATCTCTGAGATTAAGATGGAGTTACCAAGAACGACAAATGTTATAAAATACTAGATTCTACGACATAAAATAAGAAAATTCTAATAAAGGTTAATTATAAGAAAATGTTTTAGTCCCGACGTGCTAGATCAAAATATTAACTTGAAGGATCTTATGAAAGATTAAACTCCCAACTAACGTAGTACATTAACCCAACAATATTTTGGAAATATAACAGAATTAGGGTGCTTAAGGTTAAGTCTAAGGTTGAAATAGGGTTAGGTTAATGAAAAATAGGATTTAGGATGGGTTTAGATTAGACTCAAGTAGACCAGGGTAGCTGAAAATTACTGGTCAGCAAGAATAATGTGATTGGAAGGGGTTTTATAGGGGCCTAGCTAGCCTAGGGTGGTTGTAAATTGTAAGATAGCAAGTAAGGATGCTTTAGGGAAGGATTAATAGCAATTTGGTTAGGGACTAGGCCTGAGAGTAGTTTTAGAACAAAAAAAAAATGTAGAGAAAATTATAAAAGATCTCCTTATCTTTTGAGTTTTTCTGCCAGATCGGTCACTCAAGATCTTAGGATTCCACCCGAAACCAGTGAACAACTCAAATTTTTTTAATAAAAGAATTAAAACAACATATGGGCTTAATCAAGTAGTTTTACATAATATAGTAGTTCAAAGAACGTTTTTGCATTACACATTTACTTAAAGACTCTAATTAGGCCTATACGCTTAACATCAATAGATTAGACGGTAGATATTGTCATGATTTCCAAATGCTTACAGAAGTATAACTGAGAAGACTTTGGATTTTTGTTAACATCTTGAGATCTCATATCTCATAGCATCAATTACATAAAGATGCAAATGAGGAGGTTATGGGCCCCAATAAAGATGGTTTTATGGGACCACCTCTGTCAACTAGAATTCAATTGTATTTCTTGTTTGGACTTATTACAGTCATGCACATAGAAGCACAACAGAAAAAAGTAAATTTTCTCACTAAAAGAGGAACTTTTAAGCATATTTTGGATATTGTGGATTATCACCCCAAGTATCACTCTTTATTCTTCAAAAAAAAAAAAAAAAAACTTAATTTTATAGATGATTCTCTCTGTTAACAATTGTAGTTTCTGAATGAAGTATTGTAGAAAAAAAAAAGACCATTTCAAAGTTAAGGAAAATATTTGTTCTAAATCCCATAAAACCATCCTAGGGATTGAGAACATGATCTGAACATACCATAAATCATACCTAGAAACCTCAGTTTCAGTTTCATCTACAACTTTTCACAGCCTCCAAACAACCCCAACTTACTTCTATACTCGAAAACACATTCAAATTCGCGAATCTACTTCGGTTCACCAACAAATCCCCCATGATTTGATCTTACAAGTCTTTGATAAATTTATTGGATAATGTCGAAACAGAAATCAAACTACCAGCAGTACAAAAGAACATAAATTCAAAACCCTAAGAAATTAATCCAAAAAACCTTGTCAGATAAACAACAATGAAACTCAACCAACTCGAAAATTCAAGAAGTTCACATTGAATCACACAAACCTTACTATTTTAATCTTAAAAATAGAAGAAAAACATTATCAAAAATTAAAATCGATCTTGATAGACAACACTCGTACGCATAAATAAAGAAGATAATAGAGACCTCAGAAGGAAACTCGGCACAGAGACGTTCACAGATAAAAATGGCGTTTCGATGCATGAAATTTCGAAGACTTCTCTGGACGCAATCGATCATTAGGGTTTCCATGACTTGGGTTTGGTGAAGAAAGCAAAACTGCAAAAACGAGCTTCGAACTCAAGTCGAGAACTCGAGATGAGTTTTCCTTTGTCTAGGTGATGATCTAAAGAGAATACCCCTCTGGGTTTTGGTTAATATTCGAGACACCCCTGTATGTTTAAACTGATGTTATACCCCTTGACTGTGGGCTTTACTGTGAGATTGACGTAAAATGACCTAAATACCTTTATCTTCAACATCGAGAGAAAACCTTTTCAGTTTTGTCTTCAATCTCTATAATGAATCTTCTTGACGTGGTTTTAAAAATCATTCGAGAGTAAGGGTGTTTCTCAAGAACAATTGGGATATTTAATGTGAATAGTCCTTTGTACTTGGTCGTTCAAGAGTCAATATTTTGAAAATATAAAACGAATCAAAATCAATCGATTTTGTAATTTTCAATCATGTTAGTCACAAAAATAGTATTATGACTCATCTTTCAATTCACTTTATTTATTAAAAAATATATATAAATCAATGTAAATAATTAAATATATTTTTTTATCAATAAAATATCATTTCATTAAGGCGATCGAGAACACCAACAAAAGAAACAATACAAGCGGGATAACTTAAGGGAATGAAATGCAAGAAATTTGATCTCACCTTACCAAAAAAAAATGTTCAAAAAAGACCTCTCTAAATTCCTTATACACCTTACACCCAAAAAAAACAAATAACAAACCCAAAATTGATAGAGCAATGTCTGTCGTCTTGCACCTTCCTTCAAATATACAATTATTGTACTCCTTTCAAATCCTCCAACAAATCACCGATGGGATTACACTCCACAAAAGTCTTTTGAATCTCTAAACAAATTGTTCCATGCCACTCAAGCCTCAAAGACACTTTGGACTGACCATGACATGCACCCCTCCATGCCAAATAAACCAACACAGTGCCTCTAAATCCAGCACATCACAAGGAATGAATCAAAACATAATTAACAAACTCTTCGCTTAACAAGCATAAGGGGCACACATTGGGGCCCTACACCCCTCGTCTGATACATTAATCTATTGTCAAAATTCTACCTAAAGAAACACACCAAATGGAAAATGCAACCTTTGATGGAACTCTTAATCCCCATATTGAAGATGTTCAGAACCTCGACAAGTGTTCATCCACCAAATAACCATAGAAAAGATTTCATCGAAATGGCCTCCTCCCTTTCACCTATCCAACTCGTTTACCATCCACTCTACCCCCTCCATCTTCTCAATCAAGGATGTCATTGAATTGAGCTTCTAGGCATTAAAGTTTCTTCTAAATCTGAATTTCATTATTACCCATCCCTTTCTCACTTGAGGAATGACGTCACTGGCAAGCTCTTCTTTTGGGACAACTCGAACAACTCTAAAAATTATGTTGCTAAATTCATGTCCTTGCACCATATATCTTCTCAAAACTTGGTATGATGGTCATCCCCTAGTTTCAAGCAAACTCTTTTATGAAAAGATAGAAGATGCATGGTAATTCCCTTCCACAAGCCAAACCCATGGGATGCACGAGAACCCCCACTTTCCCAACCTCTTTCCAACACCCCAAATTTGATTACAATTACACTCCTCCGCAAACTATGCACCTCCACATCAAAACGCTAAAGTCACTTGCCCAAAAGGGCAATTTTCGTCATCCCCAACTAAGTTCCCTTGAATCTTAGGCACACAAATCTTTTTTCCAACTCACAAGATGAAACTTAATCTTCTCTTCTGTGTCAAATCACAAGAAGTTCCAAAACAATTTATCCTTCCCTTAATAATTAAATATGAGTTAATAAATATTATAATATAAATTTAATTATTTATCTCATTTGAGACGAGATGACTTGAGCCAGTCAACTCAATATCAATGGGAGACAAGACAAGATGAAGTATCATGATTTAAAATAATATTTTGTTAACAAATTCGACGTCAACGTCAACCATTCTTGCAACAACAACAACAAAAAAAAAAAAAACTTTGATTTATCTTTTTAAAATTTTATTATCTTTGTTGGGATTTGAAGGTTGAATGAGATAGAATCTTGAGGTTGGAGATGAGTAAAGCTCTTTAACAACACAAGTATGGGTTGAATTCGCCCAATTTTGTGGGATTTAAAATTTAAAAAATGAGGGTATTTACGTCATTTTATAGTTGAACTTTAGACTTCGAATAGGGGTGTATCATTGATTTGAAAATACAGGGGTATCTCAAATATTTGTCAAAATTCAAAGGTGTACATCAAATTACCCTTTTCGTTAGAGGCTTTTGAGATGTAATTAGAAAATAGAGCGGCACGTGTGTTCTTTCCGGATTCATTCGAATTTCAAATGATGACACGTGCCATTGGGGGGACATAGCGTAGTACGTGTGGGGCGTCCGTGTTATGTTTCGAACCCGAAAAAAAAGGCCCAGTTGAATCAATCCTTTTTTTTTAAAAGGAAAATGACATTAAAATACAATACAAACACATTGTATTTAAACCCACTTTTATATGAAACTTATATTATTTATTCATTGCTAGAGAGATTTTGCCTTTTTATTGCAAAGAAAATAAATGTAAAATGGCAGTAAAATTCTTGAAAAAATGTTAGAAAAAAATCTCTTAAAAAAATAAATATCATTTTTATCTTCGCTATCCATTGAGGTCTTATCCCAAAATATTTGGATCGAATGAACAAATCAAACTACCTCAATCCATGTTCATTTGTCTTTCCCTCACTTTATTTAAATCTTCGACTTGCAACTTTTTTTATAAGTGAGTGATTAGTAATTAGTAGGTGAAGACGGATTTCAAATCACGATCGTGATCGTGATGTCAACGCTCACATACTTTAACAAACTTTCATCAACTTTCACATTCCTCCAAAAGGGATTTGGATTCCCTCAATCTTAGCCCTATCCATATAAAAAACAAGAGTTGTGATAATTTGACGCTCTTTTTTCAGACGCCCTATATATGCCCCCCATCACAAAATCATAGATCATTTGCTTTGGGATACACAAGAAAAATATTTATGTTTTGTAACTATCAAGTCAAGGACTAGTCCTTGGACAAGACCATGGTCTATGGACTAGGCAAAGCTCAAATGCGAGCTTAGTCCGTTGTTTACAGGAATACTCAATTATCTAAAAAACATTAAAAATTTGCAGGTCAAGGAGCATATGGGGGCATTTGAAAAAAGAGTGTCAAATTATCATTAATCATAAAAAATCAAGAAGGGTCAGTCCATGCTTCCTATCAAAAGTTAAATAATTTTAGGAGGAGCCCACATATTGGCAAGTCATAACTTCTTCGTCCACATCTCTCTGTAATTATTTTTCTCATAAATAATAAATATTTAAATCATTACAAATAATTATTATACATCTAAATTATAAAACCCAGTTGATTTGGCTGAGTTTTCATTAATTCGATTAATATTATCAGAAGATTGAACGTGTCATCTTAAACTGGGATGAGTCAATGTGATGGACAATTCACATTGACTACCACGCATGCGAGCCTCTGAGACTGTGATAACTTGGTTGAATCATAGCGGTCTCTGACGAGTTTTAAAACCATGATGGGTAGCTTAACCAATTAGTAATCAGGCCACTCAATTGGTTGTTGCTTGCGCAAACCAATCGATTCATACTAGCTCAAAAATAAGAATACTAATCCGCTTTGTTGTTTTATCTAAATAGATCTTTGTGAACTATCCCTAAAGCCTACCTAAT
Source organism: Akebia trifoliata (assembly GCF_017979445.1). NCBI lineage: Eukaryota > Viridiplantae > Streptophyta > Magnoliopsida > Ranunculales > Lardizabalaceae > Akebia > Akebia trifoliata. The sequence continues at coordinate 23,624,072 of NC_141375.1, read as the reverse complement.
AATAATAAAATGACCAACAAAAGGTTATATACTGATTTAGATTAGGGTTGGAGAATTTGGGACTACACTTGGAAGAATTTGTAACCAAGCTCGAAACAGTGGAGGCTTGGAGAGAGCTCTCTCAACTTTGGAGTAGGTTTGCAATTATATTTTTATTAAATATTAAACACGTAGTCTTTGTAAATGGTAAATGATATAAAATGTAAAGAGAAGCGTTCAGAGGCCCTAAAGAGAGCCAAAGATTGTGCTAAATATTTTTCAAAATAGGGATTAGTAGTTTCGGAATGGACTGATTTTTTGTGAGGATGATCTCTACCAAAACTATTAACCCTAATTTACAAGTTGAAGAAATCAAAGCCCATCCACTTTAAATCACTTTTATCTTCACCAAAAATCAGTCCATTCCAAAACTTCTAATCCATACAGTGAAAAAAAATTTGGCTCTCTTTAAGACCTCCAAACGCCACCAAATGTAAATAATAAACTACTCTTTATGAAATAGTTTAAAATAATTTTAGTACTTTAAATTCATTTTGTTTATGAGAAAAGCACATCAAATATGACAAACACCTCTACCAAGTTCATTAGGGAAGTCCAATATCCTGTAAGATTTGTCAAATTTGAACCTATGATTTGGGTGAATAGAGGAAAAAGGAGAATGGATCTCATGCTTTACTTTGGTTTATAAAAAAGAGGATGAATTTGATCGTTGGGTGGGGTACTTAATGTACCCAAATGCTTTAGGAATTCGAATTGTGTACACAAATTAGTCCCATATTGCAGTTTATTGTCTTTCTCCATTCTTTTTTTCCACCACTTTTCTTATTGCACTCTTATTAAATGTAAGAGAAGAATAAGACAAAGATTTAAAAAGAAAAAAAATATCTCCAGCTTTTTTGCCTTTAAATCATGGACTGTATAACTTTCACTAAGATATAATGTACACTAACCTCCACAAGTGTGACACATATTCCTTCCAGCCCTGAACCTTTTTCTTATATATGGATTGCTTCATTGTGGTGACCACCCTTTCTCTTCCTATTTCTGGTCCTAGTACATCCTAGACACTCCAAACTGAACAGTGCCAACCTTCCTATGAGCTGCAGCAGCTGCAGTGGTGGCACCACCACCGATCCCACCAAACTGAGATTTCGCCTGCAGCAGGTTCGCATCGATCACAATTCGATCGTCAGCTTGATCTGACTTGGTTATGCCTGCCCGTGAGAGATAGAAGGAGGAGGAGTTTATGTCGATTGTGACTTCTGGGGCTAACTTGGCCATCATGCCACATTGTGAGAGTTGTGGTCTAGTTTGCAATAGGTCCCTCTCGGCGTCTCCGTACCTTCTTGGATCGTAGATGCTACTCCCATTCTCGTAGGGGACGACTGGTCCAACAACTTTTCCAGGTTTAGCTGCAAGGATGTTTCACGTATATCTAAATTAATCATGCAAATAATGCAAGCTTGGAACAAATAGTTGATCGACCAAATTCAAAGCAATAGAATAGAACACTTTCCATTTAGAACAGGAGATATTGATGGGTGATAGAAATCATGAAGAGTGTTTACAACATACATGTAAGAGTACCCATAGTCATAGATTCCAAAGGGACTTAATTTGTTGGGGATTAAGGAAAAAAAATAGGGTGAGGGGATTCTGGATGACAACATTAACATTATTGAGGGTGTAAATGCTGGAGTTATAAATAGTTCTATAACAACCGGGGATGAGACGAGAGTGTTTTCAATTAAGAAGGATTTTCAGTAAGCTCATACGTATTTACACTATTTATGAATGGATCAACTGTTTGTATTCAAGTAGAGGTCTCTTAATGTAATGTCTATAGATGAAACAAGAGGGTAAATTCAAATACTAGAACCATGGAAGGTGTGTTAAGACTTTAGGATGTGAACCATAGAGTTACATGGGTGGATAAATTGAAAGATTGCTTGGAATACAAGTGCAATGATCATGGGTACAGATCAAACCAATTGAAAAGTTTCAAGACAAATAAAAACAGCTATGCTTTATGGAGCTGAACTTCGGGCTGTCAAGAATAACATGTTCATAAAACGAGCATAGTAGAGATGAGGGTTCCAAGATGGATGATTGGTAAGACCCAGAACGAGTTTGAGGAAATTAGGAAAATAGGAGATAAATAAGGAAAAGTTGTTAGAGATGGTTTGGTTAGTAGATGTAAACAAAATCAATAATAGTACAAGTGAGAATGAAGAGTTTGGTGCAAATTGAGGGCTTTAAAAGGGTAATGAAACACTGAGAGAGAGAGAGAGAGAGAATGCACATACCTAGAAGAATCCTCTGTTGTGTTAGCAAATTCCTTGACAAATTCCTCGAATTTCCATTTGTATCTCTGGGGTTCTTATTACATGCATCTTCTGGAGTCTGACGATCTTTAAATATACCCAAATTTGGTTGCTCCTTGGGAGGAATTGGATTTGAATGGACCACGGAAGATCTGTAAACAGAACAAGGGTTGAAATATCATACACAACCCCCAGGGGAACCATTGGGACAATGCTTCAAAACATAAAAGCCACTGAGAAGTGGGAACCATTCCACATGGCCTATTCAATTGTTGTAATAGAACTTGAATCAGCATAAAATCACTCTACAATGCACACTGGGAGACTACTTATGTGACCATGTGAATCGACTCATGTGCATTCGTGCCACAAATCAATACATTTTCTGTAGTATACAAAAAATGCACGATAAGGTCGTGCATGTAGGAAAGAGATGACTCAGGGTATCCATATTTTCCACAAAATGTTGAAAAAAAAAACATTTTTCAAAGAATAGTGAGGAGCTATGGCTTTTCAACAGTGAACAGAAAGAAAACAAATTTGCAGAGTAATTACCTTGGAAGAGAAACATGCTTCCTCTCCAGTGGAATAACTGGCCCACTTTTACCACCATTTTCTTCAAGATGTGCAAATTGCTTTCGGAATTGATCAACCGCACTTAAAAGTGGAAAAAAAAAAAAAAAAGGAAAATCAGCACAACAGCATAAATGAAACAATAATCAATGGGCGAACTAAGTGAAAACTAAATAGCCATGCGATCAGAACCTTGGATAAAGAAAATTTGTCCTTTCAGTTCCATTCATGTGGTCTTTAAGCAGTTGTGGATGGTACTCTAGTATCTCCCGGAAAATGAGTTCACGTATGTCCTCCTTTGTCACCCTCCGCCTCTCAAACTCAAACTCTAGCTTTGTGATTGGCTGGCAAGAAGGTTCTCTATCCACTTTTGCCAGGCCTTTGAAGTAAGGATCACCCAATGCCTGGAACACCCAACAAAACCATCACTACCATACCATTCAAGATATAATCCACTTGAGCAACAAACCAAATATACTACAGTAACATTACCAGCATACATATTGAGGTACACATGCATGACACCAAATTCAAAAAAGACATGAGAGACATACTTTAACAGAAGATATCAGCATAAAATCCACGTAAATTCATTTTTATTGCTATTATGCATACCTCTGCAGCAGTTGGTCGATCCTTGGGATCAAATGCTAAAAGCCTTTCCAACAGTTTGAGTGCTAAAGGATCTGCATTCGGAAACTTCTTTGCAAATGGAACAGGCGGCTTCTTTCTCATGCTGGTTAAATATCTCCTAGCCTTATCATTCCTGACCTGGATCCAGTAAACGACAAAAAATTATAGTGGCAATAATCTCCAAAGCCCCAAAGTATAACTTGGAGAAAATTCACCAACAAATATATGGAGTAATGTGTCATACCCGAGAAATGGTATCTAGAGAAGGTGTTCCAAGCAGATCAGTCATCAAATCCAACTGATGGACAACATTTTTACCAGGAAAGAGTGGCTTCCCTGTTAATACTTCAGCAAAGATGCAACCTATGCTCCAAATATCAATTGCAGGTGTATACTGCAATATAGAAGACATCACTAGTTAAATCATGATAAGAAAAGCCAAAAAAAAAACCTTAATACTGCAGTATAAAATGGCACAGAATTTAAAAGCAGACTCAACACAGTTATCTAATGGAAACATATTTCAACTAGCAGAGAACTTCAATATTCCTTCCTGAAAAAGTTTTTTTTAAGCTAGGAATTACTACTTACTTTAAAGTTTAAAGTAATGACAACACATCCCGAACGTTTGGAGAGGATATCAAAATCAGTTTCTCTGAATGTATCATGTTGTGAAGACCAAAACCATTACAACTTCATTTTTCTGAACAGATGCTTCAGAATAATAATAATAATGGCTGATGCTACCACTGGGACCAGATTAAAAATGACATTTGTTTCAACTCCCCTCAGAAAACTTACCATCATACAAAGAGTGAATATTTGTTGAGTTGTCTCGTAAATGCTAGTTATGATATCCGGACACTTCAATACACTCAGAAGACTGATATTGACACAATACCAATAACAGATGTTGTACAGATACTACTACACTAATATTTTCTAATTTCCCTGCACTACCAGATACCATTAGTTTTTGTGTAATGATTTTCTAACGCCCCCATCACAGAACCGTAGAGCATTAGCCTTGGGATACGCATAACCATAAATCTTTTCTTGTGTATCCCAAGGCAAATGAACTACGGTTCTGTGATGGGGGCGTAGGGGGGGTGTGTGTCAGAGGGGGGCGTCATATTATCACGACTCTTTAGTTTTTTCCTCTCTTACTACAGAAATGTGTAAACAATATATTATATAGCAAATGTACTAATAAAAAAATATATATTATAGCAAATGTTACTAGGAAAAAAAAATTGTTTGCAATGTTAAAAGATTCATTACATTCACCATAATAGAATCACCAAAAAATGACACTTGGCTTGAAAAGACTATAAGTAAAATATAGCAAATGTACTTATCAAAAAAAATATATATTATAGCAAATGTTACTAGGAAAAAAAAATTGTTTGCAATGTTAAAAGATTCATTACATTCACCATAATAGAATCACCAAAAAATGACACTTGGCTTGAAAAGACTATAAGTAAAATAAAGCACAAATCAAGATATTATATGGGAAATCTGTGTCCATCCAGGAAACAAGACTCATATGCCCATTCTTGAACCAATTTCTATGACGACATCAGAATCTGGGCATTTAAGATTGTGGGTGTTACCTTAATTAATGAGGCAATTCAAAGTCCAATAATGAGTGAATACCAAACATCAGATGTCAAATCACTGGCATTTGAATGGAAAATAATGATCCATAAAAGATTTCTGATGTAACTACGATAGTAATGGAGCATTGCCACATTAAACGGATGCCCTAAAATTAATCTTGATGGAGAAAGGAGTTGCCATGTAAGGTGGTACCTTACGAAAGAAAATATGAATATCCATCTTTAGGTATGAAAAAAGTATAAGAGTCACTAATTACAAGGTCAAGTCAACCAAAACAACCATCTGTACGACAAAACTGTGCATCTTATATTCTTATTACCTCTTTAATGTCAAAATTACAAGACCAACTGGAAACATGTTTCTCTAGCAACCACATTCCAAACCAGGCAACCCTTTTTAACCAGGTCATTATAATGGTTCGCAGTAAAACAAAATAATTCCAAGTAGATTATGGCTGCTACACAGCCAGCCAAGTAATCAAATGCTCTAAAGCACATTAACTCAAAATCAAATGTTCTAAAGAACATTAACTTATTAATACACAACTAATAACATCCATCTCACGAGTTAAACCCAAACACTTTTAAGTGGGCAAAATCTTCAAAAAGGGAAGATGTAAAATATCCAAAGTATCAAATTCATTTATGGATGTGTCTGAAAGAAACTACACAGATCCAACTACAGCAAACAGTTGCAACTACAGCTCAAATAAAAAATTACATTTTTTTTTATATATAAACTCTGCACTCTTATATAATTATTGGTCGATAAGTAAATCTGCGCTCTGATCAGGTCTGCAGTTTAATCTGAATAAAATCAGTGTGCAAGCAGCTCATGGCAGGTAAAACCATACCTTAGAGAAAAATGATCCACACAGCTCCGGAGCTCTATACCATCTTGTAGCAACATAATCCTGCAAAATTTGTTCCAGAAGAAAAACCAAAAGAGTATATCAATGTGCATGCTCTGTTGTAGTTGTACAAAAAAGGATTTAATAGAAACCAAAAACAGATCCACTAAAGATGTTTCTGACTTACCGTCCAAAATATTGTTGTAGGGGTATCATTGAATGCAACTCTTGCTAACCCAAAGTCACAAATTTTGAGTTTGCAATTTGCATTTGCCAATATATTCTTCGGTTTTAAATCTCGATGGTACACATTAGCTGCAGCCAATTAGCACAAGTATCAGAAAGAAGCCCACACTTATTTCTGAGCTCCAAAAAACAGAAGACACCATTCAATAACTCAATGCAAATAGTATTATGAGTAATTACCATTTATGCTATGACAGAAATGAGCAGTACAAGCGGAAAATAAACAGGGAGAGTTCAAGTTTCAGGATCAGTAAAGTCCCTCAGGCTTATGAAAATGAACTTCAAATTCAAACTTAAGCAACAACACCTGAGAGATTTCACATGATATTTCTCGAGGCATATATAACACAGATGGTTACTGATTCCTCTATAATAAATTAAATCATGCGTATATGATACACAGAGAACAACCATAGAATCACTCATCAATAAATATGTCCACATTGCCTTGAGCTTACCCTGTTTGATAAGTCCATTCAGCAAATAAAACATAGGAATAGAACATAGCTGAAACCACATATGACTCCTACCTCGTTTTATTGCTTTTTTATAATTATTTTCAGCATATACAGGAAGGAGCTGGAAATTCTCCTCTAGTAAGCAGGTGCCAAGTAAATGCATCAATACTAATTTTTATCAGAAATCCTATCCGAAATTGTTACCACAAACTACAACCCTGACCTATTCCCAACACTTCCCATTTGAGAGAACTTTTGTAGCTATGATTTAAGTTAAAGGGCAACAATCAAAAACCTTTGGGTCATGTTGGGAAGGTGGAATTGCAGGTTGACAGGTGATGTAGAAATCTGTCACCCCCTAAAATGAATCCTACGCAGACATTTCACTCCAATCATGCTAGGGCATTCCCTGGTAGCAAGTAATGGGAAGTAAGCAAGGCTTAGCTAGGGCGTTCTCTAGAAATGACACGCCATAACGCTACTCAATTGCGATGAGAAGTAGACAACAGTTATTGCATCAGACTGACGAATGTGAGTAAAAAGTTAGTCCAAGGGTGTACCAATCAATTGAAAGGAAAATTTTACAAGACAACAATAAAACCAGCTATTGATTTATGGAGCTGAATATCAAAAGGTCAAGGGTGCATATGTCAATAGATTGAGCGTAATAGAGATGAGGATGTTGAGATACATGAATGGAAAGACTAGGAAAGATAAAATTAAAAATGAACCCACCCCCTTGGGGAAATGTAGCAGTAGCTCCGATAGGCGATAAAGTAAGAAATTTTTTACAAACATGGTTTGGGTATTTCAATGAATGCCAATAACAACCTACTTAGAAAAAATATTCAAATTGAAGGTTCTAAAAGAGCAAAAGGAAGACCAAAAAGAACGTGGATGGAGATAAAAAACAAATGTGAACCCTCTTTCAATAACAAAAGACATGGCTTTGGATATAGTGGAATGGAGGAAATTCATTTAGCCGACATGAAATCTTAGGGATAAGGCTTTGATGATGATGATGATGATGATAGCAACTCCTATGTTTGTTTGTCAGCGAGAATTGGAGTCATCATAGGGGAAGGGTACATCCACTTCAACACCAAATCTACAAAACAAAGTCTCTTATATCTCTGTAAACATCATTCTTTTACTAAAATACAATGTTCAACCCATGGCCAAGATAAAACCATTATTCTAAATCAGACCAGGGGAACCTGAATATTTACTTCAAGCATATAAAGACCAGTAACTGCCAAAATAAATTCAACCCCCACTGCATGAAAATGAGAAATGCAGCAGTGCTGTTACAAATTCAAAGTAACAGAATTTCTTGGCCACAGTATGTTGGTTCTTCTGAGTGAGAATGGAGTTTTCAAAATGTTCAGTTCACCAAAAGGAAAGATTTCCAAACACAGAAAACTCATGCATCCTATCTCTGTGCAATTTCTTGTCTGCCACTAACAATTATAAGTCTGCTCATTTTTTCCAAATGGAATATAAGAAACGGAAAAAAAAAAAGAAGCATTCATATACCAGTGTGGATATATTTCAACGCGCGTAGCAGCTGATAAAGAAAAAACTGATAGTGTTCTCTAGTCAAGTCATCATTAGCTTTGATGACTTGATGGAGGTCCGACTCCATGAGCTCAAAAACGACATAAATATCTTTAAATTCCCTTCTTGAAGGCGGCAACATTATGTGTTTGATTTCAACAATGTCAGGATGTCGTAGAAGCCTAAGCAGCTTAATCTCACGAAGTATTCTGGCAGCATCAGATATGTGCTCGAAAATATCGTGTATTTTCTTTATTGCCACTTTTTCTCCAGTATGTGTATCAATGGCTGAGCACACAACACCATAGCTTCCTTTCCCTACAACCTCCAGAATTTTGTATCTATTGGCGTCTCCATAATCAGTGAAGAAATCCATTTCTGTGGAATTCTGTAAAAATAGAGAAAAAAAGCTCGAATGTCAATATTACAAAATGAGGTCATAATTGACAGAAAGCAAGTTAGCTTATAGTGAAAAAAAGGGTTTTGCTAACGTGTGTCCCAAGGGCACACGTTAAAGTCAATAAATAGACATTGGGAATAAACATCTGAGGGTATTTTGATAAATAAAAAAAGGGAATTTTCGGTACAAAATCCAATTTCCGAAGTGTATTTATTGCACTTTAACGTGTGTCCTTAAGGCCCACATTAACAAGACCCGTGAAAAAATTGCAAAATCATTCGTAATATCAGCTACAAGAAAATGGAATGGCAGGCTCAGTTTTTTTTTATCTCACTGAGTATATGTAAGAACTGAAGCATGTGAGAACTTATTTAAGTAACAGGAATTAAGATAAGAAATATATAATAATAACTCTCTTTGAATATAAGAATCCATTTCAATCATTTCGGTACAACGGGTTTCATTCGTCCTATGAAGGTGCCACTTCATATCTTCCTGAAGCAATAAACTCCCGGTAAAAGTGAAAAAAAAAATTACTACAAAAAAATTGCAATAGTGACGGCAACGTGACAGCAGGAAAAGAAGAACAAGTTGGTTGCTATCATCCAACAAAATCAAGTAAATAAGAAAGTAACTTTATCTTTCAATGGATCAAATAGAAGGAAATTTTTCTTGTTCAGCACCATATGTGGAAAATTGGTGCTTCTTATTAATCTGCAATACCCATGATGAAATAATTTTCCAGTTTTGCATGAACTTCAGAGGGTTACCTAATTTCTAATTCCGCCAAAGAAAGGCAAACATAAAAATACCCAAATTCCTATTTATAAATGAAACCCAAACAAGTTCTAAACTGCTGAGTATCGTCCAAAGTGTAATCAAATTTAAATCCCAAACCAAGAAAATTATGCAGATTGGAATTAATAAGACCAAAAAATTTGTCGCTTTGGAAGACAGAATCAGGTTCTACAGGGAGATGACAGGGGTAACGTACCGACAACGAAGTCAGGAACATAGAATCTAAGATGCTCGGACGCTTTTGGAAAAAGAAAGAAAATTCAGGGAAAAAAACATGTTCAAGGAAAATAATTAAACGAATACAAACAAATTGGACATCGATCAAAAATACTTAAAAATTAATTCAAATTCAATCTAAGCCAAATTGCTCCTAATTTGCAAATTAATCTAATTCGACAGCTCAGTTCATGCTAAGATCCAATTTTGTAGTAGAAAAATCACGTCATCTCAAAAGATCAAGAACATCATAAAATTCATGAGAGAGAGAGAGACGGAAGAGAAAGACCCTCACCTTTTTTCGTTGATCTTGCTGCATTCTTCCTCGATCTCCAAATCCAACCGTACAAAAGTAAGTTTAACCTTCTTATTTGCTCAAATCTAATAATAATTAAACAAATTCGACAAAATCAATGAACAATCGTTGAGGAAATCAGCCACATTTCCCCCACCGACCCCTGCTCCGGATCACAAGTCCGCAATCTCTCTTTATTCTGTCCGAATTCTTGATAAAACATAGAAACCGAACCAGATCCCTCATGCACCCTTCGTCCTCCAACGTTTCCTTGCAAACCCTAACGATCATAGAGAGAGAAACCTCCTCCACATTAAATTCAACATCGTTGGATCGGGTTTCCAGATACACGGGAGATGCATGTACAATGAGATTCACAGATAGATAAAGCGTTTTCTTTCTCTTTTTTCACGCAGATTTCATGGTGAATGAGGTTATCAGACGAGAGCTGATGAAACCCTATAAGATTTCAAGACAGAAAAGTTAACATTTAATGGAGATTATAGAAGGAAAAATCCTGGATTTCGGAGAGATCTCACACACACAGAAAGAAAGACTCTTTTGCCATAAATCTAGGGCTTTTGTACGTCTTTCTCATCTTGTTTTATACGGATACCTATATGGATAAATACGAAAGTGGCAGTATGTAGTAATTATCTGAACTTTTAAGCTTATTTATGTGAGCGTAATAGTTAGGCTAACGAGTATTACCAGATTCCTTGCCTGTCCAATGGGATTTTGTCACTTATTTAATTACTTATAATTATTAAAAATAGAAAGTGATATCATCAGGCCCAATTTTTACATAACCAGAAACCCATTATATTATTTTGTTTTAAATAATATAATAAATTTTATTTATAAATGATAATTGGTTGTTAAAAATAATAATATTAATTTAGAATTTAGGAGATCATATTTTTAAAGATATTATTTATAGTATCTTGAAAAAGAACTCGTTTATGATTTAGGAATCTATTTTCTGAAATGTTTTTGTACTTTGATGAGTCATCTGAGATCCTTTTGATGACCTATATTGTATTGAAAGGATATCTATATAATCTGATCGATTGCATAAGGCTTCTGGTAGCAACATAATCAAGGAAAGTATACAAAAAAGATAGATAATAATATTAATATGTCTTAGAGACACTAAAGTTAAGAACTAGAAATTAGTTGATACATTAATACAAAATAAATAACATAATGTCCAAAAGATAAATAAGATGGAAGATGTAACATAGAGGATTAAATGGGGTACCATTATACTTTAAGGAATGAGTTGAAAAGTTCTAAAATTTAATATTTTAATAAATAATGTTCTCAATATTATAAGAGTAAGTTATAGACTTTCATTAATTAAATTAGTCTTTACCAGAAGACTCTTCGTCATTACCATTTGGCATTATCTTATGTGAAAATGTCTATGATTTCAAATGAATCATTGTGATAATTGTTTGAATAATGATTTTATGACACTCCCCTCTAACATACGCCTCGTCATAGAATTGTAGATCATTTTTCTTGGGATATGTAAAATCATAAATCTTTTTCTTGTGTATCCCAAGACAAATGATCTATGGTTCTGTGATGGGGGTGTCAAATTATCACGACACTTATTGTTTGGGAGACTTTATTTAGTAGTAAACTACTAAAAGTTTTGCTAAATTCTTGTCGGCCTAAAGTTCGAGTAAGGCTTATCACACTCTCCACACTTACTGAAAATATTATTTATCCTATTTATCATGTTAAGATCTTAAATGAAGCCTATTTTGACAGGTATTATTAGTTATTGAATACTAATTGAAGGGTCGAAAAAGGGAAATTAGACTTAGTTTTGTATAAAAACTATGATCATGAGATTTCTAAGTGCTTGAACTATATGATAGTGTGACGGATAGAATGGAGTTTTAAGATTGTAAAAATTAAAATACAAATTATGAAATATATGTTTTATACATCCTCGATCATGGTTAATGGAATCATACAAAAATAGAATACAATCATAGTTTCAAAATTCGTCCGAGATCAAGACATATCGTTTGAGTTGTCTCAATATCAGGCATGAATGAGACGAACACATAAGTCAATTTTTATAATAAAATTTAATATCTCACATTCATTTTTTAAATTTTTGAATGAAACGTCTCAAACGTATCGAACAACTTGCCTGAGATGACTTAGTATTTCGCATGAATGATACGAGATGCGAAATCAAGTTTTAAAATCTCAAGTACAATAGAGATTTTTAAGTGATGGAGCACAATCAATATTAAGTCACATGCAATCAATTTCTCTTTACTAAAATGACTAAGTATTTTTGAAAAAATTGTTAAATCATTCTTTTTTTTTTTTCTTTAAAAAAATTAATATTTATTTATAAAAATAACCAATATAATAAACCACCAAAAAAATTGCGAGAAAGTCGGTGTAGCGTTAAACATGAACAAGAATACAATATGCCGGCCATATCATTTTTTCTTCCTGGCAATATTATAGATACTCAAAAAGTTACCGTTATGTTCCTGAATTAGTCCTGGGCACAGCTGAGCTGTTGATCACAATAGACCACGTGTGTTTAATTAGATCTTGCCACGTGGAAATCTAGTAGCTCTAGAAACTGGGGGTGAAATCAACATGGTAGTGACTTGTAGCCGTTGGATTCAGATGTGAACCACTTGTATTTGAATTTAATATATCACACTAGCATTGATTAACACGTGTACCAATAACACACACTTAAATCACACGTTAGAGTGTTGGCCAAGAAGATGCCAGGTCTTCTTCTATTTCAACCCACGCGGTTTGTTTTTTTTATATGGTTTGGTTAAATGTCCACTAATATAATTTTAGGGTTTAGTTTGGTGGGAAGTTAGGAAACACCACCGACACGAAATGTGTCCTTTATCTATACTTTTGTATAAAAGACGACTTTGATTTATCTATACTTTTGTATAAAAGATGACTTTAATTTATTCTTATTATTAATACTCTTAATTTTATTTTTTATTTTATAACTCGATATCCCTCTAGACATTGAATCAGATCCGTATCAGAACTTTGCCCAACCCATAGACCATAGTCGTGTCCAAGGACTAGTCCTAGGGTATATGCAACGCCCACACATCACACACATCAGGTAAGTGAGGGTGTACTATCACGGATGGCCCTTGAGGAATTAACTAAGAATTACTACAAAATATAATAAAAAGAACGTTTCAGTTTCAAATTATGATTTGCTTTCAATCTCAGTTTTGCATGCAAATCATGCTATTCGTGAACGATACCTAAATGATCCAAGGGAGTTATCTAGTCTTGGACAATTATTAAACTCATTTCAAATATGTAAACCCTGAACAAGAAAAAAATGATAAGAAGAAGCTAAGGTAGAAGAAATCGAATATCAATTTTGATATTTTGTCTCGTTCATCAATAATATCGAAATAACTTGAAAGTCTCATACGATTTTTAAAACCATATTTCAAATGCATATTACTTGATTTTTAAAATTTTATAATATGTTTATTTTTCTTTATATATATATAGAGACTAACCTTGGGGACATGTCACTTAGAAAGTGATTCGAATAGGGATTACGTTAGATATAATATTTCTTTATCTATTATAAGTTGATGTATTTGGATAGTTTCACTTATTCAAGTAATGTCAGATGCTCTTGCTTCTGAAACCCCCACGAAGAATAAATGGTAGTTCCAATTAGGTTTTAATTTTGTCAATATGATTAATGATTGGTGTACGGGGCTAAATTAGTAACATATAGGATAAAAATCTTGATCTAATCAAAGTAACCTATATAATAAAATACAACGGTAGTAGATCCCACTCCAATTGCAATTATTATTATTTTTTTTTTTGTATAAATGTCTCCTCCAACTCCAGTAAAGTGACTTTCACACCATTTCATTTTATTGTCTTTACTCTTTATCTCTTTTAGTTTTATTGAAACCAAAGTTTTGTCATATTTATTGTGTCGAGACATATTGATTTGGGATATGGTTGATCTTGAATTGATATATCCTTTTTATTGGATTGGAATGAATGGGGTTCAAGCTTGTTTTGATCATTTGACAATCTTAATTGATACATGTTTTACTCGATCAAACCAACTTGAATACTACTTGGAAAATATGTGTATACAATTCTAAATAATTAATTTTTTTATAAAAAAATGGAATCATGTACACTTCCTCAAACCAGTTTTAAAATAATTATTATTTTAATATTAAATTAACAAACATTTAAAATCTTAAAAACCATGTATACCTATTCAAACCTTTAAGATTGGTTGAGTTTTTTAGTACGTTTAATTTTTTTTGTTGAGTCGTAATAATATGACTTCCCAAGTGGCATACTTGTGGAGGTCGATTTTGGGATAAATTAACCTTTACCACCATTTCTCATTCAATCCCCTAAAACGATAATGAAAACATGAAAAATATTATAAAATAAATTTTTTACGTGATTCGACAAATGTGCCTACATCCACAGGTTCGAGGAATCGTTTCACTATCAATCTCTTGGTTACATAGCCTCCTCAACTCCTCTTCCACCTTCTTCCTCCTCATTTTAATGGCTTCCAGCCTTTTTATAGAAAAGCCCTCAAAGTGTTCCAACCCTTCTTAAGATACAATTGACCAGATTCCCTTACCTAAATTAGTTATTACATTAAAAAGGAAAATAAACCTCTTCAAATGATATCACGTGTCCACCTCGGAATACGTGTTGATATTGCAAATGGACAATCCGAATAAGGGACGATTTAATCTATTTTGATTTATTCTCTGTTTTTCTCCAACTGAGACTCAAACTCATGGTTGGTTTGTGACTGAGTTACCAAGCTTACCCTCGTATCTCTATACTTGATTCGAATCCCTAGGTGTCACGTGTCGCCTTATGATACCTAACAATAAATATCCTCCACAATACTCAATTGACTTTTTAATGTGACAACTTTCGAAATCGTAGATCTATATGCCTCGAGATATATGATTGCACTTCTCATGTATAAAAAAAAATATCCCAACGGTTCCAAAACTTATCAACGTCTTGGAGTCAATTTAGTATGCCACTTGGCAAGTCATATTACGAGGACTTCTTTTTTAAGGAAGAAATGACCGATTCAAAGTGTAAAAAGCGCTTTGGAAGCTACACAATCCGTTCTGACTCGTCCAACTCGATTGAAACTCGCCCGAAATGAGCGAGATACGCCAAGCCGATTTGCGCCGAGCCGAAAAGAATACGCACCGTACAATCCACGTCACCAATGATTATGACTTTATAGTTTATTATATTATATCCTATTTTATAATAATTTAATAATATTAAGACACCACTAGCGATGTGGATAACCCACCAATTTCATGGATCGGTTTCACACCACAAGTTCTCTCTCTTTATTACCCATTTTATTCATAAAGGTGCCCCAGGTCAGAGTTCATGAAGTGGTCCCATTGAAGTCTATTTACCATTTTGCCCTTATACGAATACATCAACGAAAAGTTTACGAATTACGACCAAGAGAGGATCCCCCAAAACGTAGACCACAAGTATATCCCATGTGACTAACCACGTGAAACCATATTTGTATTATTTAGCCCTTTGGGGCCCACAATCGTCGGTTGTCTTACCTACCGTTAGATATCACTGATGCATTGATACTGATACCTTACTGATTTATAGATTCTTAGACACATCATCGAGAAGAGACAGTTGGGACTTTTTATTCTTTGTTTCCATTTGGAGCTATGAATCTCAAGGTTGTCAAAATGGGTCGGATTATACCCGAAATTCGATTGGATATCATGTTGGTTTGATCTTGGATCTAGGATTTGAATTTTGAGAAGGTTTCGATTCGATATCATATTGAATTGTTCTGGAAGGATCGTGTTGTGATTTGATAGGGCCCGATCTAATAAAATGTGAGATAGTATGTAAATTATATTACATATTCTCTTGTAAGTATATGAAGTTCATTTATATTTGTGTATGAAATCTGATTTGGTTCAACTTGAACCCGGTTCGATTAGTATTGAAACTAGTTTGGATCCTAATATTGATATTCGGTAAAAATCGGATTTGACTAGTCCAAGCAGATAGGGAAGGAGACAGGATTTTGTTCATGTGAGGGCAACCGAGAGTAAATTTTTTTATTTTTTATTTTTTCTTTCTATGGGGGACTACTAAGAGTGAGAAAAAAATCTTTGTGAGGGCAAATAACAGAGAAAGAAATCTTTGTGGGGACAATAGTGATAGATTTTTTTATCCGCCGCTAAATTCTGCTCCAATAATTCATCAATCGATATATTTTGAAAATTCTTGTGGGGGCAAGTGCCTTCACATCCTTCATTGTAAATCCGTCCTTACAAGCAGAGACTTTTCAGATTGATGTTAAAATGACATTAACTCAATCCAAACCAGATCAATTGATAACCCTAAATTGAATTGTGGGTGCATGATTAGGATTAATGACACAGATCAATAGAAAGAGACCACTGGTAGACACGTATAGAACATTAATGTTAAATCTTATTATAAAAAAAAAAAGAGAGAGATTATTAGTGGTTATCATATTATGATCTGACGTGTATCATATTCGCCTATCACTAAGTTTTCATGATGGATAGAAACTTGATAAACTCTATTTATAAATATATGATTGTCTCTTCTCTGCACATTTTTCTATTTTAAAAAAATGAATAGAGTTATATATCACTATTAGAGTAAAAAATTTATAACACATTTGTCAAGATTGACAACTTTGCAAGTAGAGATTAAATTTGAAAATTAAGCCTAGATATTTTAATGGGTTATTAAATGTGTTTTGTTAAATTAAGTAAGAAGGTACACAACCAAATGTAGTGGGCCCACATGAAATTGAGGCACCAACCTCCTATTTGGTCCATGTGCAAATCATGTGATCAAATATTCTTAGAAAATCAGATTTTTGTTTAGAAAATTATGATTTGTCACTCATTTGATCCCAATTCCCAAAGGTAGAATCAATTTTTATATATATATATTATATATATATATATTAGCGCATGGGGGTATCCCCACATTCTAGTGAGATTAATCTCTTGAGGGAACCCCACGCACCATCTCACCCTGTCACGTGTTATGACGGGATAAATAATCACATTTCTTGAAGTCACAACCTGGGAAACACACCTGGTTTCTTCTTACCATCTCAACTAAGTCCTGGTGGGTGAAAGTCATTTTCTTACATAAATAATCTTTTGTCAAGTAATATATATATATTCTCCAAAATTCTTAAAACAAGTTATTTTCTAAAATCCTAATAGTTTTCTCAAAATTACCACCATGGATCTACCCAAAAACTAAAACCAACCCTCTTTGACAAATTCAAATATACACCAAAACACTGCTAAATATTTTATTGGCAAATTTATTTTAAGAGGCTATAAAAAAATTAAAAAAATGTTTCCCAAGAATCCATGACCAAGCTATGAAATTACATTGGAAACTTCATTGATTAAAAGTCCAAAATAATAAATAAAGAGTTCGTGATAATATCACTTGCTAGGTGGCATACTCAATTGACTCCTTGACATGACAAGTTTGGGAACATAGGTCTGTATGCCTTGAGATACATGATTGCATTTTCCCATAAAAAAAGTGTATCTTGAGACGTATAGATCTATAGTTCTCAAACTTGTCCACGTCAGGGAGTTGATTGACTATACCACCTGGCAAGTCATATTATAAGGACTCGTAAAAATTGCACTAATAATTGATTAGTAGATAAGGCCAAGAAAATACTTTAGCATCTCATGGTGTGCCACGTGTCCATTAATAATTCAGTACTTTAATAAGTCACACTAGTGTCGGTAGTGGCCCATTTGATGTGAAAAGGCTTATCCATCGGAGAGTCTCGGTTGCAACAGTGTTTTGAAACTCTACCCAGACCCGTACGACCCGTTGAGCTAGCGAACCATTTTCAGCTGAATCCAGTTCAATCCAATCCAATCTAATTTGGACATTGAAATAAAATAAATTTAATTTTTTTTTTTTTGGTAAGCAATTTTAAAATTAATTGATTAAATAGATGAAGAACAAAATCAAACCAATCCAATCAAAATTAACTGATTTAAAAAATAAATAAATGTTTTGAGTTTCTAAAATAATTTGTTGATTTGAAGTGAGTTTATAGGAGCATAGAAACCCTACCCAAGATGGTCACGAAGTATGTTAACAAGTGAACTCCCGAGAGAGTCATGAGATATGTTAATTGGCTAACTCTTGAGATAGTTATTCTCCTCGGATTACAAAGTTAGTAAAAGTAAGTCCTTGACTTCAGACTCTACAATGCATAATTTTGAGCATTATTTCATTAAATCATAATTTAGAATCCAAATTAAAAAATGGTGATAGACGCCCACCTATGCAATAAGGGTTGCACACAAAACTTTGAAAGAACACGCGATGATATCTCTGAACGAAATACAAAAAGAAAAACATGCGATATGATCAAAGATTTGAGAAATAAATTATATAAAAATATCAAATGAAGGAAAAAATATGTAATTTTCAATAATAAAAAAAAAATTTGATACTCTCTCTATTAATTTGCTTGTTGGAGTGAAATCACAAAATTCACAAAACAGAAGATCATTTGTAAGACTGTTACGCTAAGTGAAATCAAGAAAATTGACGTTGGAAAAAGATGATTCTAATACACCTTAGCAGCAAACTCATTTATTACCCTTTGAGTCGGCTCTTATAAAGAATCCAAAATATTCAACATCAATCCAAAATTTTAGATTAACTACTAGAAGCATGGGACGTTGTTTTCATATTTGTCTAAGCACACTAAAACTCAACCCAATGATATAGTTTTGTAGAAATTTGTATAATTTAATCAATGAGCTGGTCGGGCCCACAACCCATTTGCCAGGTTTTATATAATACGTGGTGCTTATGAGTTGCCCAATTTACTGGCAAAAACTAGTGGTTACAAGGATTACTTTACATACGGAACTACTTGATCAGCAAATTAGTAACGGTTGGCCTCAAAATGCAGTGTCGTGCAACAATGACAACAACAAATACTTAACTCGGTTTCGAGAACAATGTGAGGCTGACCTATCAGTCTGAGTAAACCAACTAAAACTTAGTTGTTGAAGTTTTAAAGGAGCTTCTTAATAGGGCAATTGATGATGTGGGGGCACAAATGGCTTGGCCTGAATCGTGTAAAAGACTCAAATGCCCCTATTGTCAATTTTTCTCATTGGTGTCAAAATGTGCTGAGAATGATCAATCTTAAACTAACTTACCTTTATTTTTCCCTCATTTCTTTGATTTATTTCCAAATTATGATCAAATCCCTTGATTTATGTTGTAATTTTAGGGATTCACGATTATTATGTGTCGGTGCTTGCCAATGTCCCAAGCTAGTGCATGACATCCCGTGCTTCATCTTCTAATGCTCGAGACTACGTCTTGTACTCTTGAGAATTATCTTATGGATGATAAGATTCAGGATGAATTTGACAGTCATCTTGAGGTCTTGATTTAATCTCATATGGGTAAAACTAAGGAGTCAATAAATGTGCTTGCTAACTCGACTGACTCACACGAAGACAGAAGGTCGATCAAGTACTTTAGAATCGGCTCATGGAGGATCCTATCCTCTTTGAATCACACACCAGGTTTCCAACTCGCCCCGGGAGTATGCACTGCAGAGTGTTGTGGTGACACATCTCAAGTCGTCCTTATTTACTTGTACATCTTTCTGTCTTCCATACTTTCTGATGGTCAACAATCAACCATCTATCTCGATTGGCAAGACTGGAGTGCTCGATTGGATTGGATTGGCTTGGCTAGGCTTGCCAGTGAAACTAGATCAGATGCTAAATTTGGACTTGATGTTTCTTTCCTACTTCTTTTAGGCACTTTTTGGTACCAAAATTGAGCTGACCCCCGATATTAATTCTAGTGCTAAAACTAGCTCAACTGATGAAGACAGAGAAATGACATTTTTTTTTCCAAAATTTCTTCTAAAACCCTTTTTCATAGTTTCGCTTCCACAAAGTAAAATTTAAAACACAACTATGTGAGCAACAATGGGAACCATGATCTGGTAAGATCGATCATATTTTCAAAACTTGTTGAGTCAACTTGAAACTTGATCAAGTTGGTTTGTTTCAATTGGATTTTGAGGTGAGTTGGCCCGAAATCTGTTGGAACCAATTTGTCAAATCAACTAAAGAACTCAGATAAGTTGTAACGTATACGCATCAAGTCTGACAAAACCCACTACTTTTTTCTTAACCCTTGATTTTTCTTCCAAAAATCTATCAAAAATCCTTCGAATCTTCCACCAAAAATCCATATTTCCTAGCTCTTTAACCTATACAACCTCATCTTCAATCCATCAACCTCAATCTTTTAAAAGAGAACACTTGATTTTTTTTACAGTAATACCCACCCACTTCAAGGGCAAGCCGACAAGGACCTCTCTTTCCTTGTGGCAACCAGACATTTTCCTCAAATCATCTACACGACAGGTTTAGAGTTACTGCGTTTTCTTCAATATCATGAAGGTAACAACTTGGTTACCAAAACTAGTGGATGATAATTTCATAAACACTGGCTCGAAACTCACCTTTATTACTTCAACTATACTACCCTTCAACGTAATCACTGAAGCATTTCAGCTAAAGGTATTCTGACTTCAATAATTAATAAATATGGCTCCATCCTTGGAAAACATCTATCCCCTATCCCCTATCCAAACACCAAAACCTTCCATAAATCATAAAACTTCATGAAATTTCGACACAACCTCAGAATAATGAAGATATAAATCACAGCTATAAACCACTAAACTTCTCTTGTTCCACCTTTCCAACTCTACAAACAGACTACCCTAGTTTACTAATAACCACACCTAAATGTCAACCAGAACTATATGTCAAATGTTCATGCAGCCCTTCTAAGGGTGTGGTGCCATTAGAGCACACAGGTTGGTACACACGCTAGTAAAATTAATGCTCATTAGTTTTATTGATAGATTTGTCAAATCTATTTGACCACAACCAGACAACCACGCTCGCCTTGCCATCATGAGAGGATCAATTGTTTGTCAGTGTCTTTCATCCTCTAGAACCTAATATCGACTCTCTTACATAGACCAAAATCAAATTAAAAACTGAAACAATCAGTTACAGGTTGTTTAGTATTCTATATATTTTCCTTAACCATTCAAAAACAAAAACAAACTACTTAATAGGATCAAATTATCTTCCAACAATCAATGGGAGCAGAAAATTACCGAAGTTGGTAAATAATAAGTAATTAGCAACCTCATCTTTACGAAAAAGAAACAATCCAAAAAAAACAAAAATTGAAAAATAAAGCTGCCTATCGAATGAAACACAAAGAAGGGTCAGAAGAAAAAGAGGTCTAGCTCACTCATCCTCCTGGCTACGCAACCTGGCCAGCTTGTTTGTAACAACAATGTCAAGCTGTGCAGCTCGCTCAACAATCACTTTCCTCTTCTTTGTGGACACATTGTGCGCAATCTCTGCACAATAAGTCCTGGCATCGAATAAGAACATTACGAGCATCAATTAGTAAACCAGGAAAAGAAAAGGAAGTCACAATAAAATTAGAGAGATTCTATCGCCACGCCAACTTTTGTTAATGCCACCCAATTCATATGTATATTACCAAAGAATTAGCACACATCTTGTGGCGTTAGCAAAAGTTGGTGTGACAATAGAGGCTCTCTAAAATTATTAGCTAGTAATAACTTTGTCAAGTAGATAAAGGAAGGCTCATTTAACTAATCACCTGTTGTGCATCATCAACAGTTCGAGCTCATTTACATTGTGCACCACGAATTTCTTGAAACCATTAGGTAGGTAATGGAGAGTTTTCTTGTCTGAACCATAGCCGATATTGGGCATCAAAGTGCATCCCTTGAACTTTCTTCTGACCCGAGAATCAATACCTTTGGGCCTACGCCAGTTCGTCTGTCAAATGCATTCAACCCAACCATGCATGATCATCCAAAACTGTTCTCACCAATAAAATTTGGAGATTCTATTTGTCTAGCAGTGTAGACAGAGTACTTAGTATTTTATATAATGAGCATCGAATGTCTTACATCTACAAGATTACAGATAAGGCCACATACAATATTTCAAGGTATTCATACTCTCTGAAAGAGCAATAAAACCATCAACGTCACTGGAAGGGCCTTCAAGTTCTGGAAAGGATTGTGATGCAAGACAATGAGGGGAGAAAAGAAAAAAGGGGTTTAGGGAATTTGATTTAGGATTGGGTAAAACCCAAAAGGTAAAATGAAAACAATGATTGTAAGTATGACCACAATCCTAATGAAAATGGTTAAAGGTCTGTAAGTTTCAAGAATCAAGAATGGGGTTTCAAGAATCAAGAGCAAGGAACTAAAAAAAACAAGAAAAACAAAATCATAGAAAAGAAAATTAAAGATTTTAAAAAAAAAAAAAAAATGTTATACTGGACTCATTCCAAAATAACCTCACACCACACCCATTGTTGGGAAGATCAACCTCAAGCTTTCCTTTTATTCATCATTTTTTATTATTCATAAAAAAACCCTAATACAATCTATATAAAGAAAATAAATCAAGAATCCAAGTCAAACTAAAATACCAAATAAATAACCTTATTTTCGTAACTTCTTCTCTCCTAATTTTCAAACCTTAATAAACTTAAATAAAAGACAAAGTAAAGTCACTAAACTGTCCCTAAATATTATACTAAGACCATGGACCAATAAAACATCAAAATAAGCCCAAAAAACATAAAATGAAAGTCCTAAAATAAAAACTAAAATCTATTCTTCAAGATTTGATGTCCCCATCAGATTGATTATATCTCCCCTAATATATAACTTTAAACTATTTAAGAAATCTTGGATGAACATGATTGATAATCACTCCCAATTACATGGTAGGTCAACATATTAGGTGTTACAAAATATGAAGAAAATGGCAAAGAAAACTAAAATGGAGTAACATAGGTTAAGCTTCCATGCTAATGTTATAGAAATTTGAAAAGATAATCACTCCCAATTACATGGTAGGTCAACATATTAGGTGTTACAAAATATGAAGAAAATGGTAAAGAAAACTAAAATGGAGTCACATAGGTTAAGCTTCCATGCGAATGCTATAGAAATTTGAAAAGATAGTCAAAGAGTCAACAACATGTAGAATTCACATGTTGGCTTATTGAAGTAGATCAAGAGCATAAAATTCAGCTTTTCAATCTTAAGAGGAGTCAGAATCATTTGGGACAAACATATACACCAATGTGCAAAAAAATGCAAGCCCATGCAGACGTGGGAGTGGTGTTGAACCCAGAAAATATAGATTTTTGTACGTCTATAGATGCTAACACTATTGCCATGTCATACATAACCAGACAAGTAAGATTTAGAACTTTAGCCAAACCTCTGCGTGTGTTTTAAATTAAATATATAGATATGTAAAGAGGAGGAGATCGAGAAGATCTTCCTTTTATGAAGAGCAAAACAATAAAAAGACACCTTACTTTAGTTCCACCATGAACTAGAGAGTCAATTGTACACCAAATCATAGAAAAATAATCATCTAAACTCATTGGAATTAATAGTCACCCATCTGAATAGAAGCTCTCCTGGTTTTGATTGATTGTATAACCCTAGATCATTTAAACATGTAATTGTATTTGGGAGTAAAACTCAACCATTGGTGTCAGAGTTATTGAATTGAGCATTATTCTCAATCAAACACATGAGAACAAGTCGCAATTTTAAAGAAATAAAGATTTCCTATCGCCGATAGTTCAAAATTGTGCCACCACATGAGCCTTTCCTTATGTTGTTTGGTTGTAATGTATTAGGAAGCACTCACTTGCACGAAATTACTGGATTATGTCTAAACATGATTTCAAAAGTTTTGTGCAGATTGAACGAGTGGAATAGTCATGAATCTGATAGAGAAGGATAACCATCTTGCCCAAAGGCAGTAGAAGAGTTAAAAACAAACTAGCATACAAATAGCTAAATCAATGTGCATTTGGACAATGTGATTCAGGAAGATGTAGTATGTCCAAATCTCTACCCAAATTTGAGACTATATGATCTACCTTGTCTGTTCTATAAGGTGAGAAGTATTGACTAAGCCTATGCACATTTAACTAACGCAATCCTGAAAGACATAGCATGTCAAAATGTTTACCCAAAAGGTGAAACTATCTTGTGATGGGGACATCAAATATTGAAGAGTGGATTTTAGTTTTTACTTAGTTTTCTATTTTAGAGCTTTAATTTTATGTTTTTAGGGTTTATTTTAATGTTTTATTAGCCTATGATGTTAGTATAGGTGTTAAGGGGCAATTTGATAACTTAATATTGATTTTTTAATGAGTTTTCATAGGCTAAAAAATTCAAGGAAAATAAAATCACGGGATTGGGACGTAGATGGTATTTCTATTTTTGTTTTATTTAAGTTGCTTTAAATTTTATTTACAACCATTGGATCTCCTTATTTTAGTAGGATGGTTGAGATTATATTAGGATTTAGAAAACATTATAAATACTTGCTTATTGCTGTAATTTTTTTAACAATGGAATATGATGAATAAAAAAGAAAGCTTGAACTTGATTTTCCCAATAATGGGTGTGGTGTGAAGCCATTTTGGAGTGAGTCAAATATAATATTATTTTCTTTTAATCTTTATTTTTCTTTTCTATTCTTTTGTTTTTCTTGATTTTCTGTTAATTCCTTATTCTTGATTTTCTTGATTCTTGAAACCTACAAACCCTTATCCTTAATCCTTTCCCCATTTTCTTTAACCCTTATTTCATTAATCTTTTTTCCAAATCTTTAACCCTTGATTATTTCCTTACCCTATAAACCTTTGACCATTTTCTCTATCTTACAATAATTAAAATAAAATTTTCATTTTACCTTTTGGGTTTACTCTATCTTAACCCAAATCGTAAACCCATCTCAAATCCTTAATCCTTACCCAGAACCCTTAACCAAATTCCCTAAAACCCCAATATTTTCTTATCTCCCCTCATCGTCCTGCATCCATCTTGTCTCCTCCCATCAAATGAAAAGTTTTGGACATGATAAAATACCTGGATCAATCCAATCTTCAAGATCAATTAGTGACATGAGATGACAAACCACAGCGGCAAGCATTATGTCCGATCAAGACACCAATCTGCCCTCTAATAGAGGGTGCCATGGAAGAAATTAGGCACAGAACCAAGTTTTAACAATGCTTATCACTTAGGACGGCAAGACTCCAAGTTGTTTGCGGGATTCACAAGTTTTTTCTTCAAGAAGACATGCATAAAACTACGACTGCCAGTAACAATGAAGGTTCATTTTTTACCTATTGAGAGAAAACTAATGGATGGCCATGATAGCAATGCTCGTCTCTATGGTGAAGCATTCAAAGGGGGGTTTTGAAGCTCTCTAGTGTGCATATTCATTGATGACCTAGAAAGTATGATGGTAAAGGCAATGCATGTGAGCATTTATTGAAAATGTTTCAAGTTGGTCATCGAATTATAGATGCGTGTCTCCATGGATGAGGCATTTAGATGAAGGTTTTGAGGCTCTGTAGTGTGGATATTTATTGATGACCTTGAAAGTATGATGGCAACGGCAATGCATGCAAGTATTTATTGGAAATGTTCCAAGTTGACATCATAAGAGTAAAGCATCATGTTGGGGGATGACTTACCAATCTATATGGTTGTTGTTTAACTACAAAAAGTCTTGACCCCTCCATTTAAAGTAAATAGTCCATGCTCAAGAAATTAAGGACCTCCATTAAAGTCATGGCAACATGTAGGTCTGGCAACGGATTGTTTCAGTATTGGATCAATACTGCTCCAATTTTTTTTAATCATGTCCCCGATCCAATTGGATTAAATGATTAATGAATATGTGAATTGAATTCGATCTGTTTAATTTAATCCTTAATCCGAAACCGATCCGAATACATGCCTTATTTTCAAACTATCAATGTTCAACATATTTAATAAAAAAAAAATCCACTTTTCAACTAAAAATATAGAAGGAAACTTAAAAAGACTAAAACGTGTTATCTATATGTATTTATAAGAAATTAAGAATTAAAAAAATATTAAAATATGTTCGGATTGGATTTCTTTTGGAGCAGGTAAGGGTACATCCGAATTCAATCCAAAATTGTATCGGGTCTAAGATTTCAATCTGAATCCAGCCCAAAAATCCAATTTTTCATGTTTTCAGATCGGATCAAACCGGTTCGATCATCGGGTACATTTCGAATCATTACCACCCATAGCAAAATGCATGTATGAGTGTCACAGAAGTTTTACGATTGAGTTGGCATACTTGGTAATTTATTCTACTAATAGAAGTCTATCAAGAAGAAAATGTTCAATAAATCTGGCAATAAGGAAAAAGACAATGAAATGTAATGTCTCCAAGTGCTAGTTTTGGCATCTTGTTTTAAGATTAACCAATGGTTGAAAAATGAGTTCAATTGTATTAGAAACCCCACATTTAAGGATAGGTCGTTCTTACGTGTAGAAGTCCATGG
Source organism: Akebia trifoliata (assembly GCF_017979445.1). Lineage (NCBI taxonomy): Eukaryota > Viridiplantae > Streptophyta > Magnoliopsida > Ranunculales > Lardizabalaceae > Akebia > Akebia trifoliata. The sequence goes on along the minus strand of NC_141375.1, from coordinate 23,597,479 downwards.
GCCTAACTCATCCTCACAAAACCGACTTGTAAGTTGAGGATTGCCCCAGGTTTTATATACAGCCCAAAGTCATGATACCCAGGTGATGTGGGACTATCCCTTACACTCCCCCTCACATGTAATGTGTCTCCTACATCCCTGTGGTTACCCGCTCTGATACCATGTAGAAGTCCCTTAACCATCCCATCAAATAAGTCGATGATTCATTAAACTGTGAAACATTACCCTGCCACAATGTGATGTGCTTCCAATGCCAATAAAAAGTAACCCATCCAATGGTATTTAACATCTAGAAAACTGCCAAATAAAATGTGTCCCAAGCCGAAATATCACAAGTACTGTCTCGTCCCAAACCGTCACAAGGAAAACTATAACCGAAATCCTTTTTATCTGGCATTAACTTGGAACCGTGTGCATTTAAATCACCTTTTACTAAGATCAATGTAATTGTATGTAAACCTAGAGCAATAGCATGATGAACCAAGAAGCCTCCAAGGCCATGGGCCTAACTCCCTTCACAAAACTGGCTTGTAAGATGAGGATTGCCCCAGGTTCATATATAGCCCAATGTCATGATACCAAAGCGATGTGGGATTATCTCTTACACAAAGTAATGCTAAAACAATGAAGATCAAGGCTATTAGGACTTGTTGCCTTGTTTTAGATTACGATTTTCCTTGAGTTCAAAGGATTCCATTTGTGTACCATTGTTGTTTTAGATTGAATGACATTTCCTCTTCCGATCTAGATTATTTGGATTATGGGTTTCCATTTTAATGGTCCAATGTCTATTCCATCCCATTCTGATGTTATTGGAATGGTTTATTGGTAAATGGGTCTTATTAGTTGTTTATCGATGGTCTTACAGGCATCTTCTTTATTATGCTCGTCCTCGAGCTCTAAGTATCCTTATTTAGTGATTTTTAAATTTTATTTTTTCTAATTTTGTTGCATAAGAGATTTGATCATATCTCTAGGAGAAAGCCAAAATCAGTGGGAAGGGATGGAATCTTCGATTTTTCGAATTTCACCACTTTTGTGAGTTGTGTAAAAGGCCTAAGCAGTGGAAATATGAGGTCTTTCGAGCTTCAAATTTTCTTGGAGGTGGTGAGTTGCAATTTTAAAGTGAAGACGGGGCGGTTATGCTTTTCTAGTTATGTTTGTGGATGAAATGCTTCCAATCAATAATATCATCCACTTATTATAAAATTCAAAGCATTCTTTACTCGACATTGAGGATATGGGAAATGCATAATATATTATAGGAATCAAGATTCGTTGGAATCAATAAACTAGGATGTTGAGGTTGTCTCTGAGAGCATTCATTAATAAGGTTATTGTGCACTTGGCAAAGGACCTGTGATTGAAATGGATATCTTCAGTTATAAACAATGTCTCATGAATTCATTTAAGAAAACCAGGTAGATGTAAATGAATATGTGAAAGCGCATTGACACTTTTTTCTGGACTTTGGAGTCGTCACCTAATTCTACATCTAAGAACTAAATTTGATTCCAAATAGGATTTGGGTCATTCTAAGATAGAGAAAATGGGCAAAAGGTCGGATTACAGGTTTTTGGAAGGTATTACGTATCGAATCTGTTCGATCAAAATCGATCTCTACTACGATCCATGACTAATCCTAAGGTCAACAATTTTTTACTAAAGTTAAGATTAAAATCAAAACTATCCTACGGGTAATGGTCTTATCATTCCATGTACAAAGACACTACAACAATCAACGAAATTCTATTCAAATTGGGATCGAATCCATGTCAAAAAGAGTCTACTTTTCACTTAGGCATTGTGGTGTAGGAGTGTGTAGTCAGACAACTATTGTTTCATCTAAGATCCACTTTGGTTATTAAGCTTCTCTCTCGACTAAATATACATCTAGTAAGAAAAACACTAGTAATAAAATTCATGGTGTATACAACAAAAAATGCAGTATGTAAACAACAGAAAGATACCACATGCTTAATTCTTTCGATCCGATTTTTTGGTGTAATAAGGGAGGAATTGACCTTTCTAACGCATATTCTCCCGTACCAGCATGGTCCCAGATATTTGTTTTCAATAGGAAAATCAAGCAGCACAACCCAATTCTACTTGACTAAGATTGGTCCGTGCTCATCCAAGGAGGGATTAGCTTTACCCAACTCCCCTTTTTATAACAACGTAGAAACCCACAACCCGACATTCATTAGTTTTGAAAGAAGAGTAGGTCATAACATGACAACAATCAGTGTTTTCAAATGTGGTCGCATATGCCATTTCCAAACTTAATTTTGCATATGCTACCATCGCATATATAAAATTATGTTATCTGCACAATAAGCAGTGACATATTGTCCAACAGTCATATTTGAACACAAATTTTCTTTTCTTTTAGCTTAAACTCATTTTTCTCTTATAAATATCTCACTTCTACCACCCATACTCCTTTTACAACATCTCTTCTACCTTCATTGTTGTCATATGCTACAGTCGCATATCCCAAATTATAGTATCTGCCAATATGCAATGGCATATTTTTTTGCAATTTTTTTTTGTAGCATATGCAATGTGCTGATCGCACAGTCACATATGCTATTTAACAGCATTGCCTACCTTCTAATCTCTTTTTTACTCTCACAAAACCTCCAACTCTTAAATCTCTTTACATTGCCACATAATTATAAATATTCTCTAATCTCTACTCTACTCTACACTATTACTCTCGAAGTTCCAAGTCTCAACTCAAGTCACTCTAAACTCTCAAGACTTAAAAGAAAAAGAAAGCTACTCAAAAAACAGTTTTTCCTCTTTTTTTTTCTTTTCTCCTTGCAACATAAGCCACCGCATATGCGATGTGTAAAATGGCATATGCGAACAGCATGTGCTGATCGCACATGGTTGCATATCCTATTTGACAACATTGACTACAATACACATGAGAGAAGTAGGAAACATCAGTTAAGTTGCCTCAAGTGTCTGGATGCCTCACCACATTTTGTATACGCCTCATACAGAGGCGCACCTCGAGGCTTACTCCTCAAATGCCTCTGAAACAATGAACACCACAACAATTCCACGTTCTTAAAATTAACACCATTAATGGTGTTAAGCAATTAAGTTTATGTGAAAGTCGTTCACACCCCTCATGAATCTTACATTGCATTTCCAATGTCTGTCTTGCTTCACACTCACGGTACATCATCCAAACATATTATGACAGACTGCCATGTGAAAATCATCACCAACCTACCAAAATAAGGGTTTATCGATGTGGTGCCTAATCACATCTAACCCAAGTTAACTTTGTAGAATACATATTTTCATTCTCAGTCCAACTTCGAATATAATGTCATATTTTTTCATTTTAAAGTGATCTAGGACAACACACAATCAAATGTGTACAGTCCCATATTTTTCTCACTTCATATTCATAGTCATCTTGATATATTACAGCTAACTGCTACGTGAAAACTATAGCCAACTTATTAAGACGAGGGTTAAATCGATGTGCTGCTGCTATCCAATCAAATCTAGCACAAATGGCATGTAAGATCGCCATTTAACTTTATTCCTAGACAATTTTAAATATAACTTCATTACATATACAAACATCAATGAATGAGAAAATGCCTCATTAACTTCATTTCTAGTCAATAAAGCTAATAATGCATCAAAATACATGGTCTCACCTTCAAACATAGCTCCATTGCATATGTGCAGATATGGATTTCGCCAAACTACGTGTCTTCCCAAAATCTAATCTTATGCTCTCTTCCAACTAAAAACAAATCTCTTTAGTTAATTCATGTGAACCGTAAGAATCTCAAATATTGCAGTCTACAACCATAAAAACCAGAGGAAACTCTATTTTCCAACCACAATTTTATATTTAAAAATTCAATAAAACTTTCACAAACACTTAAGACTACTGCCAAAATCTCTAAATTCATTATCCTAATAAAGCTCTATTATATTCATGTTCTTATTATACTTCATCTTCAAACCACCTTCACCCTTAAAGGAACAAATGGATTTTATTTTATTTTATTTTTTATTTTTTAATTTTTTTGGTGTGGGGGGGAGAGGTAATTGGCACCTCAATATATGTTAAAGAGAAGGAATATATTCCACAACCTAAAGAATATGCACTCTTTTATATTCGTATGGTATCCCACACATAAAATCTTGCTTTTCTCATTAATTTGCAAGCCCAAGAAAGCTTAGAAGCAACACAGGGGCACCTTCAAAAAATCAATTTGGTTCTACTTAGCTCCCACACAGAAAAAATTTAAGGTAAGAATTTTAATATTATTGCTTCCTATTTGAAAAGCTTCCAAATCCCTAATTCCAAGAGCACTCAAAATCATCCTACACAAGAACTCCATTACCACATCAAGTGAAAAAGAAGAAAGTGGGTCTC